>NC_138732.1:21838475-22298475 GCF_965113295.1 Leuciscus leuciscus
TGACCCGTTTACAAGATTAACAACAGATGTCAGGTAACCTGATAAGTTAAGTGCAAAAAAAAAGAAAAAAAAGAAAAAATAATTTTTGCACCTTTCCCACAGCTCAATGTCGATTCATAACAGATAATGGGGGAAACCAATTTAAAATGTGTTATGCGATCTGATCCCTCATATCAGATACAGAGAAAATCTTGTGATCAAAATGCATTAGCAGTGTGCACACAAATGCATTGTATTGTGTCCAGGACAACACAGAATAGCCAACTGATCACAGGAAAATTAATAATTGAGCTAAAACAAGGGTTTTAAACTTGGCCGGTAACATGGAGCAGATGCTTGACTAAAATGCACTCCACTTCAAACGCCTAGTATGTTATGTTTGTGTATATTAGAGAGCATTAACTATTTATTTTCTACACAGAATAGCTGCCATTTTACAATTACTAATTAACATTGTCATACAAACAACATTAGAATGCATGCTACAAATTCGCATTCATTATTTAAAAGTGTGCTGATTCTTTTTACAAAATCTTGTTATTTAGACATCAGACAGTTAAATAACATGAAGATATGATACTTGATTATTTTGATAAGAGTGATGAAGGATGAAAAGAATCAGGTACGCCTTCTCACATGTTCCCAGTGGTCTGTTTGTCACATGCTGTCATAAGTCTGGACTCGGGACAGCAAGAAAAGGGCAAGACACTGATGATTTGAGTAGTTTCCTCATCACACATCTCAAAAGTGTCTCTTGTTAGAAAGTTGCATTATGCAGTTTTAATTAGACCATTTCTGCGTGCACCTTTTCTGCCTGCAGGCTGTGTGGAAAGATTGGCTTTTGAAAAATCCACGCAGAGTTCAACGCATCTCGCAGAGTTTTTGAGAGTCAAATGAGCCCTTTCTATATATGGCTTGTCAGAAAAGAGAGGGAAAAAACCCTCTGTGACATGCCAAGTTGGCACTGTTCCTGGCATTTCTCTTGCCCTTAGTCGAGCCAAGAGATGGCATTAGCTATGGTAAACCCCTAAGGTTTCAGAGCGAAGGTTTTCATTAGAGAGAACGTGGCTTATCCTCAGGAGTCTGACATTACACTGCTACCAGAGTCATCAGGGGTATGACATATGACAGAATGAATCCCATCTCACTCGGACTCTGAGGGGAACCGTTAGGGTAACGTCAGACAGCAGCCGCATTATGTTTGTTCCTGAATATTCTGCAGGTCTTCATTTTCAAACAGAGTGAAAGTTCCTGTGAGAGTCTTGAGACGCCCTGATAATGAGTTCAGGGACCTGTCCTCTACCATCCTGGACACCTGTAAGGTTTGACTTCACACCCTCTTCTGTCAGATGACAGTGTGATACATCACTGCACAGATGACGATGGGTACAAGAAACCAATTTGTCACTTTAGATGGAAATGTCACAACAAAAAGGCAAGAAAGGCAAGAAGTTACCTCTCTCTCACTCTCTCACTCAATCACTCACTTACTCACACAATCACTCTCTCTCTTTCACACACACACACACACACACACACACACACACACACACACACACACACACACACACACACACACACACACACACACACACACACACACACACACACACACACACACACACACACACACATACTCTTTGGGTTTTCATGTTTTATGGAGACATTCCATAGTGATATTACTGTACAAACTGTATATTCTATCCCCTAACCCTAATCCTACCCATCACAGACAAACTTTCTGCATTTTTGCATTTTTATATTTTCAAAAAAACATCACTTAGTATGATTTAAAAGCTGTTTTCCTCATGTGGACCAAAAATGTCCCAACAAGGATTTCAGATCTTGCCATAACGTAGATTTTACCAGGAACACACACAACACATTTTTTTGGCCGCTTTTCTTTTCAATTTGGTCACAATCAAATTCTATTTAAATAAAAACGACATGAATAGTTTTCATTTGCCGTTACCAAATACAGTAAAAATAACAACATTGTGAAATTAGTATTTAACATAACTGTTTCATAAATGTAATTTATTCCTATGATCAAAGCTGAATTTTCAGCATCATTACTCCAGTCTTCAGTGTCTCATGATCCTTCAGAAATCATTATAATATGCTGATTTAAAAAAAAAAAAAAAAAAAAAAAAAATCGTATTATCAATGTTGAATGGCTTGTGTTGATTAATATCTCTAGGAAACCATACTACATTTATTTTCGCACAATCTTTATGTTTTAATAGCCCGACACAGTGTAAAGTCAAACGAACACTTGATATAGTGTTCTATTATCAGAGAAAGATCATAAAGTAAGCAAAAAGCAGTGGACACGGATTTCTTTACATTTCATTGAGCATCCTTAGTATGTCTGTTTACATTTTGATGTAAACGGAAGAGAACACTATTTCACATTTCAAACAGTTTGTTGAAATTGTCTGGTTTTTAGAATTAACAATTTTAAGATCTAGCATATTGTTGAGCATTTAAATGCATTCATTATATTTTATACACGTGTATTTATTATCTTAAAATATTATTTCAACACAACCATTTCAAATGCCATGGCGCATTCGATTTTTCAGCAGTGCCGCCACAGAATGCGGTGCAAGAAACACTGCGCCAAAATTTATAAGCCCTTCACAACCTTTCAAATTTTTTTTTGCATCAGTTATCTAACCCCAAAACTCACTGAGAATGTGTAAAATAATAAGCCTATGAAACATCCCACCTGCTGTTTATAGCACACTAATGCTTCATTCCACAAACGTTTAACAGAAACTCTTCGGATATCTCCGACCGGCATTGACCCGCCCAACCTCCCACCATTTATTTTCAGAAACGCTCCTCACCCTGAATTGAATACCAATGCTATGGTCACCTTGAAAGTCCAATAAAGAAAGCACCAGTAAAAACATGAAGTGCACAGACCACACTCCCTTGGGGTGTCTCTACACCTTCTGTCACTCTAATTCTTTATTGTATGTAATTGAGGTAACAATTACATTGTGACCCTCTGTAGAAAATAAATCTTTACTCTGACTGTGCTTTATCTGTCTTCGTTAGCATGGCACTGATGTGGTGTTTATTATCTGCTGAGTAGGACCCTGGTCTCCTGAGGCATGGCACCAATTCACACAAGTACAGTGCTCTGAAGATGTCTAAAGAGTGTAGAAGTCATTCGGGGATACGTGAGCATCAAAACTAAAAGGAAACCAACATATATGTCAACTAACCGGTCATTAAAGGTAATGCGAGATATTGATTCGCCAACCCACGGACAAAACGCTCACGCATTGCATTATCTACAGAGGATCGAGACGGCAAGGACTTACAAAAAAGTCATTATGAGAATCATGTTTCACAGTTATAAAATAAATCAATGGTAGTTGCAGCGTAACGCAGGATGGTACGTTCAGAAAAGAGCAGTTTCACACTCATTAAAGTTATTAAATCATTTTCCCACCAGATGTTTCATTTATCACACCGAGGCTCATTCAGTAAGCTCTGATCCTGCTGAATGTTAAGTTCTGTGTACACACACAAACAAATACACACTAACTGGTGTTTAAGCCTGACCGAGAGGGGGAAGGCTGTCATAGCCCTTCAGAAGGTCTGTCTGGCTCAGCGAGGCAGTCAGTCGGGCCGAGCCCCTACTGGCGACTGGCCCCTTCATTATCTGCTTTTAATTGCTTATTTAATGGGCTCTCCTCAAGCACCGTAGCCCTGCTGTGAGAGTTAGACTGCAGCCGGATTTCAGTCTTCCAACCAGACACTGTGCATCAGCGCGATCGCAGCAGGGCATCCACACCCATAACCAGCATCCTCCTCTTCATCGTCATTACAGGTATTCGCCTTAATCGGTACATACAGTTCTGACTGAAGGGTGAATTCTGCATGTCTAGCATTTCATCACACTGGAAGAAGCTCATTTGACCCTTGTTTACTGTAATTATAGCGTCTGTGTGTCTCAAACTTGTCTTTTCTCCTATCGTGGTGCAGAAAGCTGCAATTTACTCATTTTATAATGAGCACCTCAAGTGCCCTCCAATCACAACAAACAATGAGTGTTGATGGTAAATTCCTGCATAATTATTGATTATCGTCCCAGTAAAATGTAAAAGGCAAGTCGTGCATGAATAAGTAATAAGCAGAGTTCAATACACGTCAATAAATGTTATACAGCTCTTACAACGGAATTAAATTGGGGCTTTAGTATTTAAAGGAAATGTAAAGCTTTTTAAGTCATGATATAGGCTAAATTAAAGAAATATTTTGGGTTCAATACATGCATTTGTGCCATTTTGTTGATTACCACAGAAAATAATTTTGACACGTCCCTCGTATAATTATTATTATTTTTTTAATTAAGGTTAAGTTGAGGCAATGGAAGTAAATGGGGCCAAAGGACCCTTTTCAAGGACTGTTATGACACATTCCACTGTTATCAACATCAACATAAATCTACTTAATACACATTTATAAAGCGATAATTTGTGTTATATTACCTTGGCAGTAAATGACAAAGAAAAAATATAATTATGATGCTGTGAGGGTGTTTCTAATACAGCGGCTGAGAACGTGAGAGAAAATTTGATATCATTCTATCTAGTCATTCTCTGACTGCTATAATCAATCTCTCCCTATTTTTCATCAATCGAGCCAAACTCAATATATTCTATTAAACATCTAATAAAAATGCGGTCATGCAAGATTGAATGCTGTTTGTACTTGATTGCCTGCTCTGCTCTGATTGGAACACAATGAGCCGGTGGACGCCACAAATGCCAAGCTGCTCATCACATGGTTCAAACGGCAGAATGCCAGAGGTGACCTTTTCATCCTATCCCTGTCATGTTCCATCATGTCATGCTCCTAACCCAAGGCAATGCCACATGGACAGCACTTCTTCAATGCTATTGAGTGAAGTACACCGCTTTGAGACCGAAACCACGGAGCAATATGAACACCAGCAAGCATTGAGCATGTATAAAAAACATGGCCCACGGCTCAGTCGCACATGTGGAAATTCTAGGAGAGAATATGTAATGCTTGGCTGCAGGCTGGTGTCGCAAAATGTGTGAGGAACATATTGAACGGTGACGCCACCAAGTGGAACGCATCACCACTCTCTGTTCATTACTGCTTTCCACAAGACATTAGCTCAGCAGTCAGGCGCACTTTAATTATAGAGGCCGGCTCAAATACCACATCCTGAGTTTTAACGTCAAAACACAGGTGTAAACATTCCCTGAGAGGTGCTTAGCGATGCAGATAAGAATAAAGACATTAAACAAATCCAGTTCTGCATCGTGCTGTTTGTGAAATCAGAGAGAAATGAACTTATCTTTCAGTCCATGAACAAAAACACAATCAATAATGCCCAATTCTTAAACTAAAATAGTTTTTCCCCCTCTAGTGGCATGTAATCTAATCAAGCAGATCAATATACATCCTCCCCCTAATCATTAAAAGACAGGCAGTCCAGTCAGCTCAGATTTGCAATATGATTGCAGAAATTCTACAACTGCACTTCCTCCACTGACAACTCATTTGTAAGAAGAAAGCGAACATTACAAATTAAGTAATTAAGTCTGACTGGAGCAAAAAAACATAGCAAAGCTTTTATCTTGCTTCCAGTAAATGCAAAGTCATTAGTGATTTTGGCTAACAAGCAATTGACAGTGGATTAAATAATTTTAATGAGGTGCAAGACTTTCCTCTAGCCAAATACGAGAATAATTAAATAAGAGCACAAAAAAACCCTTGCTTGTGTGTCCGAGGCTTCAAATTTTCATGGAAAAAACCAACAATAAATAAATACATAAAAAAAATAAAAAAATAAAAAATGAGCTGAATCATTTAATAAATGCTAATTTCTCGATATGCGAAGGAAAAGTTGCACCATTTATTTTAAAGAAAATAAATAACTCTAACAAACATTTAAACTCATCACCCTGTAGAGTGTAAAGTCTCATTTACTAATTAATACAAATGAAGCAACACTAAGTCTTTGAGCTTGAAGGAGGATAATTCTGTACCGTCTGCTTACTGAAGGATAATGCACTCAGTGCTGCATTAGCATCTACTTCAAAATGCTTTGTGCAGCCTGCAAAAAAAACCACAAGACCACTTATGTTTAAACCAATAAAAGAGCACCTGGCAAATATGATAAGTTACTGTGATCAGGCTCTGTGCCAATTTAGTGTGTCATATAGCTGATCTTTTATGGTTTGGGAGTAGAGATAATCAACTCTGAAAAATGTTTGCTGACTCAGAACAACACGCTGTCAAGGACAAAACACACGCTAATAAAATAGATAATAAACCCAATAAGCAATAAGGAATTTTAAAGACATTCTACAAAATATTTAATAAAAAAAATATTATATAAATATTATTGGTTATGGTATTCCTTAAGAACATGGCTGCAACAATGTGCTAGAAACGATGAGTCACATACTTAAATATCATTAAAGAAGAGTTACTGGAAATGAGTCAGTAGTTATTGTATTTCACAGTTTTAGCAATGTGCACAGATTTGAACCAAAAGTGCAATAGACTTCTGGACTGTCACGGAGAACCAACAGCTGGCATGCGGTGTCAAATAAAACAATCTGTGTGCTGGAAGTGCTTCTTCCTATAGTGTCGATTGGATTACACATTTCCTGACCTCTGCTCCTGCAGACTGTTGCTAGCGGTCTAGTTTCCTATGTGCTGTTGAGCTGTGATCAAATAAGGACATCTGAAACCTCCTGTCATACTGATTTCTTCTAGTATATCGGTATAAAATATTGGCCCCGCAGGTACACTCGATAGTGAGTGTGTGTGGATTGTAAATGTAGATAGATGTAAAAGATGCAGCAGGTGTTCTCTGCTGGGTGTGCATGAAGACAGATGAGCTACTCACATCTTCTGTATTGATGATGATGATCCCCCATAATTCCACACACCTGCACCTTTGGAGACATAGTGAGAGGAAGCAGAACTAGGCGTTGCAGTGAAGCTGGATACGTTTTTTTTTTTTTTTTTGGTTGAAAGACTGCAGGAATTATATATTTGTTCTCCAAGCCTGCCTACACTGCCACAGAATAATGCCAGTAATGTTCACGTACTGTTCAGTTATTAAAATTATTCACTCTTTAACCAAATTGACTCTCTTAAATGGAGTAATTTTGAGAGCGAGTTCTGTTGATGTGCTGTATGAACAGAACCAGTCAATGACTAGTAAGTCACATTAATGCATAATCTACACTACTTTTCAAAAGTTTGGGGCTGCATTTTCTTGATCAAATACAGCAAAAAAAACGAATATTGTGAAAAACTATTACAATTTTAAATTTCTATTTTAATACTATAAAATGTAACTTATTCTTGTACTGGCAAAGCTGATTTTTCAGTATAATTTCTCCTGTCTTCAGTGTCTCATGATCCTTTAGAAATCATTTAATGATTGTGTGCTCAAGAAAAGTTTCTTATTATTATCAATGTTGAAAACAGTTGTGCTGCTTAATATATATATTTTAAACTGTGATACATGTTTGCAGAATTCTTTGAATAAAGTTCAAAAGATCTGCATTTTTTGACATAAGTGATATGGCAGTTGGACTCTGCATTTAAAACATAAATAAATAGTTTAGCTTGTCTCCCAACTCGTATAAATAAGCTAATAATTTGATAGAAGCAGAATGTTTTTGGCCGCATCTCAAGAGGATAAAAGTGGTGGGAGTTGTCTAAAATACTTAAAAAGCAATACAAAGTCTAGATATTTTTATCATGATCTGTCATGGTCACAGGCATTACTGAAGGCTACTGTGATTTATCAATTCCAAACACTGACTGTGTAAACAAAGCTTATTCTTTTTTTCTTTTTCTTTTTTTTTGTTTTTTTCATAAATCAGGTGGTCAGTGAACGGGCTGTAGGTTTTGAAACTGACACTAATGTAGTCCTCTTGAGACCTGTCTCACACATATGAAACACCTTCTCTACTCTATTGAAATCAGTCAGTTTGTGTGTAATGTAAGAACAGTACATGCTCCATATTTAAAAAATACACTGCTACCATGACAGAAAACTTGTATGTGTGAAAAAATTGGGTTATTATTTGCTCAAATGCGACTTTGTTCGGGACACTGGTAGTTCTGCTGAACATATCTGAATGTTGAGGTAGGTACACAAGAACATAACTGTGTGAGCATACTTAATTGTACGAGATCAGAGTCATACGTCCTGAGAAATGGAGGGTGACATGAAGTGAATTCAAAAATGGCTGCTGGCAGTCTCCCAATATGGACACAGAATGTCAGTCACTGGGTTTCCAAGGTCAAAATCATGTCTCCAGCAGCAACAAGGCTAACTGAGGGGCTAACACAGGCTACAAGAGGCTAACAAGGCTAACACAACACCGTGTTCAACTAAAAATGGAAAACATTTCACGACAACAGCGTTTTGGCGCGAATTTGTGAAAATGGTGACGTCATGTGCATGCGTATTGCACATCTATATGCGCATAGTGTTTCTACTGGCCTGGCATGAATAATACAGAGTTTTTAATAATTTTCACTGGTCCGTGTGAATGGGGATTGCTTTGACAATATTATTGTCTGTACACACATCCCAAAAAAGGAAACACTTTTAGTACACCGTGTAAATGTAACATCAGAGAGCATCTATACTAATGCTGAGACACAGTGAGTTAAGAATCAGTCCACTCTGTTTTAGTAGGATCTAAAAACACAGACATTGTGTTTGTGTATGCAAAATATATATATATATATATATGGTTAATGCTCTTTTTAACCAACCAGAACATACTAATTAATATTCAAATCTTATAAGCTCTGTCAAAAGTGGCTATGTGTCCTATATTTTTTGTTAACACTTTACAATATGGTTCCATTTGTTAACTACATTAGTTAACCAAACTAACAATGAAAAATACTTCAAAAGCATTTATTAATTTGTTAATGTTAATTTTGAAAGTTGAATATCAATATTTAATGGACCTGAGCTCCTAACATGATTAACTAATGTTAATGAAGATTAATAAATACTGTAACAAATGTATTGCTAATTTTTAGTTAATGTTAGTTAAAGGGATAGTTCACTTTGAAATTAAATTTTGGTATGTTTTAGCTTACCTCAAGGGCATCCAAGATGTAGGTGTCTTTTTTTCCGCAGTAGTTTCAATTTTGATATTTTTAGGTCAAATCGTTCTTGTCTGTCAGTCATATAATGCGAAACCGTAGCCAAGGCGACATCTATTGTATATATCTATACCCGCCCGCGCTCTCAGATCACTTGGACGTGGCTGAGTTCAAGAGGTAAAAACGATATAAATACTGTTCGTTTTCTCACACAAACCGCTCGTTTCGTGTCTTAGGCCATCAATGTGTACTTACGATGGGGAATTGTTTAATTTGGACGACGGGGAATTGTTTTAATTTGGACTCTGTGCATGCTGTTTGAGACAAGTGACCATCGACCTGCATTATATGACTGACAGACAAGAACGGTTTGACCTAAAAATATCAAAATTGAAACTACTGCGGAAAAAAAGACACCTACATCTTGGATGCCCTTGAGGTAAGCTAAAACATACCAAAATTTAATTTCAAAGTGAACTATCCCTTTAATGCATTCACAAACAATAACGAATGGGACTTTATTGTAAAGTGTAACCTATTTTTCACATTCCCTCAAAGAAAAGTTTTTCCCATTCCCTCAAAGAAAAGTTTGTCCCACTGGAAAAGAAGGTCTGGCTATAGCATGACATGCCATAACTGTTTAAATCTATCTGTGAATTGAGGGCTGCTGTCATCCGAATCCCATTAGATTAATGCCACCTCATAATCAGATGCTAATTTAATCCCATCATCCATGTAAAGTGATTCATGTTAAAGGTGCCCTATTAATGTGTCTACTGTAATATTCAGCTTCAGATGGTTGGAGAGAAGTTAATTATAAGGAAAAATGAGTTTCACTATCAGTGATATGGAAGAGATAGAGGTTGAGAAATGTGACCAATTTAGGACTAAAAAGAAAGTAAATATGTAACATTAATAATACATAATGGTATATTTTAAATATAGGCCTATAAAAAAATTATTAAATAATACATTAACTACAAAAGCAGGTGTAGAAATGTATCTGTGTGAGCTACGGTATTTCCTGACACAGCCTCTTGGGTAGTTCTCTAATGCTTTAAGTTTTGTTACACCTTTAAAAATTTGCAAAAACATTCAAACACACCAATATCTTGGGACCAAGAAACTGGAAACTGTTAGCTGCTTTTCATTCAATTCTCAAACTAAAATAGCAAAATGTAACATACAGTCAGGCACTTTTTACCTTCTACCACTTTTTTGCTAAAAGTGTTTCTTCTCAGTCTAGCTGAGCAACACAAGGTTGCTTGTCCAGGGTATATACAGGAATCGTGGAGTTAAATTACCTTTTAAGACCTTTTTTAAGACCCCTTCCATACATTTTAAGACCTCATCGCCAGTTCAAGTTTTAACCATTACATTAGCGACACCTTACATTTACTATATATTGATTGTAAGATAGCACAACTAAATATTCGTAGTGCTTTTAGGAACTTCGCTTAGCACACCGTTACCTTTGTGTCTCTGCAACGTCTGTCAGTTTTCTCACTCCTCGAGCATACATGGGTTTTATTTTTTTCTTAACATGAACGTGAAACAATATAAACACGATAACCATATGCTGACTTGAGTGTATGTACGTTCTGTACGATAAGTGGTTTAAAAACAATGTTGTTTAACAACCGGGCGTAGAGAGACATATGCACTATCCCGCACGACACACAGCAGTCAGTCAGTGAGCGCGGTAACAGATGACGTCACATCTAGCGGGATTCCATAAATAAACTACACAGAATCCCACTATTCGTCGACGCAATGGTTAAATTCAGGCAAACTTTAGCATACAACCTCTTTGGACAAATATACATAATGAAAATATGATACACAATTTAATACCTTGGAAAATGGCATTTAAGACTTTTTATTACTTTTTAAGGGCCTTAATTTTCTCTAAATTGATTGATCAACTTTTAATACTTTTTAAGACCCGGTGGACACCCTGTTGTCACTTATTGTGTCACTGTAGATTTGTGCTGTATTGTGCCATTTTATTTACTGAGTCAGCCATCTATGTAAACATTTATCTACTGGCAATGACAATCTCAGAAGAGATGGCTGGGATGGAGTCTTAAGGCTGATGGGTTTCAGGACACCACATAATCCTCACCTAACAAATTTAGACTCCCATCCATCTCTCCTGAAATGTCTTCATCTTCCTCACAAACCGAGATGGCTGTTAAAGGAAATTTCCATCAAATGAAAATAAAACAAACAAAATAAACAAAACACTGATCATGACTCTCAATAGCCATGTAGGGCAATATTTAGCTTTTCATGACTTTCCCAGAAGATATAAACAATCCCAAAAGCACGACTAAGGTGAGAATCCAGGGCGATAACAATCCACCTGGGTATCCCAACACAGATTCAGTTCAATTTATGGAGACTTCTTTTAACAGATGAATTGATGAATTGTGTGTCAATCTGGAGTTCAAAAGCAGGATAAGATCCTAACACAGAACCATGGCACAGCAGAATCTAAAAGTTCCCAAGAGATAGGGACAACATGATCCATTTTATCTGATGCATGCAAGAAGCTTTTTCCAGCTTCGCGCACAATACTGTTAGATTACTATTACTTTTAGTGCCTTAGGGGTGCTTTACTCAGATCCGGCGGTTGAAGATCCCTCACACGAGACATATACCTCCAGAAACACATATATCCATAGCAAGCTGTGTCATTACTGAAGGGACAAAACAACAGCAGGACATCCCACCGGATAATCTGCAGGCAAAGACGTTCAAAGGACAGAGCTGCAGTTTCTTGGCCCGTCACAGAGGCAGGAAGACAGGTGCTCAAATCAGACTGCTGACCTTTACGTATCCCACCTATCTCTCCATCCCGCAGGAGACAGTGGCATGCCGCAAAGCATTAACAATCTTCACACGCTCGGCTCTTAATAACCACTCCTCTGTACGGCCCAGCGGAGATCCAGACAGAGTCACCGGTCCTTTGTCCTCCAGTCGAGGTGTGGGAGTGGAAGGGTTTAAAGAAAGAGAGGTGAAGAAGCGAAGGCATGGGTGGATGAGTAGGATTAGAGGAGGGGTGAGTGGAGCAAAGGAATAAGGATCAAAGATGGACACTTCACAGAAGAGCAGCGGCATAAGGGTGAACCGAGATCAGATAGAAGGTCGCCAGTAGGGGCCATGCTGTTTCCATATCTATGTGTTATTGTCCAAGGGTTGAGAATGCTAGGGATGTCAGTCTTTCAAATATCTGCGTCTTTATGAACAGTTGGGCAGTTGGAGGTTGTTGGGAGGTTACAATATCCCTCTGGGGTCTCCTTGCAGGTGGCTTTTAATTTTGGTGGCGATTTGCATATATTCAATCAGTATGAGTAATTGAAGAAGGAGCAGACAGAGCAGAGATGTGACCGATTTCGACGCCGTTTAAAGAAGACGAGCCTACAGCTGTTGAGATCAGCTGATGACACAGATAATCTTGACACTGACTGATGTGTCTAATCACCAAAAGTATCAGCACAATCAATTGCCCTTCCCCATAGGATTTCAAAAAAGTGCTTTTCTCGCAACCCAGGAGAGACGAGTGTGTTCTGGCAGCACACAAACAGACTGAGATAATAAACGACCTTGACAATGTCAGGTGTGCCAGAGATAAAGGCCACCTACAGTACAGACCCTCCTGTTCTTCATGTTTGCCAAAGACTGTTCAGTCACTCGACTGCCAGCCCGGTTCACCGTCTACGCTGGTGGCCTTCAGCTTGGTTCGGTCGCACCGGGGGCTGCATAATGAAAGCATGAATAAAGTTAGGGTTATAAGTATGAGTTATGCGTTAAGAGGTATTTGAAGTCTGCATGGCACTCACTGCACTGGCTGAACTCATTTTAACAACCCCAACTCGAGCTGGACCCTTTAGGTGGTATACTAATGAAACATAAACCACATCAGAGCAGAATGACAGATAATGGTAGGTGGCAAAATACTGACATGTTCCGCGGACTGCCCGGATTTGAAATGCACAAAGTAAAATGAGGCGCAGGAAGAAAAGAGCTTAGAGAAACCGTAATTATCAACATCCTGGCAAATGGAGTGCTGAGCGTTGCCATGGCATAATTGGCAGTTAGATTTTGCAGTGGCAAAGCACAAAAACATCAGCAATAATTTCTTAATGGAGGCTTATTAACATGGAGATATCTGGCAGGCACTTTGGTTGGCCTGGGTCCCTGAAAGATCCTTAAACCTCTTCAAAGACTTCAGGGATCTAAAAAAAAACACTCCTGATACATTCCTGCTGCAGTCTCACTGATATGACTGAGTGGAAAAACAGGATGGCTGCCTGTTTGCCAAGTCACAACCCCATTCTGGAATTCTGATCTGACAGAGCCGTGTTTGGGTCTCTGCTTGAGCAGTCTGATAACAATCATTCAAACACGTACTATTGTACCGCTTGGCTTGTTTGAGGGCTTCAGTGGGATTGCACTGCAAACAAATGATCTCTGCTCAGAAACAAAAGCAAATGACTAAATCATCCTCGTATGGTCTTATTTTTTATTTTATTTATTTTTTTGTAAAATGATAAAGGTCTATGTACACTAGCTGTGATCTTATTCTGTGAAGGCACGAGGAAGAATAGAGACTGAAAGACCCTCAAAGCTGACAATCAAAAGAGCCACAGCCGAAGTGGATGGATGTTCTCGGCTAACTTCTGTAAAATTACACTTGAGGACATCATCTTGACATCTCATCCATTTTACCTTTGCCTGATCTTACTGTTGACATTCATGGCAAAAAGAGAAATGCACGTGAGCATTTACTCACACTGAAATAAAGTTAGATTCCAGTTTATTATGTCACTTGTCTCTAAGTTTTCCCAAACCTTAAAAGGATCAGGTTAGCCAGAAATTTTAAATATGTCTATATTTATTTACACTAATGACTAATGATCCAAACCTATTTTACTTACTTCATTGGAAGAATAAAAAAAATAAAAAAAAAATAAAATAAAATAAGGAAGAAAGTCTAACTAACTAAAATAAAAAATTTCAAATAATTAAATATTGAATTAAATGGAAAATAAGGGAATTATTCTCTTCAGATTTACAAATTTGTAGTAGTAAACATTGGCTTTGGTACAGTGATCATTTAAATAAAATTAATTACATCTGAAAACAACATATTTAATAATACACTATCAATATTTTCATGCAGTATAAATGGGTCTTGAAATAATGAAATGTACATTTCCCCCTTAGTGTTCGACCGCATAATCTAACAGGATGCTTCTGTCAACTCTATATGAACAACTATTCAGTCTTGCAGTGGTTAGCAGATCTGGATGAACCTGTAGTCTCTGAGGTTGGAAGATTTGGCTAACTGCTGAGCTACAACTCTAAGACCTACACAACCTTTCCCTCATTTTATCAGAGCAACCGCGGAGCACCTGGACAGGGGTCGTGGGTCACTTCCCAGCAATCCTCACTGTTGCCTCTTGCCCTAAGAGCATTCTGATTGGAGGCTGACGGTGGGCTGACCCAGACGCACTGAAACATGGCCAGAGACATAAGGAATTTGAAAAATCATCATCATTCATCTCAAGGTGCCATTGCTGGCCATATACACAACCTTGCGGTTTCGATTTCCCTTTGAAGTATTCTCTTCCATCAGCCAGGAGTGAGAATGCAGCAATCATTTCAGACAGTACTTACTGGAAAAAGTGAATATGAGACTGTGGAGCTGTCAGTCCTCACTGAATGTAGACAGCCTGAGGCTTATATTTGGGAAATGGCAAGATAATTTATGGTGGCGGTGGCGCAATGGATAAGACACATGCCTTTGGTGTGAGAGACCCGGGTTTGAATCCACTGTGAGACACCAATCTGTCCCTGAGCAAGACACTTAACCCCTAGTTGCTCCAGAGGCGTGCGACCTCTGACATAATTAGCAATTGTAAGTCGCTTTGGATAAAAGCGTCAGCTAAATGAATAAATGTAAATGTATTAATGTTTTTTTTTTTTTTTTTTTTTTTAAATCAGAATATATACAATGAGCCTTTCTAGGAAGTCTGTATACTGTATATCATGCATTATAAAACTACTGTACCTCAAGAAACGTTGTAATCCAGCATATCGTCTCACAAATAATTATAATGCATTATAGACAGTTTTGGATCAAATTACTCTTTGAAAAGATCCATTCACAAATCAGTCATCCCTGCTTTTCTCACCCACAGCTCTCGCGAACATGCCCAATAGACTTAGTGCAGATGGAAAGATTTTCAGTGAATAACGACAAAAAAAAATTATCGATTCCTCATGCAAAGCTATTATAGGACAACAGATGTGGAATATTTCTCATGGACAACTTCTGATTCTTTATGTCGCATTTTTTTCCTTTTGAAGCTTGAAAGCTTCAGGCCTCATTCATTGTAATGGTGAGTGAATAGTACATTAATATATATATTTTTTTTTTAATACAGGTTTGGAATGGTGTGAGAGCTATTCATTTAAGGCAACAAATATATTAATTTATATATATATAGCAACAAATAATAAAAGGAACTAAATGAAAAGTGTTTGTTGAGAGAAGATATTTTGTTTTTATCTGTCCAGTGTGGACCCCATATGTTTATTTCTTCCCAGCTGTAGCTTTGTTTGACGGATTTATGTAAGTAGGTCTGTAAATCCCTGATTTTGTGGACCTTGCTGAAGTTCTCAGAAGTGCTTACATGGCTCCTGTCTGGCAGGGCAGGCATTAGCAGGCTTCAGGGTGGGCAGACGGCAGGCGGAGGGTCTTCTGACAGAAGCCTCTGACATTGAGTGTTCCTGACAGCTCTGAAACAGGTCAGATGAGACAAACCCCAGTGCTTTGATTGCTAACTGACACATTCATATGTATTGTGTCTGCAGAGGCAATTATATTTAGGGCAGTGTGTATTATTATGAATATCAACACCTGGCCCAGGCAATTTGAGGGTCCCTGGCCAACACTCAACCTTGGATTTCAATCTAACTTTCCTGAGAACAGATTTCTGTAATTACCATTTCCAGCGGAGAGTTAGACAGGGAAGTAGAGAGGAAAAAAGAAAGAAATCCCAGTGTGTTTGAATGTGCAAGGAAAATGATCAAACTACAAATCATGTGAGTACTTTTAACATCCAGACTTTCTTCAAAACTTTCATGTTAATTTCACGTTAGCTTTGAATAAAAACATTACAACTATGGTGTGAATCTGTCCTTAGCTGTTAAATATTCATCCTCCACATGTGAATTGAAATTATGCTGTCCATCTGGGAGGCATTCAGACCCGACAGAGAGAGGACCAGTTTTGAGGATCTACTTTGAAACTGTAGCTTTTACAAGTTAAAAACATTTAAACTATCGTCAACATACCCGTTTAAAAAAGGCAGTTAGCTGCACTATAAGCTACTAACCATTTCATATAAATCCAAACAGTCACGCTTAAAGATGTCCAACTTCGCGAGCTGTCTGAGAGATGCAGCTTTCAGGTCGTGCACTTCAGATGTTAAAGGCCCCTGAAATCAAAATGTACGTTTTTTAGCTTTAAGTATGAATATGTAAGCATTAAGGTTATAAATAAACTGGTGTGTTACAAAACAATGTCAAAATTCACCAAAGCGACCGTTGACACATCACGGAGCAATATGGGTTTGAGATGCGTGTTTGGTTGCTCGAGTTTTATTCCGTTTTCTAACTGTGCGTTGGTTAAGAATGAAATGGCAAGAATTTATTCACAACTCTACTACTGAATCCAACATGTCATCAGCGCTCGGATTCGCTTCCATGGTGCTGTCAAGTACGACTTGCTGTCTTTGAGGTAAACTAAACGCTAGTATTGGCTATTTGAAAAGGGGGAGGAGCCATTCAATATGTCCCACCTTAGCTTCCCGTTTCAGTGAAAATGACATCAACGCATCATACAAAGCTGCGCATTCCAAGGCACTTCAGTGGGCCTTTAAACTTCCCACACAACACGCAAGTAACAAATTCCCTTTCGCGTGTTCCAGCGCTTGAAAATGTACATTTGGCTGAAACTTTTGTGATTATGAAGTACTGGCCTGTCAACTGCACAGAGAGTAGTTCACGTTTGATCACGTTCATGTTGTCAACATTGCATTGTTAGAATTAAAAAAATCGTGGCCAACTGTCGATTGACACCGTTTCATACACTCGCCAACACAGATTTTACTTGCATTTGGTGCTTGGCGAGTGTTAATTTTAGGCTTTTATGGGAATCTAAGGTTAGCGCAAATTAATTTACTGGTATTATTAAAAAACTTAAACCAGAATTTGCGCTGCTCTTGTTAGATTGCGTTGGTCATTATGGAAATGGTCCGGCTGCGCCTGTGTTCTTTAATTTGCATGTTGTAGATCACGCATATAATTGTCCTGCTAATTTACCCTGTTTAGTAAATCTGACTCATAGTCTCCAAAATTGCACTTCTATTTGAGCCATGTCTGCCATTACATGATGCAAAATGAATTATCTTTCTCAATTCAATTCAAAATGTGTTTTATTGACAATTGTTACAATGTATTGCCAAAGCATCTCTATCTCTCTCACTCACACACTCACTCACTCACTCACTCACTCACTCACTCACTCACTCACTCACTCACTCACTCACTCACTCACTCACTCACACACACACACACACACACACACACACACACACACACAAAACCCCTCTTTACTGATAAAATGAAAACTCGAAGAAACTGCACGCAAACATGGCTAAGACACACACTTTAAAGCTTCCTCTTATGTGTCATCCTCAATCTGAGTTAGATTTTCACTTTGTTCTCATGCCTAAAAGCATCTAAGATAACAAGCACCGTTCACCCTCTACAAAGTTTTTTTTTTTTTTTTTTACAAACATGATTCACATCCTGTTTGATTTGCATGGATTTCAGTTTGGATTTAAAGAGTCTTTGGGGGTCACAGTTGAGTGGACATGAGCAGAAGGGCGTTGCTGGATCCAGGCATCACACATGGCCTGCATACACACACAGCAGCAGCTGAGCTGCATTAATGTGGCTGGATTAAGGGTGAGTGCAGCTGCATTGAAAGTTTACAAGCTGCTCCTTCTGTTCTTTGATTAAACAGTTCAGCTTGGATAAACACGACCATTTAAAGAATATTTCCCAACACACACAAACATACGCAAGCGCTCTAATCATCCAATGGCCAGCACAAAATCGCAACGAGGCTCTAGTGGTAAGCCGATCTTTTGATTTCTGGAGTAATCCACCAATGAGCCGTTACAATAACCAAGAGGAGCGGCACACAGAATCAGTTATGTATGTCCAACTCCCTTTCACAATTCTGCTGCTGAAAAATAAAAGAGCCACTGATGCGGTTCTACACACATAATTGGTCCGACTTAAGAGAGGTGGGATTTACTTTATATCAGTGCTTTGGGATTGGATTTGTGGATGTGGAATGCACCACAGTCAAGCCTAATGTATAAAATGAAACAACATGCAGAATAAAAGCATCTAAATCTTTTTGACCTTCAATATTTTATTATTCTATATTTGCTTTATTTGGTAATTACTCTAAGTTTAACACTTTGGTGTTATGTTCACTGACACACACTGCAGTTGAGTCAGTACGATTTTTTTTATTTTGAAGGAAATTAATTTAATTCAGCAAGGATGCATTTAATTAATCAAAAGTGACAGTAAAGTATTTTATAATAATACAAAAGATTTATATTTTCAAATAAATTTAGTTCTTCATCAAAGTTCATAAATTCATCAAAGAATCCTTGAAAAATTCATCACCATTCCCATAAAAATATTAGGTAGCACAATTGGTTTTCAACATTGATAAGACTTGTTTGAAATGAAGAAGGCTGAAGGCCAATATGCATCCTGTGCAGTGTTTAACTATTGTTAATGTTCTATTGTGATGAGCCATAATGTGAATAAAGGCTTTTAAAACATTTGTTGTGCCAGAAGAAGTGCCTTGGACTCTTTTCTAAAGAATAAGAAATGTTTTGTGAGCACCAAATCAGAATATTAGGATGCTTTCTAAAGAATCATGTCAATGTCAATGTTAAATGTATACCTAGAGCACAGTTTAAAACAACTTCAAGTTGACCAAAGTGCTTTACTGTTATAAAAATCTAACAAAAAAAACAAAAACAAAAAAAAAAGAGTGAGCAAGAGTGTTTAGCTTAGATTTAAAACCAGAAAGTGTTTGAGCAGTTAATACATAGTGGAAGACTGCTCCACAGTTTTAGCTACAGCTACAGAAAAAGCCCGCTCACCTCTTAATTTTAGTCTTGCCCTAGGAATGGAACTGCACGATTCTGGATAAACTGAGAATAAACATTTTTGTTTAAAATAGAGATCACAATTCTCTAACGATTCTGAATAGACAACTAAACAATACATAGTCTATTTAAGAAATATTTAATTTGCTTTTTTTTAAACGGATTGAATGAATGATTCAATGACTCGCTCAAAAAGACTTCAAATAAGTCAAAAAGAGTCAATTACCATTTTTGAGTGAATTACAATTTTTTAAGGAATCTCTTGAATGAATGATTCAATGGTAAATATATTTTAACAGTCACTTGCTGCCACCTACTGGTGTAACGATGTAATTGATACAATCTTTAGATGAAGTGTTAAGTTTCAATAGGTGACTTACTCTATTTTGATCGCTACCATAGACATCAGTGTTTATATCCGATTCCCAACTATAAACTTTTATCCCAGTCTTTCAGTGATATGAATTATTGTACGACAAAAAAATATTGTACGATACTTTGTGGTTGAAAAGACTGTTTGTGAAACCGTTTCATAACTGCTCTCTCTGGTTCAGCGACAGCGTCAACGCAGATTTAAATGTTCAACTGTGATCGTACTTTTCAAAGATGAATCGTTGACATTTAAGAATAAGATTGTTTGAGTGTTTGAATCGTGATTGTGATCTTTTAACAATTAATCTTGCAGCTCTAGGAATGGTCAACAACAAGATTTGAGGGATCACGATGAATTGTGCATAGACAGAAGGCTCAATAGATAAGTAGATGCCAGTCTGTTTAAAGATTTAAAAACAAATAAAATAATCTTACAATCAGTACTAAGTGACTGGAGTAACTGAATTAAAGGAAATATCCAAGTCCTTTCTTTGCCTTTTTTACCAGTAAGGCTAGTAACCATCCACAACACCCTAGCAACCACACAGCAAAGTGCTGACAACCACCCTGAACAGCTTAGCAACAACCTGGCAACCACTCTATACAGTTTAGCAACACCTTGAAAACTACTCATGCAAGTTGTGCTTCCAAGACAGCAGCCGAGCGTTTCTAAATGTTATATAAGTTATTATGCTGTATAAGGTTATTGCTAGCATTTTGTGATATGGTTGCTATGGTGCCGCCTGTCTTCTCATTTGATTTTACATCATTCTTTTAATTTATTTGTTCTCATTTTTGATGTTCTCTAACTCATTTCCTCCCATCAACTCTCACCTCTCTCCCTTTCCCCTCTTTTATCGTGTTTAAGGTATAATTTTAAAGCCTGTCCTCCTCTTTTGTAATTGACCAGCTTTAGTCATGGCTTTTCATGCCTGACTGATGCAGGCCAGGTTGGACCACCGAAGGAACAGAGCAGCATGCAGATGCCTATACAGATGCCCATACAGCCAGATGTGTGTCCTCATTATTCAATAAGCATGTGGGAGCAGAAGAACCACCAAAACTCAGTCCTCAACTATATTCTGATCTCGCTGTAGATGACCCATAGCCACTGTCATAAGCAAAAGAAAAGCAGCTATCCCAGTGGAGCTCTCAGCACTGGATCCGGGGGTAATCTGAGAGCTCTGTTTTCCCCCCAGGCTGATTGCATCTATGCCTGCTATTCCACAGGGAGATGGCATCCACTGTCCCGATACTGAAGGCTGCCCACACAAGCCAGGGGAAAACACACTGCTAATAGGATGAGAGAAACAGCTTTGTAAACAAAGCAATCTCGCGAAGCAGTGATGTGACATGAACAAAGTGTGTAGTGAGTGTAAATGTCTACAGTAATTCAAACACAAACACAACTACTGACATTGCTCGTTCATAGCTCATAAACCAGGAAAGTCACATGGGATTGACGAAAGGGAGACCAGGATGAAATTCTGTTTTCCTCTCCAGACATTGTCAAAGGCTAAATAGAGGGCTTGTGTGTCCGCTTCCACATGTTACGTTCCATCTGGTGCTGCTACTGATGAAACACTACAAAAGATGTACATCTCCCTAATTCGTTTTTGTGTTTGTTAAAGGATTTTTTAAACTGTTTTGCTAGGTACAAATGTTTCCTGAATGGTTCATAGGATTATATCCTAACACATTATATATTTATTTGTTTTCTTTTCATGTTAATTTTGACATGTGTGTGTTTGATTTCTTAAGATTATTAAATGCAAAATAACATATATGCAACTTTGATAATGTAGCATTTGCAGGCATCTACTCACCTAGAAAAGTCCATTTCAGAGTCTTTGTTTGAACAAGCAGAGTAATTTACTTTCCCCCCCACATCTTTTGGTTTCTATCAGAATGGAGAAGAAACTTTCCTTCCCTTTGCTTCTTTTCCATTTATTTTCAGACAGCAGCCTTGAGCGAGAGGCTGAAGAAGCCTGACTTCTGATGGATGTACACTCCCCCATTCGCTTAAAGTACATCTTGTTGCCTCAGAGTTTTGCAGCGCCTGGTTCCTTTTCCAAGCAGACCCGTCACCTGCCCCTGCCTGCCTCTGAGGCTATTAAGACAAGACAATAGATGAAAAGACTGTGTGCTTTACTAGAGAACAAGGTTCATCTGTTTAATCACACCTCATTCGCATAATCGATAGCAGCCAGTTTGCTCACTTTGTGCAGTAATTGGTTGTGTTTCAAAAGCTTCAAAATGCTGCCTTTGGTCTCCTGAGATACCTTTATCTGATAGATTTTTGAAGGCAGCATATATGTATCCTTCGCTGCCTCTGATATCCCACAATCCTGTGCTTTCCATTCTGAGACTGTTGGGCTAAAAAATAAAGATGGCACCTGAAAGTAACTGTTGGTGGTCAGTTTGTGTGTAAATGTACGTTTTTGACCAACGTTTTCCACTTTTGATGTCATTTATTGCGAGAAATTACTATTAGACAATTAAACCATTACGCTGCCTCAGTTTCGTTAGGTACCTTTGTTCTCATAAACTGCCTGCAAAGTCATTGCCTGATAGGGCAGCGAAACAACAAGTCAGCTGCCTACGTTTTCAGACACAGCAGAACAACTCTACTCGTTGGTTAACATTTTTTTACTTCCAGGTGTAACCCATAGTAGATCTTGCTGTAGTCCACTTTCTAAATGACAGAAATCTCGAAAAGTCTCAAACTAAATACATTTCAAAATAAAGCAAAAATATTTCTGAGGTAAACAGCAAATAAATAATAATACATATAATAATACATTAGAGCTGCACGATTAATCGTTAAAAAGTCACAATCTCGATTCAAACTCCTATGCAATCTCATTCCTAAATGACAACGATTCGCATGTCTATTAAAACTTTGACAAAATCACACCGGAACATTCAGATTTGCGTCGGTGTCTCTGATCCAGAATTGTCATGTATAGTGTATGAAACAAACAGTCTTTTCAATCACACAGTATCGTTATTTATGTGTTACAAATATTCATATAATCACAGAAGAACTGGGATAAAAAGTTTATAGTTTGGATATAAACACTGATGTTTATGGTAGCAATCAAAGTAGAGTAGATCACCTTTTAATAACTTTACACTTCAAATAAAAATTGTGGTGGCGACAAGATAAAGAGTTAATTAATCTTTTTTTTTATTATTTTTTTATTCATTTGGATGTATTAAACATTTTAAATAGACTGCAGGAATTATAATTTTGTCAGAACCTATAGTAATTATTTTGTTTAGTTGTCTGTTCAGAACGGTGGGAAAATCGTGATCTCTATTTAAAAAAAAAGAAAAAAAAAAGTGATTCTCAGTTTTTCCAGAATCGTGCAGCTCTATAATACATATAATATTATATACATTTAAAAGAGTGCAAAACTAGCCAAAATATCCTCTCATCTGCGATATCTCATGGTTAAAGAGAGAAAGACAGAAATGAAAAGAAGAAAAGGGAAAACAGATTTATTTGGAAAAGCTCTGACTGGCTCAATAAAAATGCCCATAAATGTATCAGAGGAAAAATGTGAGATAGAAGGCTGCTTTTCTCAGGTCACTACAAACACCTTGTTGGCTTTCTATTGCCGTTGTTGTGTGCATTTCAAGTGTATAGTAAAAGACACTTAAAAGAAACAGTTATTCTGCTTTCACTGTTTTGACTCTTCCTCTTCTGGCTTGTACAATCCTAGACAATGTTTGAAACTTTGTATTGTTAGCATTTCTTGTGTTTGCTTCCTTAAGATGATTTGCTTGCTGTATTCCTCATTAGTAATTCACTTTGGATAAAAGTGTTTGTATAAATGAAATGTAAAAACGAAATGTCAGTCATCTTTTACTCATCCTTACATCATTGAAGAAGACTTGAGTCTTCTGATGCCATTCAATTCCTACATGTGAGAAAATGTAATTAGATAATTGTTTAAAGCGGTCATGGCATGAGAAATCAAATTTGCCTTGGCTTCAGAAGCTTCCCAGTGTCAGAAACAAGTGGATGGTTTATTTTATTAGCGTCCCGGAACGTGTTTAAGGATTTTATGTTTGTTCAGAGCATTTTGTTTTCTCAACAAGGCACAGTGTAATGGAGAGTTCGCAAAGAAAATTTTGTTAAAAAATGAAGCAGTCAGCTGTAGTGGATCTGAAAGCAGCTCCATCATAAATCATAAATAAATTATTTCATTATGCTTTGTCTGTAAATGACTGTTTAATATGGATCATATTTTCAAAACACTTACTCATGTGCAGTGCCTGTTTACTGACAAGCCGCCCCTTAAAAACTGATCATTTCAGATAGAGGGTCAGAATCTTACTTGCCATTTCTTTGTAATTATTTGTGATATATACAAGTAATTTTTGTGTGACATGAGAGAAAAAAATATTATAGAATGGCATTTTTGAGGGGTGAACTGTGTTTATTCCACGTACCACCATAAAAAAACTCCTTACTCAGACCACATAGAGACAGGTGAGCTTGGCTCCATAAATAGGAAAAAGCTGCAAGAGAACTTTGGAAACTCCGGTAAGGACAAGCTGTGTTACAGAGAATACCAGAGGCATGTTGTGCGGAAGTGCAGACTGATTACAGGCCCGTGCTAATGCACAATACATTACAGCATGCACGCACAGTAGGAGGAACAGGCAAATTATCAACGACCAGGGTAGATTTGAGTAGTATGAATGCTAATGGAAAAAAATAATAGGATAGGAAAAAAAATAGGAAAAGACAGGGGAAAAAACACTAAATGATACACATGAAAGTCTGGGTTATGAACCAGAGGAAGAGTAATTTCTGAAATACAGAACTCAAGATTATAAAATTGATTATGAGCGAATCAGCCAAACTACTACCCATGCTGTCAACTAGTGATCAAGTCTTAGAATATAATATGTAATGGGATGAGGGAGATTGAGGGGGGGCCACCAATTTGGCACCTTCTTTTGAATGTCAGCATGTGAATGATGCATTTAGAGACAGCAGGGCATATGAAAATGAGAAGGACAGCTACTATTGCTAGACTTCACCATGCTGTTGTAATTAGGAGGATGCCACATTTTGCCCTGTGCCCCCGGGGACATTGTCACGGACGCAGCTGTGCCCGCTGAGAAGCCCGGGGCGAAAGAATGCCCCTCTCCAGCCTGGCACCAACACAAAGTCAGGATGCTGGGAAAAGAGCCACGCTGCTAAAACTACAAAGCCAGATCAGCTGAGCATATGAGGGCGGCTCAAGGGTCAGACAGCAGACAGTGAGGTAAAGGCTCACAATAGAAATGCTCTGTCTTATAATCAGTTTTGGGATTATCTGCAAAATGCAAGATGCTTCATCTCTTAATCCAAACCCAAATCATGTTGCGGACAGGGTATAGGGCTATAAATCTGTGTTTATGAAGCGCTAAGAGCGCTTAAAACACCCACAAGCGCTTGCACAATTCTCATTCCCTCTGCAGTGAGTGTGCTTGTGTTTACTGTCTTATCTGACAGGGATATAATGATTTCATTGGCCCCAGCAGGCAGTGTTACTGCTTGTCAACACAGATTAGGTCATTAAAAATAAAGCTCACCCAAACAGCAAGACCTACAGGTGCATAACCCACACACACATACAGCAGTACAGAGCCTTCCCGTGTCTTCATTTGGAGGGGAATACATTGAGACCTGAGAGCCATGGGGTTCAGCCTCTTCAGTCAGGACTAATCAAGTGATAATTAAGCATCTGTAAAGTCAAATTCCCTACTCAAAATATTTTAAATGATTCAATTCCATTTGCTTGCATCATTTTGTTTTGAATTTCATTAACCAGGTAAACAGGGATTTGATTTTATTTGCAAAAGAAGTTGTCTATGTTGTACAATATTCAATGCATTTGTTTTGTTCATTGTCATAATTTACTCACCCTCATTTTGTTTCAAACATGTATGACTTTAGAGTTCCCCTGTTGTGCTACAGTACTTTAAAGGCTTCTAATTTTGTTTTGGAGGCCTCCCACAAAAGGTTTACATGCATCCAAGGTAAAAACACTTTAGATTTCTCATAATATTCATTCAACATCACGTAATTTCTCAAATAGTCTAAAAACTGTACATTTGAAGATTCGGTCTCTAGCTCTAAGCCCCTCCTTTCTGAGAGCCTCTGCTCGGACTGGTCAGACTGCTCAGTCTGTTGGTCTACCACTTGCAGTGTGTGTCAGAAACAAAATATCTGAATTTCAGCTCTGGAACTTTGTCAGTGCTTGATACACATTGATACGAAGAGTAAAGTGGTGTCAGTTTTCTGTACCAATTCCAGCCCGAATTGCATACAAAGTGGATTTGCAGCACTGAAAAAAGTGTTTTCTTGATATGTCGACAATACGAACCAAACTCTTCCAGGCCTCAGCTACAAACTACTGTGTTTGAGGGCTGGTCAAAGTAGACAGTGTTCATGGGCAGCAAAGGAAGACCATATTCTGGCATTTAGCAAACTTGTTACATTGTTAAGTAGGTATGTAACAGGAAGTACTGACGACTTATTTTTTTTACTTTAGAAGACAATAACTTTATTCATCGTGCACTTTGATCTTTAAAACTTGCCAGACATTTTGCCTTCACAAACAGCTATAGTCTATTACACACTGCATAAAAGGTATATTCTGTAAATTAAAAGGTATATTATAATTGGGGCACTAACACAAAAGTAAATATTCTGAATACTTTTTCTATTTTTTTTCCACACAATGAAAGGTAGTGTGGTCAACACTACACAAAACAACACTGGATTCCACTGACTTTCACTGAATGGACAAAACAACAGACATTTTCCACAATATCTTATTTTGTGTTAAACAGAGAAAAGAAAGTCATACAGCTTTTGATATAGTAATCGTGATACGATATGAATTGGGTCGAGAAATGAGATGTCTGACTGGAAAGAAAGTGTATGTCTTTTTGTTACAGCAAACATTTAAATTAGAACAGGATGGAAGTCAGGGGAAGGCTACAAGACAAGTCTGCATTTACTTGAAGTCCTATTTGTAAAAGCGATGTATTTCTGAGTATTAATATGAGCAACAATCTAATACGAAGTGTGCAAATTTGCTGTGAAAGCAAAAGTCCTTTGATGTTGTTGTCACAGTAATGCATCAACCATAGGCTTTTAAAAATGTATGACATGCACACCTTAAAAGACACTTATGAACTAAAAGGAAGATTAAGCAATTTCATACATAGGCCTACTTTTTCTTCAAAGAGTCAGCTCATGCTACGGGTTTTGGAAATGATGAACACTGAGCCATTTAATCACCTTAATCTGCAATGGAGAGGGTGACTCTGACCCTGGTCATGGCATTGGCACAGGGCAAATGCCACTTATCAACTGAAACATCTGGTCACAAATGCACTGTCATCAAAAAAACAAGTGTAGCATATGTCATTGCAAATCCAAGCCCTATTTAAACTCTTAACCCTGTTCAAACCATAAACTAATGAAAAGAGAGGTGTAATGGGGGTGGATTTTTTTTTTTATGGCACCCCATTAGTAATCCTAAAATATTTCTTGTTAATCTATGTAGTCTTAACTTTTAAAAATATGACTATAAATGCTTTTGAATTGCTATATCACCTAATACAAATAATTATTTTAACACAAGGTATGAAAGCTAAATAAATTCCAGTTTTATTTTAAGTAAATGCATTTATTTTGAACTTGCTATTAATCGAAGAATCCTGAAAAAAACTATCACAAAAATGTTAAGCAGCACAACAATTTTCAACATTGATAATAAGTCCCAGTTTAAAAAGCATAAGTATTGCTATGGTTACGCCTGGCATCCACACTACTCCATAGTTTCCGTACCTCGAAAATTGAGACTTTTGGAAACGCCACTGTTTTAGTTTGAAAACTCCGGGGTTGCGTTTCATTAGACGGACCAAAATGGAAACTTTTGAAAACGATTGCGTGGCTGCCCACATTCACGCCCTGATTGGGTCTTTTTGGATCATTGTGTATCAATTACATTTTAAAATATTATAAACCAAGTCAGGGTAGATGTTTGAATATAAGACAATACAGAGAAAATTAAAACTAACATTTGTGTAATTGCACATTTCACTCAAAAATGTATGGCGATAGTGCCAATTTCCTTGTGTTACAACATACTTTGGTTTCTCCTGTCATGTTGCAGTTATCTACTGTAATTACATTATCTGAACTTATAACTTTGTAGATGATAAGCTACAACAGCATGAAGTAAATTTTGATCAGGCATTATAAATAGCTAACCCCTGATATCCAGGGGACTTGGTTTAAAGGGGAAAACAAAACTACTGTGGTCTGAGCATCCTAGTGTATATTTAGTTTAAACCAGACTGATGAGAAGTGATTGGAATCAACCCAAAATGTAAGTGACACCTGCAGTACAGTTCTGCATCTCTGCTTGGTGCAGAGAGACAGATAATTACTACATAATTATATGCAACATGAGCCATTAAAATATCAGATAAAAACACAATTATGCGAGTGTATCATAATGAGAATTCAATCAAATGGTGCAAGACGAGGGATGATTGGAGCACAGGCATGTCTTTCCCTCCATTTTGTGTCACATATGTTGTCCCACATTGTACCATCTGGCAGTCAGTATCATCACCACCACCCAGACAATTTTGCGAAGAGACACTTGCAGCTCTTATTTCTAGCACATAATTGCTTCAATAACTGAATGTAAACTAGTCGATCATTTCACACATCTGATACACAACAAAGAGTGCAGACATTCACTTCGTTTTTTTTAACACAAACCTAAGCTGCATGGAAAATGTGCAGTTGGGGGGTGAGTTAAGCTTGGGTAAAAAAATAAATGAAATAAAACCTAAACTTAAGAATACTGCAGCGTCCGAAGAAGGAATGGCCAGTTAATTCAGCACTGTGTCTTCTGAAGAGGTTGTAAATAGCCAATTTTAGCTCATAAGCAAGCTGTTAAACCCACAGCACAGTTCTGGGTGATATTTTGGCAAGCCAAGCCACTTGGGACATTAGCTACTGTAGCAAGACACAGAAATTCAGCTTTTCTTTCAATTTCAGCACATGTAATCCGTGGAATCTGAAATAATTTGCAGTCTGAGTCAATGAATGCAATCGTAAGCTTACGGCTGCTTCCTGAGCATTAATAAATTGTGCAGGAACACCACATTATTTTCATTCCTTTCCCATATATATATATGACTGCAGTCTTTTCTATTAATTTCTAAAATGATACAATTATCTAAATTTCCCCATGTGCCAAATAGCTTGAGTAAGCTCATCACTTTCCCAAACATTAGAAAGGAATCAGATTAGTTTTACTTTTGTCTCATAAACTTATGCAGTAGTTACTGAGATATTATTCCTTGTGACAACTTCCCCATGGGACAAATGTATTTTTCTTATGGTTGTTATTATAGAACAATAACGTTAAAGCAAACCGTTATATATAATAACTGTATTTTATAATACATTATTATAATAATTATATGTAATAATCCATACATGTCAAATTTAAAGGCTGAGTAAATGAATGCAAGTGTAAGATCACGGCTGTTTGCTGAGAATGAGCACACACACACACGCACAATCAAATCAATCAATATTCATCCTTTTCAAGATAGAAAAAAAATATATAGATTTTTAACATTCTGGCATGACAAAAAGAAAGTTGTTCAATGAGTTCCAAAGAACATCTTTTTACTAATAGGAAAGTCTCCATTCTACAACATGGGTTTCATCCATGTGAAACTGGAGATGATTAGGGGTTTTTCAGGGTCGGGAGGGCTGGCCCTGAGGCACACAGCTGGGGTGGGAGTCTCACGACCAGGGGCCTGGTGAGGGGGGCTGGACGACCTCCTATCGCTCAGCAGGACGGCAGTCTGTTCAGCAAGCAGTGATATGAATTATTGAGTGTTATCTGGGTCCAGGTGGAGGGGGCAGCCGGGTGGGAATCGCTAACTCGGAGCATGATCTGTCTCGATGGGGAGCCGGTGGTCATGTGATGCCAATCCGGCAAAGACTGCAGTCTGAGAGATTAGAAACAGATCTCCCACATCATCTTCAGCATCAAACGCAAGCATTTTTCCTTACTTCACAATCATTAACGTCAAATGAACTTACAAGGGAAAAACAACCTTCTGACCTTCTCATCTGTAGTCAGCTGTACTCAACTGTAGTCCCCTGTTGAAAATGTGGTCCCTGTAAGTCCCTGTAAGCCCTGTTGGGCTTAATATCAATGGGCTCAATGTTAGAAACACCATACTGTGATAGCATGGAGCTGTTTGGTAGTCTAATTAACACTGTCAGTCATCTAGTTTGACATCCTGACATTGACGGTGATGTGCATGGCATATTGCATAACACCGGATGAATGTCGTTCAAAAATAAAACTGCCTCAAGAGTCGAGAGTGTCTAATGCGAGGACTCATTAATAAATAAAAACAGCCTGCCGTTTTCATCTTCCTCTGTGAAATGATCTAGAGAAGCTTTGGTACATCAGCACTGTAGGTCCCTGGAGGACAAGAACGCATTATCTGTGCTGGGCTCAAGCGCTGCTGAGTAAAAGTGGGGCTACATGCTTGTAGACAAGCACCGGATTCTCTGAAATATTTACATCTGTAAATGCACAAGAATCCAAGAACCATTTCCACAACACTGTCTGAAAGGAGATGAACGCAATATTGTGATCATTCATTCCAAAATATGCACTTGGGGTGTCCAAATACACAACCAACAGGTTAAAAAAAAAGTAATTTCGTTTTTATTACTGTTTATTGAATATCCAATGATTCCAGGTAGGTCACACTAAAAAAATGAAGTGTTGCCTCTTGTTAAATTTAAATTAAAATAAGCAAAAGTAACACAATTGTTTAATATTTTATCACAACTTAATTTAATTGTGTTCAATCAACCTAATATATTTAAAACTGAAGTTTACTTACTTAATTTGTGTGAAAACTACATGAATCATTTTTGTTGACAACTAACTGGGCAGTGGATCTGTAGTTCCCAGCATGTTTTGCAAGGGACTGCATTAGGAGGGTAAATTTAGGGATTAAAGTGTTATTTATGTGTTTTTCTGTAAATGGAAAGATGTTGTTAGTTAATGTTAGTGTTTAATATTCAGTTATGTTAGAAACTTAGAGGACTTTCTGTAATGTTTTTGAATTTTGTGGTTACCATTATGCAGAAGAGTGGCGACTGTGTTTAGCTTAGGGCTGTGGGCACTCAGTATACTCTATACATGCATTAAACCTCATTTCGCAGACCTGCATAAGTAATATTCAATATTACTCTGTAAAAAGTGGTTTAAATTAAACTAAACACTAGTAGCTTCTATCATTGGAAATAACTGTAGAGTCAAATTAGCTAAAATTATAATGTTGGTGATTTTAAGTTTTAGGCAGGACAAAAATTAAATGTAGTCAACCTGACAAAACTTTATCTAGCAGGAATGACTAAATGAATTGAAGTTCATACAACAAGATTACAACAAATCATTTCAAACAAATTAGATTTTGTTGGAAAAATTTAATTCATTTTCGTGGAAAAGGTTTCCTTAATTTAATCAAGTTCGTTCAACAGTTTTTTTTTTTTTTTTTTGAGTGCAGGTAGGTCAAAAGCACCAATTAGGAGAACACAAGAAACGTTCAGTTGGGAAATTATAGTCATGTGCTGACAAGACAAATACTCCAGTGTATAGCCAGAAGAGAGGTAAACGCTGCAGTCAGGGACAAACTCTTCAGATTTGTGAGACTGAAGCACAGTCCTCCTCAGCTGGAGTAAAAACCCCTCTAAAGAGATGAGAGAGGGAGCGAGAGAGATGTGAAAGAACCAGACAGTCCAGCACAGGGGCTGTCAAGTGTCTGTGAGCAATTCATTAGATACGTAGGGTAGGGAATAGGGATATTAGAAACTGTCCGCTAAAAAAAGCTAGACTTTTGACTTTTAGATTATCTAAACAGAGAAAAAAATGATTTATTTTACGTGGAATTTAGGATAATTTATTGTTGAAAAGCTTAGTGTGTTGCTTAGTGTGTGTTTTAAAAAAAATTTAATAAGTCTCTTATGGTCAACAAGACTGCATTTAAACATTAATATTGTGAAATATTATTACAATGTCAAATAACTGTTTTCTATTTTAATTATTATAATATTTTTTTTTTTAAAGTAACTTATTGATGGCAAAGCTGAATTAGTCCAGTCTTCAGTGTCTCATGATCCTTCAGAAATCATTCTGATGCTATTTTGGTGCTCAAGAAACATTTATTGATGTCAATCTTGAAAACAGTTGTGCTGCTTAATATTTTTGTGGAAACCGTGATAAACTTTTTTTTTTCTTTTCTTTTTTTTTTTTACAGAAAAAAAAAATGTAATGTGTAAGCCAACATTTAACACCTGCACACTGTCCATTATTTATTTAGATTTAATATTTATTATTAGTATTTCTTTTTTTAACCGTCAGCAAATGTTTTTGACTGTCAACAAATTTTTATGTTTTAGGATAAAATGTTTTTTTGTGTGTTTTTTTTGTTTGTTTTTTAATGAGATGGCTTTTTGTTGTTGTTGCTTTTTTCCATCCTCTGTCTCCTAGAGCACAGTAACAGATGGACACACCATAGAACTAGAGCGACCAATCCTGCTCCTGGAGGGCCACCTACTGTACCTGTAGAGTTTAGCTCCAACACCTGCCTGGAAGCTTCCAGTAACCATGAAGACCCTAATTAGCTGGTTTGGGTGTGTTTAATCAGGGCAAGCTCTAAACTCTGCAGGAATATGGCTCTCCAGGAGCAGGATTGGACACACCTGCTAGAGACTTCCAAATAATGGGGCAGCAGCCTTCAGAAAAGGTTGTTTAGACAACACAGAAAAAAAAGGGGTGAACAAGTGCCTCGAACAAAACTTAGCTTTCAAGATTTGACTCCACGAACCTCACAAACGTGTAAAACTGTCAAATGTCAAACCCTCCAAACAACTCGTTCTTCCAGCGCTCATTGTGGATGCCTGGCATGTAGCAGCCACTGACTTGTCAGACCTGTTCAAAATCTTTGCACCAGTTCCCACAAAATTGCATAGAGACCAGCTAATCAGATTAAAACAGACAATTTGTGTGGGCTCTTGCCTGGGGTCTGTGAACAAAGGTCCGTCGGAAGCTAGAAGAAATTATTTTGCTTTCTTAAAAAATACCCCAAAACATTTCAGCATCACATTGATGAATTATGTATTCAAGAAAAGTCTCTCTGCCTCAGTAGTAGATGTTCTGTACTTTTCAGAGGGCATCTCTGATCATAAGAAGCATATTTCTTAACCGATCAAACTAACCAGGTGTTTATTACCGTAAAACAAGCCTAAACTGGTGTCTCTGTCTAATCACAACTGCGCTGAGAGGTTCTGAAGATGTTGTTATGCTGCTGAGCACGTGCTATCTTTTGCATTTCCATCTCCCCATGTCACAGCCGAGTGGTCCTGTCGGACAGGCGGCCCGAACTCATTGCCTGCAGCCCTGTGTGTGCTGACCTCCCTCTAACCTGCTGCCATTTCTGCTTCACTGCCTCCATTAGGATAACTTTAAGTACATCAGCCAGAGTCAATTACTGTTCCCCACATGCTTTCTTTCACACACTCTTCCCAGTTTCTCCTCTATATTTCTCTTAGATGTTTTATTTTTATTTTTTATTCTAGATAAAGCAGTTGTTGTAGATAAGACTTCCTTTTTAGTAAATTAAAAAAACAAAGTAAATCAAAATGAGTGTAGCTCGATTTATGAACAAATGACTCGTGGGCAAGTTATTTTGAGTAAAACATAAACTTTACCTTAACAAATGTGCAGCAACCCTGTGTAAGGTTTTTAAGACCATTTTAACACCTGAAGATATATAAAAAAAAAATTAAAAAAATACTGTGCATTAGGGGTGTGCAATATTGACAAAAAATATATAATAATAATTTGATAGCAATATAGATGATATTTTGCTGAGTGTGTTTTTGGGCTGGTAACATGGCTGGTTTAGGCCTGTTGTGGACAGCTGACTCACAGAGACATTCATATTATTCATATTCTATGCGGCGGTCAGTTCACAGCAGCAGAAATTAACATTTAATATTTGCCACCTTAAATTGATTTCCAGGGGCATTTTTACCTATATAAGAGCTTTTTTTTTTTTTTTCACATATTAGATACTTCACCTTTTATGTCAGATTCTAACATTCAAATTAAACTCAATAATATTATTAACACAGTATAGGGCTGTTACCAATCAAATTAAATCATTATCAACAAAATCCATCTTTGCAGTGCAGAGGAGATCAGAAGGCATCAGAAGTGGCATTAATATATTTACAGTGCATTACAATTAGCCCAGAGCCATAGAGAGAGAGAGTTGCGACACTCCCATAGACCTCCGTTGTAAATAATGGCGGCGCTTTTAACCGCCTACTTCCGGGATATGAAGATCGGAATAGTTCCAAACACTGTCATTTGGGCGTTGGACACCATTCACTTACATTGCTGCGCGTCGAGTTGTTCCAGAGTTAAGTTGCCGAAATATCGACCTCTTTTGAATTGTCAACTGTCTATATTGTATCAGAGGCCCTTTGCGATGCTTATACTGGTCTTCATTTGTACATGCACAGCGTAATTATTTATATTTTATGTTGGTTGTTTCAACCAATTTTCAAGCACTGCCTGCTAGCTAACGTTAGTTAGCTAGCGCGACTTCGTCAGCTAAGAGTTCGGTAATGAATCGCTACCACCTTTATAGCAACTTTTATTTAATTTAATTTTTTGGGATATACTAACTTTTCATTATGTTATTATTGTCTTGAGTGAAGCGGCTTGTGAGAACAATGCTGGACCTTTAGGATTGTTATGGCCATCACCAGTCCTGTCTGTTTCATGGAACACCTGCCCCTGGTTTTTGTTTTTCTTGTTCACACACACACAAGCACACATTTTTGTTGTCTGTCATTGTTTAATAAAAAATATTTTATTTGAAAACCTTCATTTGTATCAGCCATGCTTAAATTCGTTTTTAATCTGTTATAGTTTTGATAATGTGTATGGCCTTAATCTTAAAATAATATTCTTAGTCTTAACATGATCATGTTTCACGTTGTGGTCCTGGGGGTGGCCACTTTCATCAGAAGAAGTGAGCTAGCTTCTAAGCGAATTCTGAACGGACCGCCACGGCAGACCTCTTTGCGTGATCACGAAGGTAGGCTAATGGCTGAATCAAAATTTATAAGCAAAATCACGGGAATCAATAGCCTAATACAGCCCAGTTGTGCTAAAATAAATATCATGAGACGTCCATCATCAGATGAATGATATGGAAAAGTTAAGTTAGAGCCGCTAAAGCCAGTGCTACTACCCATGCGAACATGAACACTAAGCTTTTCCCTCCAAAAATATAGCTTAAAACTTATCTCCAAATGCAAAACTGACATTAACAAAATGCAATAATGCTATAACAGCTGAAAAAGTACTTGGGTGTGTGTTTTATTTTATATTTACTGTTCAATAATGCAATCGCTGCTGTCTGTCCCATAGAAGAACATGACAGCCAGCGAACGTTTTGGAATTATTGGGGCTTACATGAACCACGTGACAGCCATAGCGGCGACATCAAAGAGTGTCGCAACTCTCTCTCTCTATGGCTCTGAATTAGCCTACATAAATAATGCTATGAGATCGTTTTTTTTAATTCAACATTTAAATATAAAATGATTTCTAATTTTTACTTTTAATTAAAATGTACTTTAAATACTCTCTTGAGTATTATTTTGAATAAATAATTACTTCATGACCGCCAAAAATTATTTTCTATATAGTATGAATGTGTGTAGCATGAATGTAATCTGGACGTACTACATTCACCATGTTGTCATTACCAGCGTCAGTTATGTCGCTTCATTACCATTCATAAATCCTCATGGGATAGTAAAGTATCCATCGCATTCACACTTCAGAATCTTGCCGGAAGAAGTAGGTCATCCGGGTATTTTTTGCCTACTCTTTTATGAGTAGGGCCTACTGTGAATTCGGACATACCAGTACTTCTTTTGTCTCATAGGCTACTATTAGTAGGGAAGTATGCGATTTTGGATTTCAGTTTGAAATTTTTGTTGGCGAAATAAAGGAAAAACAAAAAATATTGACAATATTGAATCTAAAATGTAACTATTGTTTATTTAACTGTTATACAAATAAATAGGCCTATCACATTTGCAATCGTGCTGATATTTTGGAAAAACAGCTCATGTGATATATGATATAAATAGCCTATAAGACAAAAACTCATCAGCACAAATATGCCTGTGTATCTTGAATTTGTGGGGCCATATAACTGCATACATCTCGCAGTAAAAGCGTGAGTGACAAACTCGATGTCAGCAAGCACATCGTTAAAACAATTACAATATCATTATGATACATATCACACAAAGGATACAGGCCTACTTACTATTGAACTGACATATTTTGTTCTTCTCTCTTCCTTTCATGTGCAGGAGTAGCCTACGTAATACACTGTCGTAAATGCTGCGAATTGTCATGTGAACAAGCAAATCCACAAAGAATGAATAATAAAAATAAAAAATCATATAACGCTAATTAGTTTAAAGGGGCTCTCTGAGATATGTTGGGTGACGTCACTACTTGTTGACGTTTAAAATATTGTCAAACAAAACGGAGGCTAGCTAGACCAGTGTTGGGAAAGTTCCCTTTCTACATGAACTAGTTCAAAGTTCAGTTCACAAATTTTAAAATGAACTAGTTCAGTTCATAGTTCATACTAACAATTTTGAACTAAGTTAATAGTTCTACCAGAAAGACTCGGGAGAATTAATACTGTGACGATGAACATTTATTTAAGAGCTCAGCAAACAATCAAGTTTTTTGGCATAGGCCCCGTCCGTAACTCGCTTTCCGAGGGTAATGAATCTGCATATCCTGCCTGAAGACGAAGGCAGGGGCGCAGCCCACCCCCTGCGAAGTAAGGAAGGGGGCCATCTGGTGGTGGTGGGGTGGAAAGAGAAAGAGGACATCCTGGCGTCTTCAGGATGGAGGGGAGAGCCCGTCTGGAGGTGTTGGGGAGGATGGAGGGGAGGACCCAACATGGTGGTGTTGGGGGGGATGGAGGAAAGGTCCCGTCTTAGTGGTGGTTGGGGAGGATGGAGGTGGTTGAAGCGACAGCATCTGCGAACTCAGACATGAGTAAGTACCACCCTTTTATACTGGGCTATTAAGATATGATTGGATAGATGAGAAGGTAATAAGTGACGAGAACGATTGAGTCTTCCTGGCAGAACTTGCGCTAGGCTTCATTTCCAAAAATTAACTAGTTCATAGTTATTTTTTTCCATGTTGCTGCGAGATATTATTTTTCAAAATGATTGCCACAGCCCATATAGAACCACAGACAATTATTTTATCAGTTTTAACACTGAAGCTATGCGTCAGATTTTTCCCATCCTCACCGACCTTGTCATAAAACTCGTTTAAAGTGTAAATTGCAGGTTAATTTTTTCACGAAGATAATGCAATGTGTTTATTAAACATAAAGATAAGAAGCGCCCACCATTGTTTTTTATACCAAAATGCTGAATATAATATGAAAAGATGGCACTTACAGTGGTTTTAACCGCTCCCGCTCCCTTCCACTAGATGGGGCGTGACGTCATAAGAGGAACTCACTAGTAGAGTTACCGGCATATTCATAGCTATAGATGCCTTACATAACTACAGAAAAGTTGGTTGTATGTTTTATTTGATAAAAAAATTATGGATAAAATAACTCGGCTGTAAACATACTCGTGTGTGCTGACTTCAAGGGGACCGTGATCCTGCCTGAAATGAGAATAAGCTATTCGCAAAACAAACGCGTTCACCTCACGGCAGCACATACTCTCCTCCACTGCTGATTCAATTGGGTGGCATAGCCCACACAAACACAGTGATGGGGACATCGATCTCTCTTTTTCTTTTCTGACAATAAACATCGCTAATTAAATCGTGAGAAATAGCGTGGATTGAGGAAGGGTATTACATGACGTTCGAGGCGTCGATGAGACTAGCGATTGGTGCCTGTGCAGTGTGTGCATCTCTACAGCTCTGATTTGGACTGACACCATGTAAGTAAATAATGTCTTCAGTCGTTGTCCCTCCTTGCTATTCTACATTACGCCAAACTTTTGAAAAGACTGGCTTGTTCCCTTATATTATCCGGGTTAAGTTTGCACCAGGCTAGCCTAGACTAGCTCTAACGTCTAACGTAATAACTCACCAGGACACCTGGCCAACCCTCCACTCATTCTCCTCACACCAAGCATTAATAAAATTGTAGGGCTGTGGTCCATAAAGAATTTGATGGTTTCCCACATCCTCAGTTGTTCTCCAAATAGCCATAATACAGTAAGAATCTAGCAGAGTATGGGTTGCGAGTTCCTCTTATGACGTCATCACCAGTTACTGAAAAAACACGCTACCTTTGAAGAAACCCCAATAAATGTTATTTTAACGCATTTTAAGACAGAAATAATTAAATATATACATATAGAGCACTTTAATTTACACATTAATTGGCTGTGGTGGTTAACCTGCAACTTACACTTTAAATGATCATACAACGCCTCCTTATCCTTGCTGCTTTTTGTTTTGTTTTGATTTGAGTCGTTCATGAACGATCCATTCATTGCGTCTGTCACGTGACAAATGAACGAAAGACTCGGAAGGTAAAGTAATTATGTATGTTCCCTGACTGCATTATAATGATTTCTTAATTCAGAATATGATCAAGATTGCGTAGGTGGATGTGTTCTGGGAATTTGCCAGTTAATAGTATAACATTTAAAGCCCCTTAAATGAACGAAATGACTCGAAAAAAGATTTGTTCATTTTGCTGAACGAGATCGAACAAGAGAGTCAATAGAAACTGGTGGCTGGTGTTGCCAGATTGGGTGTTTTTCCCGCTACATATTAAGGCCGGTTTACGGTGTGTTTTAGCCGGGTTTTCGCCTGGAAGGCTCTATAGAAATCTGGCACTCTATTGAACGAAGTTAAACTGAGAGAGCGTGGCGTTCACAGACACCAGAATGAACGAGTTCACAGTTACGTTCATCAGGCAGTAATACAGTACGTTCAGTTCACGTTCGCCCAAAATATGAATGAGTTCATGAACTTTCGTTCAATGAACGCGTTCAGGCACAACACTGAGCTAGACCCTCCCTCCTCCTCATCTGCGCACTAACCCCCCAAACCACACCCCAAATCCTTCTTGTCGGTTATTGGCTGGAACAGTTTGTTATGTTTCATGGTGCGGGTTAGCCCAGTTTGTTTTTCTTGCCGTTTGTGGAGCCTGGCGTGTTTACAGAGACGTGTTTTTTTTACAGTGTGTTCAGGGGACAGGCAGCTAGCGGAAGGTGAGGAGATGTTTGCTGTATGTGACAACAAATTTTTTGGCCTAAAAAACGTGTTACATCGCTTAGAGCACCTTTAAGATAGTTTTAGTTTAGTAAGGGACGTTCGGTATTTATGGAATTGAGCAACGGAGGAAAATAGGGGAGGGTCATGTCTTTTTATTCTTTGTTGAGGGGAGGGTCATACAACTTTTTTTTTGTCTAGGGGGAGGGTCAACCAACTTTTGCATTCATGAAAACAGCAAAATTTCAAAGTGGCTTGTTTGGTGCATATTTTTCCATGTAGCTCCATGTAGGTCTCTCAGTCTCAGCCCCCCATTGCTAGCAGATGGGTCTGCCCCAACAAAACTCCAGTTTGGCGCTGTTTGACAGTGCAAAGTACATCATGTCAGACCAGAACGCCAATGAAATGTTTACCCGGCAAAGCTTTAAAGCACGAGCAAATAATTAACTTTTGTGGTTGCGAATAAGTGCAGTGTCCTGTGAGAGTAACTCTACCGCTGCATTAACGTGATGTGAACATAGGCATAATTTGCAGGTGGGACATGTCCCCACCCCTTTTTGCTAAGGTCAATATTGTCCCCACCACTTTTGGAACATCTCGCGGCACGATTGTAAAAATACAAATAAATAAAACATCTCCAGTTAACTAGCAGAGCATTAATTTAGTTCGTTTTTATAAGAGGCGATTTAGCACTGAAATGTGTTGTTTTTTAAATTAAGTGATCAAAGTGCTCGTTGCCGCTGCGATCAGTGGCGCGGATACTGTGTTCTCTTGTGGCTCGCACACAGTCTTCACTCGGACAAGCGCTTCAATCCGTTGTGGAGACTCTCTATTCGTTCCGGTGAAATTACAAAACAAAATGCAACCAAACGTGTCCCTGCCTGATATACAACCACTGATAAACATAATCGGTTTTGATGAGAAAAAAAAAAACCCTATATGAGTGCGGATTAGAACCCAGAACCTCTGACACACTTGGCAAAAGTTCTGCCACTGGACCATTTAAATACACACATAAAAAAGTAGGATCTATGTATTTATTCGCGTGAAAATTCTCGCCACTCACAACATATATTAGACCTCATTAAACGACAAATTAAACCCAAAGTACTATTTAAATCGATTGCTGGATATTGTAATGTTATTGTACATACATCTGATTTATGATTTAGCATTGTATTAGCATGGTTGTAAAAAACAATGGCTATTTGAACATCTTTGCCAAGCGCAAACCAGAACAGAAGTAATCAATAAATTATCCGGGAGGGTCATGCCTTTTTTCACAATCATTTTGGAGGGTCATAGAAAAAATTATTGCTGGCGAAGGGAGGGTCAAGTCTATTTTGACTATAGACCTCAAAACTCCTCCGGTAGCCCTTTAAATAAAAAACGAACAGTCCCTAAAGTGTTTAGATATGTATATGTCAAGACCTCTCATAAGTTAAAAAATAAGACAAGACTTTTTATGACCTTAAATTTTAACTCTTTCACCGCCAGCGTTTTTTAAAAAGTTGCAAGTACCAACAGAATATTTTAATATTTTCACAAAACTTTAAATGGCCCCCAGAATATTTTGTTGTATGAATATCTGAATATGCTATATATCAAAATAAAAAACAGACCTTTATAAAAAATAAAATAAATAAATAAAATAAATTATATATATATATATATATATATAATGTATGTATATATATATATATATATATATATATATATATATATATATATATATAAATATATATATATATATATATATACATTTTATTCTAGCTTCATGCATTTCTTTTTTTATCAACACTTGAATGTGGGTAAGTTTCATTAAAAAAAAAGAGCAAAATTTTGACCAAAAAGCTGCACAGACGTTAACCCCTTCTGGGTCGACATTTCATTGGGTAACATTTGATTCATATGCTGTTTAATGTTGATTATCGCGTTATTTTACATATGCATCTGCTTACATATGCTTTCCGTGCACCCCGCTCACTCAGACATGACACCAGCATCAGCAGTAAATCTCCAACTGTCCACTACCGCCAGACAAAGTAATTGTCCTGGGACTGAAATCATCAGTCCTTTTAAAGTCTTTCAGATTCAATCAAGCTCTCATTGTGGAAACTTGCAAAAAATAAATAACAAATTGTATTTGTTTTAAAATAAGTCATGCTTTATTTCATGCAAATAATTCATGCAATATTATAGCTAAACATGTTGATGTTTTTAACTCTTTTTTTTTTTTTTTTTACCACTACTTACTTTTTTTCCTGAGATTTACCACTTCTGTTTTAACTTTTGCTATCTAGACAACAAAATACTGCTGCATCGAATTCCATTTTCAATAAAATCAAGCTAACAAAACCACTATAAGTTCTAACAATAACTGTAGTTGTTAACTTTCATTATTATTGCAAGGTTATGTGCCTTGTACTGTAATGTTGGCATCAATGGCAGCAATATTATGTCTTAGCATTATAAAAGGTAGGCCTATTAAAAGCTTTACTATGTGGCCATACGGGAAAAAAAATCCGTACCGGCTCTTTCACTTTTCCAAAAGGGCAGAAACCAACAATGAGGAAGTAAAGAGAAAATGGTACATGGAAGCGAAGAAAATTTAAATGTGCAGGTTATCTATGTGGGACACATGTACCTGAAGGCCAGTCGCTGCTATTTGTTGCTGGATTCTCTATGTGTGCTGACTGGGTGCGACCACAAAAAGTGACGGAGGAATTGAGCTCTGCACAGTTCGCCTGCCTGGTGCAACATAACTCCAGCCTGTTTCGCCTGCCACTGGTATTAGCACTGATGTCCATCACCTTTTAACCCCACGCCAAGTCTCCAAACTCTTTCCAGGCCTTGGATTTTCAGTGGTGTGGCCGCAACGCAGCTTCACGCAGTCAACACACACATACAGTGGGGAGAACAAGTATTTGATACACTGCCGATTTTGCAGGTTTTCCCACTTACAAAGCATCTAGAAGTCTGTAATTTTTATCATACATTTACGCATTTGGCAGACGCTTTTATCCAAAGCGACTTACATTGCATTATCCTATACATTTATACATAGGTATGTGCAATCCCCTGGGATCGAACCCACAACCTTGCGTTGTTAACGCAATGCTTTTACCACTGAGCTACAGGAAAGCATTCATAGGTACTCTTCAAATGTGAATAGCGGAATCTAAAACAAAAATCCAGAAAATCCCATTGTATGATTTTAAAGTAATTAATTTGCATTTTATTGCATGACATAAGTATTTGATACATCAGAAAAGCAGAACTTAATATTTGGTACAGAAACCTTTGTTTGTAATTACAGAGATCATACGTTTCCTGTAGTTCTTGACCAGGTTTGCACACACTGCAGCAGGGATTTTGGCCCACTCCTCCATACAGACCTTCTCCAGATCCTTCAGGTTTTGGGGCTGTCGCTGGGCAATACGTACTATCAGCTCCCTCCAAAGATTTTCTATTGGGTTCAGGTCTGGAGACTGGCTAGGCCACTCCAGGACCTTGAGATGCTTCTTACGGAGCCACTCCTTAGTTGCCCTGGCTTTGTGTTTCGGGTCGTTGTCATGCTGGAAGACCCAGCCACGACCCATCTTCAATGCTCTTCCTGAGGGAAGGAGGTTGTTGGCCAAGATCTCATGATACATGGCCCCATCCTTCCTCATGATCATTGATGCCCCACGAGGTGAGATCTTGCATGGCGCCCCAGACCGAGGGAGATTGACCGTCATCTTGAACTTCTTCCATTTTCTAATAATTGTGCCAACAGTTGTTGCCTTCTTACCAAGCTGCTTGCCTATTGTCCTGTAGCCCACCCCAGTCTTGTGCAGGTCTACAATTGTATCCATGATGCCCTTACACAGCTCTCTGGTCTTGGCCATTGGAGTCTGTTTGATTGAGTGTGTGGACAGGTGTCTTTTATACAGGTAACGAGTTCAAACAGGTGCAGTTAATACAGGTAATGAGTGGAGAATAGGAGGGCTTCTTAAAGAAAAACTAACAGGTCTGTGAGAGCCGGAATTCTTACTGGTTGGTAGGTGATCAAATACTTATGTCATGCAATAAAATACAAATTAATTATTTAAAAATCATACAATGTGATTTTCTGGAGATTTGAATGAAAAATTACAGACCTCTACATGCTTTGTAAGTAGGAAAACCTGCAAAATCGGCAGTGTATCAAATACTTGTTCTTCCCACTGTACACGCTCCCCAGTCAAAGACAGAAAATAACTTTGTGTTGAGATGTACTGTGACTCAAGGACTCTTTTTGGTGAAATCAAATGAAAGTGTGAATGGAACTTAAGCAGCAATCTCCTTGGTACAGTTTGTGTTTTCATTAGGGTGTCTTTGTCATTTGAGAAAAAAATACAAACGCTGTTTGAAAAGTGAACTTTTTTTATTTTTATTTTTTTAATGTTTTCTTAACACCTTTTGACCTAAAACCCTTCAATTTGTGAATGTGTCATTTAAGTCCATATTCTATGTGTTATTGTGGGTATAGGACGGCATTCATTCTGTGTCTCTGTGGTTTATGAGCTATTTACCAGTAATTACTTTTTATTTATTTATTATTACTTGACAAGAATTGATTTGCCTGGTGCCCGAACAATTTAATCAAATTTACCTTTATGTTACTTTTAATTTAATTTGGGGCAGCCACCGTTAAAACAATGGATAGCACAAAAAAGAGGGAAATTAGTACTGTAACATATAGAGACACAGAATGCCCATCGTGAATGCTCCTTGTGAATGTTTAAGGAGGGTTCAGGAACTCTGCTGGAGCAGGTCAAAATCTACAAGTCCACATTTTAATAGCCATTAAAAGGAAATCAACATTGGTCCAAATCTCTTGCAGGCTCTTCAACTTGCAGTTATTTCACTCGTTCACACACACAAGACACACGCAGTGTAGTTCAAAATAGTGAAAAGTCATCAATATGTATCCATTATTGATCAAACAAGCTTTCCATGTCTTGAATTTAACCACAAATGAAACATTTGCTGTCTCATGTGAAGGACGCTGTAGGAGCTTTTGAAATATGAAGTGCCTCCTGATTCAAAGGTGACTCACTGATGAACATTGGTCATGTCAGTCCCATTCCCCTAAAGTGGAAAAGGAGTTATGGGTTGAAGAAAAGTGAGTGCTGCCTCTCGTCTCCTCAATGAAAGCAAACATCACTGCCATGAAAGGCGGTCCGCTTTGATCAAGTCTTCAAAAAGACTGTCATCAAAGTCTATCAAGATGGAAATTAACGAGGGAATTTAGGGCTCTAGAAATACACGCAAGAAGAAAAAAAAATATTTCATCAAATGGAACGTTATTTGCTCGTTTCTGATATGACAGCAGTAGAAAAAGGCATGTGGACAATACAGGAAGTGCTGGGATAAGTAGCCACGGGGTAATTTATCAGTTGGACGCTGAATAATAATTGCATCTGATGATTATACACTAAAATACGTCATCATTGTTCAGGTAACGAGTTGCTGCTGTATTCCCAAACCAAGAGCTCTGTCCAAATTGCTTTCAGAGGCCTTACAGAGAATGAGAGTACAATAAATGATACAGGCAGGGGACAAATTCAGACGTTTCTGTCTGAGTGGAGGCAAAAGCCTAGTCTAAATAGTGCAGGTTTAAGTGAAATCTAATAGAAAGTGCAGGATGAGAGATGGTCTCTTTAAATAAGCACTGGCATCAATAAGTGACACCCTCCCAGAGCCAATGTGTGTTCTAAGGGAGACAAATTTGCATATGTGTCTGTGGCTCTTGATGAAATATGAAAACTGTGTCACCCAAGGCACCATCATCAGCATGCTTCAGAATGAACGAGCGAGAGGAAAAAGAGAATCTAGGTGTGTGTGTGTGTGTGTGTTCCTCTGGAGGACTAGAGGATGTATCTCAGCCGGAGAGATCTCTTTGCACAATTTAATGATCATGGGAATACATAATGGAAATTCTGAGGTCTGTGAATGGAAAAGGTATCTTTTAATCATCCCATCCAGAGCATTTTCTTCTCCTTTTTCAAATATTTCCTATGTATGTAGTGGGATATTAAATGGTCCTTAGTTCCTTTAAGCATCTTAATGCTTCTCCATTTGATGTACTGTCAGACTCCTAGGACATTTGGTAAATGGGATATGATCAGAGAACAATTAATGATTTAAATGATAGCTCATAGCTGGACCGTGTGAATCACCCAATCAGGCCAATGTGTGAATCCTGACGAGATCCCTGGGTTTCACACACTGACAAGTCCCTAAAATGGACAATCATGACCAGAAATATGCACACATCTAGTCTCAACAAATTAAAGGAAATACTTAATTTCCCACTTGTATATTTTTTCTATAAATACATTGTCTTCATAATCTGTACTTGACACTGTATTTATTATTACCTCATCTACATACTTTATTACTCTGGAAAAATGTGCTTATCCTGTAATAAACTCCCCAATGGTTGCCCATTTAGAAGTGGCTAACATAACACACTTTTGTGAGTAAAGAAAGCAGACACCTCATAAAAACACCACTGTACTGTATATTTGCATATACCTGATAATGTGATAAAACAAGTCAGCTCAACACTAAATATACAGTGAAAAAAACATTACAAATCACAGTGGGAGACATGAACACTTTATCCACAGATCCGTGAATAGGAAAGCGACCTTGCTAAATGAAATTACTCCTCACTGTGTGAAGCATTACAAGTAATGTGCAAAGAGCAGGTGAGGAGGAGGTACTCTGACACACAATTTTTGAACTGTAAATTTCATGTGACTAGTCACTCTAGAGCTGCAGAAAAATGACATGACAATGCTGATTGGCTGATGACATCACAATGCACAGAGTGCCAAACCCATCACTACAGACTATCCTGAGATCAAATACAGCAGAAAGGGAAATATACCACAGAAAACACTCCAGTCACTACAGACCTGGAACATCTCTATCAGATTCATTTAGTCTTTCTTTCTTTCAAAAAAATCACATTTTCTTTTAATCTTTGACATATAAGAGGTCACTGTACTATAAAAACAATACGTTTCAGAGGTTTATTTTTAACGGCTGACACCTGTCTACAAATAGAACCCATTATAAATCACTGATGCTATTTACACTGGATACAGTATTGTAACGACTGAGACAAATCAGACACAAGTATTTGTTATAGTTGAACAAATACTATTTAAAACTCACTCTGGGATCTGTGGTCCCATCCCCCCAACAAGGGCAAGAAGGTCTTAGATACCATGACCACGATCAGATAAGTTGGTTTTATGGCTGTTAAAAAAATGTGGTCACGTGGTCGAGACAGAGACAATGGGGAAAACAGAAACAGACTTTAAAACAGACTTTGCTGCATTAATCTGATCTATAAATGAACATGCATCCCAGAAAATTGTGTGAATGATTTACTGTCTTGTGTAGTGTTTTTAGTTCTATTATTTTCTTGATACTGTGTGTTTTATAATAGAACCAACGGTCAATGTAACCTCACCTATACCATGTTTGGTCTCTATAAATTGGTACTTTGAAGATCAGAATTATTGTGTACATGATAGCTGCGCAACATATTAGTATTACAAGAATCTTTCTTAGTTTCTTCATCAGAAACCAATCCAGCTGCACATGCAAACGAGCACGCTTAAAACAAAGATTCATAAATCAACCACAGAGGAATTTTCCCACTTGGAAATCCCACCCTTCTCATTGGTCAAGCAAACCCGGAGAGGTGGGTCCTTTCTCAGGCTTTCTTAGAGACAAATTCACAGTGACCCTTCTCTCTCTTCTTCTGGCTCTCTACTGCTGCTTCTTCTGGGTTGATGTCTGTGGGGATAGGGATGAAAGTTCGCTATCGCCTTATTTAGGCAGCTCGTTTGCATCTCTATACAGACTTCAAAAGGATCCCAGCATCAGGGACATGAATGGTTTAGGCTATTTTTAATGGTGTCACGGATTTAATCTGAGCATTATATGTTTGTTCAGAGCATTTGGTTGTAGATAGTTATGTAAACAAGGCAGTGTAATGAGAGTTTGTAAAGAAACTTTTTAAAAGATGAAGCAGCCAACTGTATTGGATCTGAAAGCAGCTGCATAATGTATATACTGTATATCCTAATTTATTTATATTATACAATTATTAAATAATTATTAAAAAATAAATAAATTACAATAATATAAAATATTTTGACAAATGACAAACACCAAATTATTTTGGGAAGTTGCACACAAAAAAAAATAGACTAAATGTCCACTTATCTACTCACCTACACATCCAGCACATCTGCTGTGAAGTGCCATGTTACACTATTTAATACCACACAGCACATACATTAAAAAAAATCACACTGACAAAATCAATGTGTTAAAAGTCCTGTCAAAATATGTTATGTGATGCACATAACTGGATCAATAATAGCATCAGGGAAGCATTCACAAACTTTTGCCATGACTGAATACGTAAGAGAGTCAAGGACAGTATGACAAAGTCTCTGTCAGCCATCTGTCCACCCTAAATGCCTATAGGGCACAATATGTACGTGTCGCTATTCTTGATTCATTTTCCTTTAGAATATTTCAAGCTGTTCCGATCGCTGACTTTTAACATATGGTGTATAGCACACATTGTGTCATTCAGGAAGGTTTGTTTATAAAGCTTTCCACCTGGCTCCCTACTAGTCCTCCACTAGCATGCTTGCAAGAAGATTCAATATAAGCTCCATTGTGCCACTCCGCTCCCACTCATCAGATTCGACAATATGTATGTCAACCTCGATCTGGTCATTTGTTGATAAGTGTTCTGAATGGTGTGCTTAGGTCAACAAAATTCAATCAAATGACAAGTCCTCTGAGCTTCCTTCTAACAATGAACTCAGCACCACAAAAGATGGGAAAGGTTTTGTATGGTGCAATAAAAACATCTGAAAACGCTCACTTTAACAATGAAGTGAGCGAGTGTAAGATAAGCAGACATGGAATAGGCTGTACTCATGTCTATCAGATATGAATTGGTAAACAGTAAACTCATTTAAAACTGTGACTAAAACTTATGACACAATCATGAAGACCGCCGTGAGCGGTAAATTTCAGATAATCATTCATGATATAAATATATGTCTGTATATGTAAAGCATTGTTAATAATGCTTAGAGCTGTTGTGGTTTCTTTGAAATGGAGTCAAATGATTCACTTTATCTCTTTACACACATTGTTAACTCTTCCTCTAAGGGTCCTCTAGAGGAATCATTAGCACTGGCTGTCATGCTAACTTTGGCCACTGTTCCTCAGCACAATGCCACATTGGCTAGGTCTGTCTCGGAAAGGAGATCCGCATTTTAATGATGGAAATCAGTAGAGCACAAAGCCAACTCCAATTAGCTTGCTCTATTAGAGTTTTGGGCTGGATAATGTACATTTGGCCATGTGTTTCCCTGGCATTAAAAGTGCACCCTAGGTACTGGTGCAGTGCGTTGGTGTGAATGTGTGCGTTCTCCAAAAGTCACAGCACATGTGAGTTGAGTACGAAGTTCAGCAGACGTGCCAAGATCACAAGCTCCCATATCAGAGTGTGATAAAATCGTTTAGCAAGAAATCAAACTTGTAAAAAGCTATATTATCAAATCCATTTGATAGGACAGCATCTAGCAGACATGTCGCTGAAGACAACATGCTTTAATGGGCAGATGCTATTTACAACCACCCTGTTTGGCTGCCTTAAAAGAAAGAGATACAACCATAGTCCCACATAGGTCTCTCTGTTTGTCATGCAAAAGTCCAAGTCCACGCAATATGTCCAAAAGTTAGCCCACTAAAAACTTTATTTCTGTAGCCGCCCATCTTTCTTTTCAGAGAAATTGTGTAAATTGGCTGTCTTTATAGATGCTATTTTTTGTGAGAGTTCTTTTCCCTCTGTAGTCTTGATCCCCAGTCTTCTCATTACAGTGAGGTGGAAAACAGGACCTGAGACCGAGCTAAATCAATAGCAGAACCCACAGAACCTCCTCAGGTTCTCCTTTGGGAGGCGACACACTAAAATGCTCACTTTCTCTACGGCCATTCCTTGTTATGTCTTATTCTCTTCTTGCCAAAATGAATGAGCTGCTTTTTATCTTTCAAAATAATGGGCAATCTTGGTAAGAAATATGACAAAACTTGCTCAGTATGGTGTTCTAGTGGCATGGAGTCCACAGGCTTCATTTCCCAGTTGGCATGAAAGGTGTCTGAGATTCGCAGCAGGTCTGTGCGTTTGAGCTCAGCAGCTGCTGTCCTGGCATTAAGATTGGCCTTGATAATTAGCGAGATGCTGGGCGTTATATCGCTGATTTGGGCTATTAGCAGAACAGCATTTGGATATGTTGCTTACACTCTGTAAATTAATTCATATATGAATGTAATAATGCAGATGAAAATCCAATAGACTTACATGATTATTGCAGTTTGTTTACCTTGTAACGAATGGACTTAATCAAAATGCTCTAGACATCATAAAACCTTCCCCCTCCCCAGTGTTGTCATCGGCCCTCAAACCAGTTCTCTTCAAAGACCGTTATCACCTCTGCTCTCCTGAACGATCTCAGCAAGAGACTGTGTCTGCCACCCTCAAAGACAGCACAGGAGACCAGACGGCACTAGCCATTTGGCCAAATACTATAGAGATAAACTTCCAATACACAAGGACATTTACTCTATTCTTACTCACAAACTTTCCCAAATGTTTATAGTATTTCTCCTGTGTTTTATGCATGTCCCTATGTTTTATTAGCCTAGTTATGATTCTTTAGTTATGTTAGAGTAGCTTCAAATGTTGATTTCCAAAGATGATGTATCATTGCTTTAATGTCTTCAAATGCCCTCTTTCTTGGTATCAAAAGAATCCTCTTTTGATTTTACAATCAATGGTGTACAACATGTTATGATAAATTGCATCATAAATATTTTTACCATACTTTTGTGTAAAGACTGCACAAATTCTACATGCCACCATGAACATGCAAATAGAGATAAGATGGAACAAAGACTTTCTCCCGGTCATCTTTGATTGGTCACCTCACCAAATGGGTGTGAACTGACAGGACCTTTAAGAGTGTCTGATTAGTTCAGATCTTGGCTCAGTCTCTTTGAGACAACATTTTCCTGTCTCCTTCCGGCAACTTCATCTTCAAGTTAACTTCTTTGGATTCAACGTGGACCACCCCAAGAACCCAAACGAAAGCATCAGTGCCCTCCTGGCAAAATCATCAAGAATCTCAAGAATCTCCTGCATCTGGACTTGTTCAACAACCGAAGTCAATGCAAGTGCCCGTTTGCAGCCTTAAGATGTGTTTCTAAGTTAGTGTGCCCCATCAAGGTGACCCTGATTCTTTGATGTTTCTCGTAGGTTGTGGTAAACTGATTGTAACCTTGCCATTCTCTTTTCTTCTCCGATTTATAGAAGCTGAACCAACAACAATGGATGGATTTTTGAGATGAGATGGATTTTTTGGGTTCAAATAGGCCTGGTTTTGTGCACCCTTTGGCCTAAGTTTTGTCAACAGCTTAAGACCACAAGCACTTTGCTCTTCATGAAATACATTTGTCATGAACATTTAAACATGTAAATAAAGGGAACAATCGATATAAAACTATTTAGAGTTACTTCTTACAATAAATAGTTAATATTATAATAATGACAGATTTCAAGTATATGATACTAACTATTTTAAGTTCAGTGAGAAATTTGTTCAAAAAAATGAACTGAATTAAGAAACAGTTTGGCTTTTTTAAAAGGCAATGAACATCTTTTATTACAGTCTTTTAACACAAAATTCAATATCCTTTGCTTTCCTTAAAGGGATGTTTCACGCTCAAAAGATGAATGTGTATTTAACTTGGGTCGTTTATGTAGTAGATGTGAAATCATTTTAGAAGTTGGTGCCTTCTAGACTGAGAAAATGTAATTTTGGCTCATGTGGATGAAAGACAACAACTCCCAGAATGCACTTGCTTCGCTGCCCTACGGGGCCACTCCCAAGCCACGCCTACCAGTTACAGTGGGCAGTATGAGAAGAAATGATTCAACTAGGCTACTAGTTGACTCGAAACTGAAAAGACGCCGTTTTATCGTGAGATCCCCCTATGGGCGGGTTGAAGACATTCAGAACTAGCTCCTACTACTGGCTATAGTCTCTAGCCTCTAGCCAAAAAAGACTCAGATGACGCAAAATGACGATGTTTGCGTCATCAGAGTTTTTTTTTCCAGACACACAAAACAATAGGCTCTGTTGTAGAAAGAGCCTCTTCACCCAATTTTTTACATAACTTCACCAAAATACACTCCATACAAAAACTGCTAAGAAGCGCTTAGCTCTCAGGATAGAAACATCGAGAGTTTCCAAATACTCTGCTACCCTACTTCACACTCACTCCAAACAACTAATCAAACCACCAACATAGGGTGCCCAGTAGTTCAAATGCACTTCATATCAATTGCCTTTTAATTATTTAGCCAACGTAAAGCCTACTGATATTTTTAACTTGTATGAGACGAAGCTTAAAGGAACACTCCACTGTTTTTTGAAATAGGGCTTATTCACCTTCTTTCCCACATTTAGATAGGTGTCCAAATGCATTTTTGTCTCAGTGCATGCATTGTTTTAGTTTGACAGGGTCGGCGTGAGCTTAGCTTAGCATAATGAATGGAATCCTTTGTTGCCAGCTAGCATGTCCTGAATAAAAGTGATATAAAAAATATAAAAAAACCCTACCTAATTACTTCTTGTGGCCTGCGTATTCACAACAAGCACAAACAGCGATGCAGATTAACACTAGGCGATTTCCTAGGCAGATATTGACTTATATATTAAGGACTATATTAGGGGGAAGCACAGGCGAAGAACTGCTACTTGGGCGTGATATCTCTGCGCCCAAGTAGCAGTGCTTCGCCTGTGCTTCCCCCTAATATAGTCCCAAGTCAAAATCTGCATAGGAAATCGCCTAGTGTTAATCTGCATCGCTATTTGTACTTGTTGTGAATACACAGGCCACAAGAAGTAATTAGGTGGTTTTTAAAAAAAAAATTATATCACTTTTACTCAGGACATGCTAGCTGGCAACAAAGGATTCCATTCATTATGCTAAGCTAAGCTCTTGCCGACCCTGTCAAACTAAAACAATGCATGCACTGAGACAAAAATGCATTTGCCCACCTATCTAAATGTAGGAAAGAAGGTGAATAAGCCCTATTTCAAAAAACGGTGGAGTGTTCCTTTAACCATGGACGCAAGTTCATAAAAGCATAGGTAAAAAACATTCTTATAACCAGCAGCATAATAATATGCTTGATGTTGGGGGTGGGGGGCACAGCTGCACTAAATAAGAACATACAAAACATGCTGTGTTTTCTTCAAGCATAAAACCCTCTAAAGTATGATTGCAATTTACTTTGCTAAATCTATAAATGATTTCCCAGATCATAGTTAGCTTGTAACCGAAATGTAATTAGAATCAGTAAAAATGATAAAGCATCAATAAGCCTTGCGCTTCCATAAGCATGCTGCTGTGCAGACTGCTAATGTGAGATCACGTGTACGCCTCACATACAGAGATGCAGAGTCAGTGCACTTAAACATCAGAGAATACAAACAAGACTCACTGTTCATCTGTGTTCGCTTAAATTTTTGATGAAACGTCTGCGGGTGAGGTAAAATCAGATACTTTGTAAGGTTTTTTTTCTGCGTGTCTACTGGAAGATCTCTAAAAACAGCTCGCCTTTGGGAACGGCTGCTTGTGGACATGAAGGGAGCGATCGGTGTCACATTTGCTGAGAAGCAGCGTTTGACTAATGAGCGCCGATGACAGGGTTGTGGAGAGGTGCTTGCTGAGCGGAACACATTTGTTTCTCCCTGGTCTAGCGAGAGGCCTGTCAGACACAGAGAAATGACCAGCAGTCAGACCCAAGGTGCCCTCCCTTTACTGGCATTCTGACAAATTGACCAAAGGGGACAAGTTTGGCTCAGAATTGTCTATGAGATTAAGAGTTTTTTTAGAATTTTAATCAGCAGCGTAATGAAATTTGTGATTAAAGCTGGATATATTGCACTTGTGTGGATTCATGGTAAAAAAAAAAAAATTGAGTAGCTAGTAAAGGTCAATGTTATGTCGACAAATTGGAACAATGTTGTCAACTAACATTTTCCAGGAATAATATACAACAGCAATAAATGCATTAACCGTGATAACGCCTGTAGTATACGCGGAGTAATTAAATCAATTCTGGCTGTGCGATGTACGGTCAACAGAACAATGCAAAAATCGCTCTATAGATCTCATCCCTTGGTCCCAACATGTCAAAAATCAATAGTAATAAAGTTACGAAAGACGTAAACAGTTGTGTGGGTTGTTATTGTCAATGCCACTCCGGGGAACGACATACCGGCGCATTCTTCACCTTAGGCAGAGGAAGAATGAAAACCCTTTCTGAAGGGGCATAATGAAAAATGCTCCATTACTTGGATTTCTCTATTACTTGTATCCCTGCAGACAACTGTCAACAGCTGCTAATTCATTACAAGCCAACATCATGGGAATGCCTGTTACATGCTAACTGAATTCATTACTTTGGAAATAATCAACAGAAGGTGATCCAAATGTATACATACAGATGTCTGCGCATTTATGGGAGTTTCTTTGACTTCAGGTATTTTTACATCCCAGGGGTGTTAAAAAAAAAAAAAAAAATTATGCAAACTAAAAGGTTTAAACTTCTTTTTGTGAAATGAATATCACATTAAAACTGTCTCTACGATGTTTTAGCATGCTTTCATAATTTATATGTGCTACTTTTCAATTAGTAATTTGAAAATGTTATGTATACACTTGTATACATTTAGCAATTATTGGGGCTTTTTTCCCCCTGTTGAAAATGGGCCCCAAAAAGTCCAGTTGTACCCCTTTATTGGCAGCCCTGTATATGTATAAATTTGAATACATTTGTCCCAGACCCAGACTATGAAAATATGTCATAAAATAATATAAACAAAGAGTGAAATAAATTAAATTTAATTAATTCAACTGTCCCACAGGCACAATCTACATCTCATTTTTAGCCTCTAACAAAGTTTTATAAAAATGTAGTGTATTTATTTACCAAGGAGACAACAGTGTCTATAAACAGTTTGAGACAAATGAGATGTGATGAGATGTGTGAAGAAAACAAAGAAAAACAAGGTAAATATCACTTCTGAAAAATATTTTTATTGTAAGTTATTTCCAAGCTATAATTTTGTCAAATCATACAAAAAGTTTGAAACGTGTATATAGTGTAATTTTACACAAAGTGCTAGCTATGAAATAAGGCTTTGCAAAACAAAAGGACACCACGGTTTTATTCCAAATATCTTATACAAAATGTGGTGGGAATTTTCATGACTTTCAGAAAAAGAAAAGAAAATACCATTCTGCTGAGATGCATGTCCACATTGTTAACAGATAAATTAAAGTAGTGAAAGTGTGAAAAAAGTTTTTAGAGGCTAAAAGTATCCAGTTGATGAAACAACCATATACATCAGGTGTGCGCTTGGACCTGCATGTGTGTGCCGGTGAGAATGCTGAAAATGAAGCAATAGTTGTTTATTTGCATCACCGCATCACTGTCTGGGGGGGAAGAACCAACCTGCCGCTCTGGTGTGATAGATAATTCTGCAGCGGAGACTGTCAACATCCTCCCAGCATCTTTCAAACAATCACTGATATGCCCAGATGCTCATTTGGCCAATAATATCCAACAAAGCAAGCTTTAAATCTGCTCAGAGTGCTGCAATCCTTTCTGTATATACAGTAACATGGTCAAAATGACATTGCCTATATTTTACAAAGACTTCCATTGGTATCCGTAAGAGGTACACATGAGCCTATGTCAAAGGCAGGTAATAGAGTAAGATATGATCTCCAACAATACCACCTGTCTGTCTGCCAGTTTCCTCAAACCACTTTCGTTCAAATCCCCGGAGAGAAAGTGAGCCACCCGTACTGCTAATTGGCTCATTTGTTCAATGATGTACTAGAGACTGATAGAGAAAGACGAAACATGATTTAAGAGCAGAGAGGCAATGCTGTACTGAAACCGCTGATTTAGACTCACCATCTTGTATCAGTAAGCTACTCGAAGAAACAAAGTTGAACAATAGGTTGTTGTACAGAAACTTGTCTACAAGGCTGCGTGAGATGACAGGTCAGATCTGAAGGCATGAGTGAGTGTGATTCACACTAACACACACACATACACACAGGTCAGCAGGCTAATAAAAGATCCCATAGTGTCCTGCCCTTTTCTCACAGGTTACAGATTATATGATTTCTGCTGCTGGTTTGAACAGGGCAGGGGGCCAGGGGGGAATGGCTGAGACCCTGGTTTTCCAGCTTATCGTCTACATCAGTCGGGCTGTCGAGATTAGATTGTGGAAAAGCACATGGCAGATACAAAGAGGGAGCACCTGGGCTTAATTCACACCAAGTGGACAGCCGAGATTATCTGTAGAGATTCACACCACTCCATCGAGAGATAAATAACAAGTGACATAGTAAATATAGCATTGCCTAATTCATATTCATAATAAGATCATATGAAACTCTGGAAAAGCAAGATTTTATTATTTATGACTTTTTGCTTGCAAACAATAACTTGGAAATATGTGGTGGCATCCAACGCCATAAAATAGACTACATTCATCAAAAATGTGCACGCATTCTTCATGAGCTCCAGCGTAACATTCCTAACATTTACTGTGCAATCTTCTACAACTGGAAAACAAACACATTTCATTTACATTACATTTATTCATTTGGATTTAGCAGATGCAGCTTCCACTACATTAAATTACATTTATTCATTTGGATTTAGCAGATGCAGCTTCCACTACATTAAAGGTATATTTTTGCCATGCATTCCCTGTCAATCATACCTAAATGTATGAACTTGGGGTTGCTAGTGCCACAATTTAATTACCCAAATTTGAAATTAATTTGGTTTAAATTAAATAGACATAGCAAACAGGATGCATCATTTTCAATTCAAATGTGAATGCAAAGGTAGAGTTAATTTGAAATTCATATGATTGTTTGTCAACAAGTTTTGAATGTTGGTCTTGTCTGAAAGTTTTGATAAATAAAATGATTTGATGTTTGAAGGTTCAGATAGATAGATAGATAGATAGATAGATAGATAGATAGATAGATAGATAGGAAAGTGAGAAGGTAACATCTTTCTCTACTGTGTTTATACCTCCTAAATAACTCCAAAACAAACAGAGAACTGTTAACTTTCCAAATGGTGAGCCTGGTGAATTTGGATGGTTTCCTCTCCCTCATTCACTCTGCCTGTGCCCCCCTGTGGGGCCTGTCTATGGCTAACAGGTGCTGTGCTCTCATTAGCGTCTCAGAGAGTCACGTCCTCTTGTGGGCTAGATCACGCTGCCAGTCACAGTGTTCCTGGCATCAGCATGCCAGCCTCAGCAGCACTGCACCAATCTGCTGCAATCTGCCCCAATAACAAGCTGAGACCCCCTCAGCCAATCACAGCCCTGGGGAGGGGTGAGGTCAAGAGACTCCTTCTAGGTATGGCTGTATGTCCATGGGTCTCACTCTTCGCCATCGATTAAGCGAAAATTTCAAAAAGGAACACACAGTGACCAACTCAACTGTCTCACAATAGAACTCAAGACATGTGTCTCCAAGTCTCTAGGAGCTGCAGTGCATGCAACAGCGATCTTCGAAATAAACAAGGTTCGGAACACAGCCAAAGACCACTTACAGCATTAATATGGTATTTTTATTGATTAATAAAGCTAAACAGAAGTGCACAGTCCTTGAAAATAATTATGTCTGGAGATTTATGATGAAAACGTGGGTGGATTAGATTCCTTCAGAAATGAGGCCCATTACCTCTAACATTTACCTTCTTCAGTCCTTTTCTCGAACACAGCATCGTTTGATCGTCGCAGACATCCCCTTAAGGCCCGTAGGGTGGAAAAGTACAAGAATTTTTTTTTTTGCCGAAATGTCAGCATGTAATGAATAATTGGCCCAAGAACAAACACAAAATTGTGTTTGTGGTAGGACAACTTCCGCAGGTTACCACCATGGACTTGCACACCTTGACGGAGACAGACACGACCTTAATGAGTGTCTAAAGTGGAGTGACACTGCAAGCAGGCACACTGGCGGGAGAGTTTACAGGAACGAGCATGAGCTAAAGAAACAGCATGGCAATGTGCCCTGTCATTAGACACCCAGCGTCTCCCTGTCTGTCTCTCCATCTCTCTTTTTAAACTTGTTCTCTGGCTCAGAGGGTGGATGAATGCGAGGAGTGAGCCTGATGTCTGGAGGCCGGGCTGGAGGAATGAGTTATCCCCGTGTGCAGGCCGGACTAATGGAGGCCGGTGACTCGGACATCTGTTTCCAGGGCTGGCCACGGGAAGGGCCATCCGACAGCAGCCGGTTTATGAAGAACCACAAATTCTCGACAAGGCAATTACGGAGGAGTCAGAGAGAGCGAGAGGGAGGCGAGACAGGGAGGGAGGCGAGACGGGAAGGGAGGGAGAAAGATCACAGTGGAAAAGTAATATGACGGCAGATTCCGACAGCTGGGGGACATCAACATCTGTCTGCAGCCAATCCCATGACCCTCTAACCCAATGCGTATACATATACGGCATCCTCAGCATGCAGTAATGTCAGCCCTGTTTATTTCCCCGTGTCATTGAGCCTTGATGAATAGCACATACTGATATGTGACGTGATGTTGTACATGGAGCATTTGCAGATGTTTTTTCCTTCCAGTAGGCTTGCAGCCGTCTGGCCTCTTATCTCTGCAAACATTGGCAAGCTGATAACGAGGGCTTTCATATCCTATTTGTGCAAACACCCCCAAGGACCCTCGTGCTGTCTAAACTCCTCTATATTCATAGGTGGAAGCCCATTGTGAATTGTTGCTCGGCTTTAATTTGATAGCAGATAAGAATAATCACAATGGAACTTAAGAACTAATCCGAACTTTGCGGTCCCTGCACGTCTGTGTGCGCGCCAGAGCTGGCTGTGCCGGGTGTTGGGCTTGGTGTGGGGAGGTGGGAGGTTGTCGGCTTTGATTAGTCCCCAGACATCCTGATGGAGAATGTAAGATGTGTGGGGAAAAGAAACATAAAAGCGCAGAATCAGTGATCCAAGGTAACCTAGTTAGTGCTCAAGTCCGCAGGGGAATGATGACATTGACAGGGCTGCACTATGTGTGATTCATACAGATCTATTCCTATCTGTCACTCCCCTGGTAGTCTGCCACACAGGGAAGAGAACGACTCTGGGGGATGGCTATGGATATACTAGGAGCCTTAATCCCACTGAAAATCTCATTCTGTCTATTACTTTCTTTCATTCACTCACTCCTTCAATTAGACAAGCCAATGTCGCAGGGAAAGGGCCACTTGTGTTTGTCACTACAATTTGCTGCATTATGGTATTATGGGTACACTTATGCACATGCCATGTGTATGTAGACAAGCAATAACACTGATAAATGTAATCCTTAGCAAATTTCAAAATTAATATCAACTTCTCATACTGTACATTATAATGTTGTGATGCCCAAATTCACTTCTAGAATGTATGGTTGCTTTCACACTGGCAGTTTAGTACAAAACAGGGTGCGGATTGCATGAAAAACTGATCATGTTAAAGCTGTCATGTGCTGTCATGAATGCACTGGTAGGAGGTGGTCTAAGTTCGGATGCACTGGAGCTGTTGCTCGATTCGCGTGAATTTGAAAGCAACTCAGACTTAGGTGTGCACTTGTTCAGGCCCTGTTTTGCTAATGACGAAGTCATTAGTTCAACAAAACACATATAGGGGGTGACAGTTTGATGATTTACCTTGAAAATGAGCGAGAGTGAGTGTGCAGTGTATTAGTGTGGAATGTGAATGGCTCACAATCAGCTTTTTCCGCAAAAGAGTCAGTTTGCAAGCCTTCATGGGACGTACATACAGTAAACGCAAGTGTCGTTCACTTTGCTCATATAATAGCAAAACTTTAATAAAAAAAAATAGGCCTATATTTACCCGTGTTATGTTTTATACCATGCGCCGTGCATGTTGGTGATGACATGAGATGGACGCAAATGCAATAGAGTTTGATTGAATCAGGTAATTGTTAAACTAGACCAAAGCTGCAGGGGGGAACCACCAAGCTCGGAACACAGCAAACGTGCCCAGTGTGAAAGCCCCTTAAAACAACTTATATTACTCTTTAGTGATACTGTTTAGTGTTTTTAATTATTTTTAATTATTATTAAACATATGTAATAAAACATTTATATGAAATATGAAATGTATAAAATAAATACCTTAAATATATATTTTTTCTCTTCCAAGACAGACCAAATTCTTCTCCAATCAGATGCTCTCTACAATAAGAATGCCCCACCCCCAAATAACATCAGTGACTGACTGGCATGTAGCAAATAATGTCTACAGCTCTGACTTAAAAGCCTATTGGCTATAAAAAAAAAAAAAAAAAAAAAAAAAAATTACATAAAAAAAAAAAAAAAAAAAAAAAAAAAAATCCCACTCAAAAGGAAACGTGTCAAAAAGTCATTTCATGGAGCCTGTGCGAGCAAACAGTTTTATGAAAAAACTGTTTTAAACCAGGTTTTAAACTGTTTTAAAAATTTAAAAGTTGTAAACCAGGCATGTAGGAATATTAACACAGTTTAATGTGCTTCTAGTCAGAGTAAAGTTAAATCAGCCAAATAGGTCAATTGCTATTCCCAAAACTGTGAAATCAACAATTACCTTTCTCTGGTACAGATTTGTAAGAGAAGCCCAAGGGCATAATGTAACAAAATAGAATCTAATAAACGGCATATCTGAAACTAGAGCTATCAAAACACAAGGTATTTTAATAAGAAACAGTCAAAACATTATCTAATTAAAGCACTAGCAAGGCCTGCCACTGCACACTAATACAATTCATCACACAGGGCAACAAACAACATGAGCCCACTGGGCTGGTTTTGAGGATTTAAATGGAGCCTCATATTTCATCATTATGTCATTGAGTGAAAACAAACATCTTGGAGAGGCATTTAAGCTAGGAGGAGTTCACAGAGGGGAGGGCTAACTCAAGTCGCTCAATTGATAAGAAGAGGAAGTGAAAGAACTGAAGAGCAAAGGTATGGAGAATTGCCTTTCAAGTTGTTTCAGACAGGGTGATCTTGTCCCTGAGCTTTGAGCGCTAAAGGCCTTATCTTCAGGATGAGCTTGAGAAAGAGCCTCTCCCGCTAAAGCTCACTATCTGGGGCTAAACCCACACATATTTGGCTTTTTTGTTGGAGACCATGTGGAGAGAACCTCATGATAGAGGTTTGCCTTTAAAAGGCTGCACTCAACAGGTATAGCTGGGCATTCATCTGTAAATATAGATTCAATATGGGAGTTAGTGGAAGGGAGAAAAGGTTTGTGTAGCGGTTAGCACACACGTTACTTTTGTGTGCAATGGTGCGAATGTGGGCAATATGATAATGAGGCTGGCTTGGGTAATTTCCTTTCCTTTCGATATGCAAAAGTGTCAAAAAAGTATATCAGACACTTGCTAAAGCATAGTTTCAAAAGTTTCAAACCACACAGGCATTGTGTAAGATGACTGCAGGTACATAATGCATCAGTGCCATCATATGGGCTGGAGAATGGAATGTGTGCATCACAGTGGGAAAAGATGTGCAATAACACCCTGAGAGGACGACAGAAGCCCACATAGGGTGAATGGAATCTGTGTGGCCTCCCCCCACCGGAAGCCCATTTCCAGGAAGGCGGGTGGTCCCTAGCGGGGTTAAGTGGAGGTATGCTGTCTTACCATCAGGACAAGCTTGTCCTCTGGCTAAGCACCACTTTGAAATAGAAATAGTGCTACTGTTGTTTTCTCACCTTTGAATGAAGAAGAGCACACACCTGCTCACAGGTGTAACCTTGATTGTCACAATTATGAGGATTAATGTAATCAGAGCCAGTGATTGATTCTGAGAAAATATGTGAAATGTTTAATTTTTAACTTGAGGGAAGAACCACACTCTTTATCTTTTGATAATTTTAGGCTATATTATACATGAAAATATTAACTATCTCACCCTGTTACCAAAACATTTGTAACAAAAATAAATAAAAACTAGTTTACTTAATTTATGGGAAATTTAAGTTTATCATTAACTATAAGCCAGGATTTGGTCCCAAATTAGCTATAGGTCTGCCGATTGACAGCTCAATCTGCAAACTTGTTGGTAAAAACCTGGCACTTTTAAATAATTATCTTTTTCAGTTTAATAAGTTGAATAGAACTTTAATGCAATGTATTTTTTTCTTTCTAGAAAATACAAAATTTCTCAAATAATTTTTATCATTCAGACCAACAATGTAGTAAAAGGGTCACACAAATGCTAAAAAAACGAAATTAATTAAAGTCCGTAGGTCAATAAATAACAAACAAATAAATAAATAAAAGCAGCTTATATTACATTTATTACAAGGTTGGCCTTTTTTTCACAGACACAATGTTGAAAAAACAAAATATATTTCAGTTCTTTTCTGTACCCTACTCATAGAAAGTGTCATTCCCTCAGTGTATTCACTCATCTTCCTGAAGTCTGCTGAACTTGAATGAAAACTGATCTTGAAATTTATCCAATTACTAAGCAAACAAAGACTTAAAGGGATAGTTCACTTTGAAATTAAATTTTGGTATGTTTTAGCTTACCTCAAGGGCATCCAAGATGTAGGTGTCTTTTTTTCCGCAGTAGTTTCAATTTTGATATTTTTAGGTCAAACCGTTCTTGTCTGTCAGTCATATAATGCAGGTCGATGGTCACTGTCTCAAAGAGCATGCACAGAGTCCAAATTAAAACAATTCCCCGTCGTCCAAATTAAACAATTCCCCATCGTAAGTACACATTGATGGCCTAAGACACGAAACGAGCGGTTTGTGTGAGAAAACGAACAGTTTTTATATTGTTTTTACCTCTTGAACTCAGCCACGTCCAAGTGATCTGAGAGCGCGGGCGGGTATAGATATATACACTAGATGTCGCCTTGGCTACTGCGAAACCGAAACAAGAACGGTTTGACCTAAAAATATCAAAATTGAAACTACTGCGGTAAAAAGAAACCTACATCTTGGATGCCCTTGAGGTAAGCTAAAACATACCAAAATTTTATTTCAAAGTGAACTATCCCTTTAAGTCCAATAAGAGAAAATCTGAGAGCAATGGTCATACACGGTGTGCCAATGAACAAGGTCATCCGAGTGATCAATTCAGTGGGCAGACATGCAAGGTTTACACAAACAACTAGCATGACTGTTTGAATCAAAAAAGACTGTGACCTCACCTGTGACCTTACATCAAAGACTTACACAATTAATAGGATAATGGATTGTTGTTTTTTAACCACAGTAAACTTTTTAACACTGTATATCTATCGTTCCAACAAAGTGTATCCCTTCGATCAAGCATTGCTGCTTGTTTCCAGGGTGACAGTGAGTGTCTGCAGTTCTTTATTGTGTCCCAAGGGTGACACAACAGCTCTCTGGGACAGATTCTCTCATCTCTTTTATGGACCTCTTTTTTTCTACCCTTTACTCTTTCTATCTCTCTCTCTCTCGTTTCATGTGTCTATTTCTTGTCTTTTTTTCACTGCAAGGTCAAGCCAATAAGCAACAGTGCATGTCTCACACCCCCTGTGCCAGTGTTTCAGCACACTAAGCCCTCAGAGAATCAGTCTGAGAAAAAGATGAGATGCTGTGCCTGGCAACCTGAAGGTGTTAGCCACAATGAACATTAATTTAGCCATCAAGATGAGTTCATCAAGTTTCTTTCTGGTGCTAAATTCACTTCCCAGCAGATCAATGATGCCCAAAGAATCACAATTTAGATAATTATTAATTAGCGGTGTGGCGTTCTTCCAATAAAATGCTCAAAATAGGCACATAAGAGAGGCGGTAACATTATATTGTTTCTGCGGTTTTCCTTTTAGTCTGGAAGATCAGAGCATGGAGTCAGATGTGCCAGACACGAAGCTCAGCTTGTGAGAAAAGGGAGGTCAAAGAGCCAATGACACATGGCGACCCGCTAAACAGCTTAATTTACCCTCAATGGGAAACAGGCTCTTTCCTGGAGAGAAAAGCGATTAGGGGAGGAAGCAGCACCTCTGACTTTCCTTAATTCAAATCTTTCATTCATTCCAATTAGCCCTTTCCCCAGGCCCTTCACACTACATTCAGCCTGTCAATCTGTCTGCATTATACACACACAAAGAGTTTTTATACTAACAGCATATGCTAGATTTGAAAAGCCCTGGCCATGAACCAATTTCTAAGATTCTAGGAAACATTATTTCGCTTATTTTCTCTGTGAAAGATGTATAAATAATCATATTTTATAAATGTATATTATGTTAATTACATAAAAATGACAGATGTGATCACTATAAACTGTCAAAAAAATTACTTTACAAAATATTTTTGCATTACATGCATAAAAATAGCATGCCAGCTTGGAATTATACAAGGGTGTCTACAAATCATCTATGTCTACAAATCACTAGATTTTAACAGGATATGAAGTTAATTTCATCATTTATCACACATTTGAGATCTTCACATCAACTGAGCGACCTGAAATACTGCCCAATACTCCGGAGACGTCTTTATGAATGCTGTGTGTGTCATCTTCTCGTCTCCATTGTTGCACCTCTAAACGCAAAAGCAATTTCCTTCCAGGACCCTGCAGAAAAAGCGAGAGAACTTGACCTTTACTCTGACAGAAATATCCTTTCAAGTAAACAGGCTTCTCGCCACCAACCTGTGACAGAGGCTCACATTTATCACCAGCACTGATAAAATCTGCTCAGATCTAAGGGAGAACACCTTCCCAGCTACTCACCAAAATACTCCACTCGGAGACCTTGGAGACAATGAGACCAAAAAATTAAAAATAAAATAAAATAAAATACTACAGATACAGACATTTGCACTGTAATTGCCACAACAATTAGATTTTTTTTTTTTTTTTTTTACATTTAGTTCAGTTAAAAGTGGTTTCTCTTTTTAAAATACACTGAAACAGACAATGCCCTACTTTGGTCAGCAGCATCAGCCATTTGGATTTTAGGACAGATCCAGTGGACTGTTTAAAAGCAAAATGGGACAGGCCTCTACGGTCCACTCTCTCAGCAGTGCACGTAATAACCGCTGTGTTCGCAGTAGCAGCATACTCCAGGCTATGGACATTATTCCACCTTTGTAATGTAAAGCACATCTTAAAATGCAATTGCTTTCGCCGGCGACAACAGCAGGGGGCAAAATAAAGGCCTTAACAGGTCAAAGAACTCCAGAGGGACTTCATTCACCTTGCAAGGGCACTGAATTTATGGGATCTCTAGACCATAAATGCAAACTCTTTGGTCTGGAATAAACAAGCTTGTGCTGCTTTGAATAAATAAATGGCGGAAACCGTTTTCAGTTCAAGAGAGCATTGAAATCTATCGCTAAAAACTAGGTAACAAGGTTGCTAACTAAATTCAAAGCATCAGTAAAACCCAAGGACCTTATCTCCATGTGCGTTTTAGGAACAATTTAAATGGTAATATATTACAAGTTTGAAGTCAAATGTATGCAATAAAACATTCACTTTCACACACAATTGCTCTGGAATCTATATCATTCAGTTCAGTGAAACAATCGTGAAGGACGTTCACATCTCTGAAAGTAATTGTTTTAAATCTTTAACTCTGCCAATTATATCTGGTAGTTTCAGCGTTATTCAGAGTTCCTGAGAAGAGGAGATGTCAGGTGAAATGTTATTCAAAACTATCTGTATTCTATTATCCATTTTTTACAAGGTTGAGGGAGGTGGTTGTGAATGCATCCATCTGTGTCTATCACAAGGCAGCGGGCGTAAAACGAATAGCACATTCAAGGCACAACGTTTTCTTTTTATACAAGGGCAAATTCAATTTGATCACAGGGATCAAAGGAAGGACATGACCTACCAGCATTTACAAGATTTCAAATAATTCACCTTTCCACCACAGTATTAAAAAGTGATCTTTCATACAGACTGATAAAAACACAAGCCCTTGGCTAATATATTTTTCTATAAAATACGAAGACTTGTGCCCTCCAAACATATTTCAAACCAGTTTGACTGGCTAATCATTGTAGCTTTCTATAAAATTGGTGCATTTAATTGTGCAGAGAATTGTTCATATGTAGCAGGTAAATATTTAATTATGCTCCTCAGAAGAAAATATTAAATAGGCAGTCATAAAGTAATATACTATAAGTGTAGCAGTGATATTCACTCCATGATCACAGATATATTAATAGGCATTTCACAACGCAGAGATGATTTCTTTGAAAGCGTAATCCACTAAAGTCACTCTCTATGCTCCCCTGCCGTAACCACAGCTCTACTAATATTTCCCCCCCTTTTTTAATATCTTCTAATATTTGTCTTTCTCTTAGAACACCATATCTAGTTCATCATGTTATCAGATTGGAAGCTACATTCATACTTTCCCATATGGCCGCCTACGGCTTCAGGATAATGTCTTGGTTACGAATGTAACCCTAGTTCCCTGAAGAGGGAACGAGACGCTGCGTCAAAGTGCTGTGGGAACGCCCCTGCGTGAGTGCGTCATGAGGCACTTATGAAATCAGTCCAATGGCGAGACGGAACGTCATTTGGTGGGTGACGTCATAGACCAGGAAACTATAAAGCACCCCTGAATCATAACCGCGCTAGCTTCTGATAGGCTGAAGCAAGTCGATCACGGGCATGCCAGAAGTATGGCGGGGAGACGCAGCGTCTCGTTCCCTCTTCAGGGAACTAGGGTTACATACGTAACCGAGATGTTCCCTTTCAAGGGAACTCGAGCTGAGGCGAAACGCTGCGGGAATGCTAATACCCACGTCGCCATAAGAGCAAGTGCCCGTCCGTGTGAAGTCAAAGCGCACATTCGGACGAAAGCACCTGCGCCCCTGGAGTGGAGCTGAGGTCAAGATCGTAGAATCTAACGAATGTGTGCGGTGAGGACCAGCCTGCTGCATCACAAACATCATGAAGTGAAACTCCTGACAATAAAGCTTTAGAAGCAGCCATACTCCTAGTCGAGTAAGCTCGTACAGCCAAAGGTGAAGGCTGACCAGCCGACTCGTAAGCAAGTGAGATAGCCTCAACCACCCACTTGCTCATCCTCTGCTTAGATGCAGGACACCCCTTCCTGGGTGACCCAAAACAAACGTTTTAAACAGTTGTTAAGATTTCGACCACAGGGCAGCTCTGTGGACGTAAGCATCTAATGCCCTAACCGGGCAGAGCAGATTTAGTTTCTCTTGGTCTGACGTCAGAAAAGGAGGAGGAGAAAAAGCCTGCAGTACTATTGGTCTAACAATATTAGTCGGGACCTTAGGAACATAGTCTAGGATGGAGAAAAGCCTTTACCATGCCAGGCGAGAATTCCAGGTACGAGGGAGACACAGAGACTGCTTGAATGTATCCAATTCTCTTGAGAGATGCGATAGCAAGAAGAAATATAGTCTTGAGAGTAATGAATTTCTCAGAAACCTCTTCAATGGGCTCAAACAGAGCTAGGGAGAGGCCAGGTCCCATGTCGGCACCCTCGTGCGAACTGCTGGCCTCAGCCTTAAAGTGCCACGAAGAAAGCGTGTTATAAGTGGGTGTCTTCCCAAAGAGACTCTACTGAAAGGGACATGGTAAGCAGCCAGTGCCCTCAGAGGCTAAGCCCACAGTTTCCACAGTTCTGGGCGGGGGTGAAGGATCAACCCACTCACCTGAGAGAGTAGGTCCCTCCTGATCGGAATCTCCAGAGGAGAGCCGTCGAGGAGAGACACTAGGTCTGCAAACCATACTCGGGACGGCCAGAACGGGGCTCCCAACAATAGACTGACCCCGTCCCGACGAACCCTTTCCAGAACTCCTGGGAGCAGAGCAATCGAGGGAAATGCGTACAGACGTGAGGCCTGACTGGCCTAGCTTTGCTTGTTTCACAGCTGAGAGAATCGAAGCGATACGAGCAGGAGACAGGCGTGCCTGCATTGTCGTTGAATCCCAAACCACGCCCAGAAAAGTGGTCCTCTGTAGTGGAGATAGCACACTTTTCTTGGCATTCAGCCTCAACCCCAACTTCTTGATGTGATCTCGATGCCGAACCGCCTGACACTCCGATTGAGCTAGAATCAACCAATCGTCGATATAATTCAAAATGCGGATGCCCTGGAGTCGCAGCGGAGCCAGGGCTGCATCCATACATTTCGTGAATGAGTGGGGAGACAGAGCTAGGCCGAACGGAAGAACACGATATTGATACGCTTCGCCCCCGAAAGTGAACCTCAGGAACTTCCTGTGTTGTGGAAGGATGGAAACATGGAAGTAAGCGTCCTTTAGATCTTTTGTGACAAACCAGTCCTCGGATCTTGAGCATCTTGAATTTAAGCTTCCCTACTGTGTGATTTAACAGGCGCAGATCTAAAATTGGATGCAATCCCCCATCCTTCTTTGGAACAATGAAGTACCGGCTGAAATAACCTGACTCCCTGCTGGGAGGAGGAACCCATTCTATAGCCTCCTTTTGCAGAAGAGCTTTTACCTCCTGTTCCATTACCAGAGCCTGTTCGGGGCCCACCACTGTTGGCAGGACCCCTCTGAATCGAGGTGGACGAGACCTGAACTGAATAGCGTAACCGTTTTCGATCGTCTGCAGGACCCACTAAGATATATTTGGAAGACTTTACCACTCTGCCAGGAAATCTACTAAGGGGACCAGCCTCTCGAGGCTGGCCTCTGGAATATTTTGAGCTGCAGACACAGTGCCCCGGCGCACCGGCAGGGAACAACTTGTCTAACTGCTCTAGACCCCTCCTCAGAAGGAGCGAGTGCCCCTCGGGAAAATGCTCGCTGGGACCGTCTACGCCCCGGCATAAAGGCAGGGATGGCAGAACGGGCCCCTAAGGGCACCGAGAGAGAACGGGCACCGTGTGATGCGGTGAACTCTGCTTTCTCTCGGTGGGGACCACCCTCAGCATCTTCTTCTTAGACGAAGCCTTCTTAGCCATAATCACTGTCCTCAGATCAGTTTTCCCCTTTGAAGACTTTGTCTGGGAGCGCGCGCCACGTCCCAGTCTTTTTGTGGGGGAGCGTGTTTTTGTTGTGCCCAGTGTGAGGAGCTAGTCGACAGCCGGGACTGCTCCCGCCCAGCAGTCCCTGGGACATGAACTCGAAATGGTAGGTACTTCTGGAATGCCGCCGCCTGCTTTTTCTCTTCCTGAAACCTATCGATGACTGAATTTACTGAGTCACCAAATAGGCCAGCAGTGGAAAGCGGGGCGTCCAGGAGGAAAGATTTTTCTCGTTCTTTCATACCAGTGAGGTTCAGCCATTTATGCCTCTCCGTGGCAACCAGGGCTGCCATAGAATGACCCACTGATTTGGTCGTCTCCTTGGTGGCACGGAGAGAAAAATCTGCTGCCTGACGTAATTCGCAAATTACGTCAGAGCTGACCTCCTCACTCTCACTCATATCCTTTAATAGGTCTGCCTGGTATGCCTGCAGAATGGACATTGTGTGCAGGCATGCCGTGGCTTGACCCGCCACCAAATAAGCTTTACCCACCAAAGCCGAGGTGTTTCTGAGTGGCTTGGTGGGTAATGCCGGTGCTTTGAGGGATGATGCCGATTCGGGGGAGAGATGGCTAGCAAGCATCTCTTCAGCCTTAGGCATCGCCCCATACCCATATTAACTTGCCCCACATATATTTGACTATGTTGATGTCTGTGGACTAAATATACGGGAGGATACCGGTCTATTCCAGGACGTAGACACCTCGGTGTAAAATCGGTGCAATCGGGAAGGCAGAAGGCTTTTCTGCCCTGTCTCTCTTTTATCTGCTGGCCACTCGATACTCAATTTCTGAACAGCACGAGTGAGCACCTCCATTAACTCCTCACATGCAGGAGACTGAGGTGAAGAGTCCTCAGTATCTCCTGTTCCAATACTTACAACATCCAGTTCCTCGGAACTTGATAGTTGCAGTACCGGGGCCTCAGCCTGGGCGGAAGAAACCACAGAGCGTGCTTCCAAACCCTGGACTGAGGCATTGGATCTGACAGGTGAAGGCTGAGATAAGTCTGGGCCCGTCTCAAACCCCTCTGTCAGATCCATTTGCGAACCCAACGACTGAAGTCGCTGCTCTGCCTCGACAGAAGCGGGACCCGAGACGCGAACCGAACCACTCTCCTCGAAGAGCGATCGGCGGGAGCGCAGCGTTCTTAGTGGTAAACACTCGCAATGCTCACAGTCAGCCCCCTTGAGAACTGACTGAGCATTCTGCACTCCCAGACAGACAACACATAGTTGGTGTGTATCCCCACCCGTGAGAAATCGAGTGCAGGGATGAACACACTTCCTATATTGTTGCTGGCTCACCATAATATAGTATACTGTATATATATGTGACAAAACTCCTGCCTAGTAACAACTAAGGACAGACAAAAACACTTTAAGACAGATTCACACTGAGCACTTGCTGAAGGCACAGAAGACGTTCCGTCTCGCCATTGGACTGATTCCATACGTACTTCATGACGTACTCATGCAGGGGCGTTCCCGCAGCGTTTCGAGTTCCCTTGAAAGGGAACTACTTTGATTTCTGAGTGCTGACACTGGATGGACACTGGATGTCTTTACTTTCAGAGAAATGTCTTCGTATTAGATAGAAAGACCTATTGTGAAATTTTCTCAGTGAATCATTCACTAATAGACAAACAGCCTACTTACTGTAATGAAAATAGTTTAATACAAGTGGACCTACGTCTATCAAATATGAGCTTTGACAATGATTCTTAAAAACATTAATACACTGGTTTTGGTTTATACTAGAAAACTGCTTTAAAATAAACATTTCCACGTTTAAACCTTCTGAGTATAAACTGCGCCTAGATTTTCATTGCAAATACATGTTTTGTTGAGCTTAAAGTGCAGTCACATTATCAACATTTTGGCGAAATTCCATGGACAAAAAGGTCTATTGTCATAGTTCAGCGATGAATGAAGTCACTTTAAAACCAAGCAAGCAACCATATGAACTTTGAATCCATGTGACCAACTTTCATCCTCACATGAAATTGCATGGATTCCTATTGAAAAGACTTGATTTCATCCACAAAAAAACAAACAACGGTAAATGTTACTGCACTTTAGGATAACATATTACCCTAATTATTGAACTCAGAACTTTCTTTTAAGTATGTTGAACATTTTTTTTTTTTTTTTACCTAACATTTTACAGAAAAAAAAAAGACTGAATCATCTAAAACTTAAAAGTTTTAATAGGTGGCTCACTTCTGGGATAATGGACTATACTTAGAACAGATAATGGTTTTAGATATTGTCCAAAATAACAGAAAGGTTAAGATTTTGAAAAGCATATACTTTATGAAACGAATCACAGCAGATAAACCTTGCCAGCATGAGTTAAAAAGAGATATGCACCGATGCAACAGAAAAAAAGATAGCAAAGACTTACCCAAATAGGATATTTTTATAAAGATAAATATTTTTTTTAAAGATAAATCTGTATTTATTTTATTTGAATGGAAGCATTAGGAAGGTTCAGCAAAGTGGTCATCCTTGGCTGAACTAGTTGAGAAGTCATATGCAAAATTCAATAGATCCACACAAGGCTTCAGTTAAAATGTTTATCTAAATTATTTGTTCAACATCAAACTCTCAAACAAGAAAAGTTTTATTTTATTTGATAGAATCTGCCTATAGTGTTGATGAATACTTTCAAATGGGAACCTGAATCACAGAGACCATTTGATATAAAAGCCTGACGAAACATACCAATTCAAAAACTGATGGAATGCATATACTGTAGTTGATATAAAAAATTGATTTCTAGCAAATTCGTAATACTAAATAAAAAAAAAATAAAAAAAATTATTGGACCAAAAACCTCCACACATAATAACCTAGAAAAATGCCTGACTCTTGATGGATGCCCTCAAGGATTTGTTTGGAACATAGGCATGCTATTTGATAGCAATCTGACATTTGAAAACGTCTCGGTTACGACTGTAACCTTAGTTCCCCGAGAAGGGAACAAGACGATGCGTCGATGACGCCTTTGGGAACGCCTCCTGCGTGTTTGTGTCTGAAGCATCTATGTCAACTAGTCCAATGGCGGGAGTGAGCGTCACAGGCGGGTGACGTCATGACCAGGAAAGGATAAAAGCACATCCAGTGCAACCGGCGCTAGCTTCGAAATATGCTGAAGCAAGTCGATCACAGGGATGAAGGAAGTATGGCAGAGCGACGCATCGTCTCGTTCCCTTCTCGGGGAACTAAGGTTACAGTCGTAACCGAGACGTTCGCAATCGAGGGACTCGCAATGCATCGATGACGCTTTTGGGAACGAGAATACCCAAATCGCCATAATTTCAAGAACCTCAGTGTCAGCTTGTACAGAACTAGTACATCAAGCATTAAGAACCTGAGACCCTGGAGTAGCGTCCAGGTCTAGGCTATAAAATCTGACGAATGTGAGGGGTGAGGACCAGCCTGCCACATCACAGATGTCTTGAAGAGAGGCTCCAGATATTAAGGCTTTAGAGGCCGCCATACTCCTAGTAGAGTGAGCGCTGACCTCCAGAGCACACGGAAGGTCAGATGACTCATAGGCAAGAGAGATAGCCTCGACTATCAATTTGCTCAGGGTCTGCTTAGAAGCAGGAAGACCTTTCTTAGGTGATCCGAAACAGACAAATAATTGGTTGGACTTCCTCCATGAAGAAGTCAGATGAACATAAGTGTCCAATGCTCGCACTGGGCATAAAAAGTTCGACTTTTCCTGGTCCGAAGATATAAATGGAGGAGGACAGAAAGCCTGCAGCACAATAGGCCTCGGAATATTGGTCGGTACCTTAGGGACGTATCCCTGCTTAGGGAAGAGAAAAGCTTTGACCATCCCAGGTGCAAATTCAAGGCAGGTGGGAGAAACCGAGAGGGCCTGAAGGTCTCCGACTCTTTTGAGGGACGAAATAGCAAGAAGAAATATGGTCTTAAATGGACATAGACCTGATGAGAAGCAGTCTTGTAAAAAACTCAAGTACTAACCCAACAGAACAGTGGACGGGGTCGCACTGCTGCTGGTGACACCAAGTAGAAAAGACATTCCATTTGAGTAAATAAAGTTTCCTCGTAGCTGGAGCTCTGGAGCTAAGAATGGTCTCCACAACCTCGGTTGAGAGACCACTCTCTATTAGTTGTGCCCCCTCAGGGGCCACACCCATAACTTCCAAATCTCTGGCCGGGGGTGAAATATAGTGCCCCCGGCCTGAGACAGAAGGTCTCTCCTGATTGGGATCTCCAAGGGAGGGCCGTTGAGGAGTTGAATCAGGTCCGTAAACCAGAATCGACTCGGCCAGCGTGTTGCTACTAGCAGTAGGCTTACTCCATCCTGGCGGACTCTCTCCAGAACTCCTGGGAGCAGAGCAACAGGGGGAAAAGCGTACAGACGTAGATACGGCCACATCTGCACCATAGCGTCCAGCCCCAGGGGGGCTGGGTGAGTAAGGGAGAACCAAAGTGGACAGTGCGTCGTATGCTGAGACGCAAACAGGTCCACCTCTGCTTGGCTCATTCCCATATGAGCTCCACCGCCTCGGGGTGGAGTCTCCATTCCCCTGGCCTCAGCCCCTGCCTCGACAGGGTGTCTGCTCCTATATTCTGAATCCCTGGTATATAAACTGCCCTCAGAGAGCGAAATTTCCCCAGAGACCACAGGAGGATCTGGTGAGGCAGTTTGTATAGTGGACACGAACGCAGACCCCCCTGACCCCACCGATGTATTGTCTATGCAGACAAGCACATGATGGCCCCTCAGGTCTGGGAGGAAGTGCCTCAACGATTTGAAGACAGCCATCATCTCCAGGCAATTTATGTGCCAAGAGAGATGATGACTTTCCCACAGACCCTGAGCTGAGCGACCTTCCATTACTGCTCCCCAGCCGGTAAGGGAAGCATCTGTCGAGATCGCAACTCGATGGCAAAGAGCTCCCAGTACCGGACCCTGGGACAGGAACCAGTGTTCCCTCCATATAGCCAAGGCGAGGAGACACCGCCGCGTAATCTTGAATGTATGGAGTGGGTTTCCCCTCGGGGAGAACCCTTTGGTCCTGAGTCACCACTGCAAAGGTCTCATGTACAGCAGGCCAAAGGGTATCACATTGGACGCCGCTGCCATGAGGCCCAACAGTCTCTCGAACTGTTTCACAGTGCGTGACTGGTCTAGCTTTAGCTCTTTCATGGCTGTGAGGATAGCGGCTACACGATCGTGACCGAATCCCAGACCACCCCAAGAAAAGTGGTCCTCTGTACTGGAGATAGCACACTCCTCTTGGCATTGAGCCTCAACCCCAATTTCTGCATATGAGCGAGGACGACATCTCGATGCCGAACCGCCAACTGTTCTGATTCCGCTAAAATCAACCAGTCGTCTATGTAATTCAGAATGCGTATGCCCTGCAGCCTGAGCGGGGCCAGAGCTGCATCTACGCACTTCGTGAATGTGTGGGGTGAAAGAGCTAGACCGAAAGGAAGCACCCAATACTGGTATTCTTTGCCCCCGAAAGAAAACCTTAGGAACTTCCTGTGCTGAGGGAGGATGGAGACATGGAAGTAAGCGTCTTTTAGGTCTATCGTGACAAACCAGTCCTCGGACCTGATTTGAGTCATGATCTGTTTGAGTGTCAGCATCTTGAACTTGAGTTTCTGAACTGTACGATTCAAATGACGAAGATCTAAGATGGGACGCAACCCTCCATCCTTTTTTGGATCAATGAAATAACGGCTGTAAAAACCCGATTCTCTGTCGGGTGGATACACCTGCTCTATAGGTTCTTTTACTAACAGAGCCTCCACTTCTTGCTCGATTACCAGAACCTGCTCGGGATGTACTACTGTGAGTAACACCCTGTTGTAGCGTGGTGGACGAGAACCAAATTGGATTCTGTAACCTTTCTCTACTAACTGCACCCATAGAGATATATTCTGCAGATATTCTACTAAGGGAACCAGCCTCTCGAGAATGGCCTCTGGTGTAATTGGAACCCCCCTCAGAAGGTGCGAGCCTGACGCAGCGCCGAGGTGACATTGTGCCAGAGACCCGCTGGAGACCGCTGCGCCCCGAGGCACCAAGGGTGGCGGGGTTGGCTGAACGGCCCCATGAGAGTACCGAGATGGAACGGGCACCATATACTGAGGTGTACACCGTTCCATCCCTGTTGGGGATACCCTCACAGGTCTGACACTGATGGCGTCAGGACCTCTTTTGAGCCGAAGCTTTCTTCGTGAGAAGAACGGTCCTCAGATCCAGCTTCTGCTTTGATTGCTTCGGCTGAGACTGTCGGCCCAGCCCCCATGATTTCTGTGGGGGGGGGGGCACGGGACGCGACACTCTCCTTTTGTTGAGCACGATATGAGGAGCATGACGGCTGGGGCTGCTCACGCCCAGCAGCCCCTGGGGGTTTAGATCGGCGAGGGAGAAATTTCTTGAATGTCTCCGAATGCTTTTTAGTCTCCTGAAATCTTTCGACTACTTCATTAACTGCTTCACCGAACAGGCCATCAGGAGTTAACGGGGCATCCAGAAGAAAATATCTATCTTTCTCTTTAATCTCCGATAAATTCAACCAAAGGTGCCTCTCAGTGGCCACCAGCGCTGCCATAGACCGCCCAATGGCTCTGGTGGTCTCTTTGGTAGCTCTGAGAGACAAATCGGTAGCGTGACGAAGTTCTCAAATTTCGTCACAACTAACTCCCTCACTCTTATCTAAATCCCCCAGCAGGTCAGCCTGATATACCTGAAGCAGCGCCATAGTGTGAAGGCACGCTCCAGCCTGACCTGCTGCCGTATAAGCTTTAGCCAATAACGTAGAAGTAGTTTTTAGCGGTTTAGTGGGCAAAGCCGGAGCCTTCATGGACGATGCTGAACCGGGAGACAGATATCTCGTGAGCGTATGTTCTGCCCGGGGCATTGATCCATAACCATACTCGTTCAACCCCCTTATATTTGAATATACATGGACTTGAGGGCTGAACAGACGGGAAGAGTATGGCTTATTCCACGATCTAGACAGCTCACTGTGCAGATCGGGAAAGAAAGGCAGGTTCCGTGATGGAGGTGAAATATTAGATAGCAGGAAACGCTCGTCTAGTTTACTTTTGGGACGAGCGCCCTGTTTCTCTGCTGGCCATGATATGTGTAACTTTTCAACAGCTCTAGAAATCACATCCACCAACTCCTCATGTGCTGGGGAAAGAGATGGCGATTCCTCTTCCCCACTGATTGTGTCACCTTCAATACTGAGCACATCTACCTCCTCGGAGGAATAGCACTGCAGCATTGGGATCTCTCCCCGGGCGGAAGAAGCCGCAGGGCGGGCTTCCGACACCGTGGATTGAGCGATGGATCTCCCAGGTAAAGGAGGAGATTAGGTCCTCGGACCCGTCTCCAACCCCGCTGAGAGATCCATTTGCGATCCTCAGGAATGCATTCTCCGCTATGCCTCAGCAGAAGTGGGTCCTGCACCCCGAGGAGCGCGAGCGCGAAAAGTGACAGGCGGGAGCGGAGCATGCGAAGCGGAAGCTTCTCACAATGCTGGCAATCAGCCCCCTCGAAGGCTGATACCGCATGCTCCACTCCCAAACCAAATCACACAAAGCTCGTGTATCCCCACCCGTTAAATAACGCGGGCAGGGAGAAGCACAGGGCTTGTATATTTGTTTTGTACGACAGACAACAGTAAATATGACAGACAGGTTTGACACAGATCGCTTGCTGAGGCAACAGAAGCTAGCGCCGGTTGCACCGGATGTGCTTTTATCCTTTCCTGGTCATGATGTCACCCGCCTGTGACGCTCACTCCCATCATTGGACTAGTTGACATAGATGCTTCAGACGCAAACACGCAGGAGGCGTTCCCAAAAGCGTCATCGACGCATCGCGAGTCCCTCGATGGGGAACCACATTTCTAGCCTTTGTAACACTGCATTTTTTCCATCTTAAAAATATCTCTAAATTACAACATATGCTGTTGAGGTCAAATGCAGAAAAGTTCATTCATGCGTATCCCGATCTTCAAGCAGAAGGAGCTGGATTAATTTTTTCTTAATAATATCATATTTGTTCATGTCGCCAGAGGATAACTGGATTCAAGACTGAGCCTGGTTTCTCCCACGGTTTTTTCTCCATTTTGGTCACCTGATGGAGTTTGGGTTTCTTGCCACTGTTGCCTCCGGCTTGCTTGGGGTTTGAAAAACACTTCATATTCAGTAATATTATGGAATTGACTGCACTGACACTATCGGATGAGAACAAAATTGATGACACCACAGTAGAGTAGATTTCCGCGATGCAGAAAACACAGAGAGAATCACAGCATCCAGTCATAAAAATGAAATTGACTATATTACAAAATTTCATGGAATTTGGTCAATTTTGAATGAATAAATCAAAAGTAGGGCTGTACACTGAAATTGTGATCCTGACTAGTGTCTGACTATTAAACCGCAAAAATATTTCTTTAAACGAAGTCTGTATGCATGTCTCTGTGTGAATGAATGGCTCGGTTTCGTCAACTACACATATTTTGCATCTGTCATCTCACTAAAAAGAGGACATTAACATCTCCAGAGCTGCTCTGAGAGTCACTTTTCAGCATTTCATTTGAGAAAAAAACTATCGTCAGATTCATAAAGAAACTGAAAGCTCTCAACTACAACCCGTCAAAATAAAAGTTTGGTTTACCTTACTGTGATGTAAAGTCCTTGTAATGTAGAACCTCTGTTGTGCATCATTTTGTTTGCTAAAAGAGGAATTGATTGATTTTTGATTTTATTTTGATTACATTTGAAAAGATTAAATAACTTGTTCAAATTTGTAAAAAATAAAACAAAATTTGAGAAAAAGAAATCATATTGTATAGGGCCCTAAAAATGTACTTGTTTAAGTTTTAATAAGTAGTCCTTACATTTTTTGAGTTACATGATTTAAATTAATCAGACATGCTTTTTGATAGAAAACTATTAATAGAAATAGAAAACTAATAATAGAAAAGTTGAAATTGCTGCTTTACAGCAGAATTAGAATTTTCTCATATGTTATGACATGGCCTGGGTGATCGTTATTTGCCAGTATATTACTGTGAACATGCTTTGAAACATTCTGTACTGTATAACGCGCTATATAAATAAGTGTCTTGACTTGACAACAGTTGTGCTCAAATTCTTTAGGACCTACATCAATTATTCAATTATCAAAGTGACCCACCAAAGAAGACATTTGAAATATTCATCTAAATGTAAGAAGCATATCTCTCTCTCTCTCTCTCTCTCTCTCTCTCTCTAAACAGAAAAATGTGATATACCTTATAGAATAATGGATGTAGCAGTGATGGGAAGAAATAATGATGAAATTGAGCATCCTACCTTCTCAGTTAACAACCCAAAGGGGATGCTAAGATTTTTGCGCATGGGAAAGAGCCCCTTCTTTCCCTCTCAATCACACTGACTAATTACCAAGCAAACGCAGTTAGTCACGTATAATGGCAGAGCTGAATGAATGGAGCCTCATAAGACAGCTGGACTATTGCCCTCAAGGACATGAACCGGAGTTCTCTTTGCACACAGAGACATGCAAAGCCTATAAAGTTTGTTTGTGTGTATTTAGTATCCCATCTTGGCTAGACCGAACTCATGAGCTCTTTCTGGGTAAAGGTCAGGGAAGGGGTAAGCGGTTATTTGGAATGAAAAGTAAGCCATTCACTCTTTCCTTTATTTTGCACTGAGGACTTGCAGCTTTTGATGTTTGCCTACAAAAACCTCAATTATAAACATCAGGAAGAAAGAATCAGATTCTAAAATTTCTCTGGGCATCTGCAGTAACACATACAAGGATGTGTAAAATGGGTTAACCTGTTACATTAAAATATAGCTATCCTTTGGGTTTATGGCAGATGATGCAAGGTGACCCCTGTTAAATAACTTACTTTTCAAAGGAAACAAGATCAAAGGCAGGATCTGATCTTGTCAGCTTACATTTAGTACAAAACATTAGGATTTTCACTGTCACTGAATTTTTATATAACCACAATTACATAAGCCATGTCAGGGGTTTTACGTCCAGACAATGAAGGCAGCACCACCTCACAAAAAAAATAAAAAAAATAAAACAACTGAAAGACTACAAACAAAACAAAAAATATGTAACAAAATATAACTACTCCATATAGGCATAGCTTTTCATCCACTTATTTTACTAAATGTACACTGTCCAAATACATAAAAAAGGAGGCATTTCATTTCATTGGCTTACATTCAAATGGGTAAAACGATGGAATCCGGCACTAGTCTGATTTTTGTCCAATGAAACGCGGTCTTGAATGAGAATTTCCCACCTACCAATATCACCTGCAATACGCTCTATGCACGAATGCTGCTGATGTATTTCCGGTAGAATCTCAGCCAGCGTCTTTACATTCTATAGCGAAGTGTTCTAGCGCCAAAACTTTCTTAAAATTCATTTTCTCAGAAACGGAGACAACGATTTTAGAAACCGATTCGCTAGTCGGATTTCGCATGATATGAGAGAATACTCACCCTCAAAGTTATCGATGTAGCTCGAAATATATCATTTAAAGCCCTTCTCTTTCTTACTCTTAGGTGTGACAGCTAACTGCCTCACAATATTGTTAACATCATTCACGTTAACCGCTGGAAGTTCTTGTAAACAACGAGTGTAATTTACCATTATCTCCACCAAATGCAAAAACGGTTTCCGACGCAGCAGCGGGTGTAACTGGGCGGGCTGAGACAAAACGCGGAAGCGATCGTGCATAGAGCCTATTGACTACTAGCAGCAAATCATGGATCTTAACTAAAGCATATTATAAAAAAAGAAATATATTACCTTTGTCTTCATCCAACACTCACTTTATTTGAAATTTTTTTTTTTTTTTTTTTTTTGAAGCACTATTAAAAAGACTCAATGGAAATCCACTCATACAGTACACAATAATGTTGTGATGCCAAAATTCACTTGTAGAATTTAAATTTGTTGAAACTATTTTAGTGTTTTATTTTCAATTAGTAATTAGTAGTAAAAGCTAGTATATCTATTATACTGTTTTAAGCCATTTATTGGCTACTGGTCACAAAATAATTATTGGCTTTACAGTTTAGGCCAGAATTTTAATATCAGTGCATCCCTAGTTAGTTACATTTTCATGTAACCTCGTGTAAACATCACAAATTTAGTAGTCTACCACATGCCACAGTGTTATGACAAACCAAAGAACCAAAGTAAACATGTTTGCTATGCAGAAAGCAAAAATTTTTCTCTCTGAATAAATCCCTTGTATTCATGTTTCCTGTCAAAAATAAGAATAAATCCAAGGCATAGGAGCGGCAATCATGTGACCCAAATGTAATCCCCAGGTGAAGCTGATGTAAGGACACTCTCTGCGGTGAGCGAAAGCCTCTTTCTCTTGATTTAAAGGGCTCTCCATTAGCTGTCACACCACTAGGGCGTCCGTCAGCTTGATTGCACATCACATTCATAAAAAAAACACAGAGAGGTGTGAAGTGGGCATTCCGGTATCCCTGTGCAATAGCATCACAGGTTTCTAGAGGCATATTAGGATAGCAGCACTATTTTAGTGCGACACTCAAGCAATCTCCAAGCTCAGCTCCATAGACCTGAGAGGATTACCTGGGGAAAAGGAGGATTTTTATTTGCATGATAACCGCTGAATCTAGTCTGCTTTATTCTTTATTAGTTACAGTAAGTCCTTCATTCATTACGTGACACAGTCAGAAAGGGCTGTGCAAAGACTGTGACGTCCCCATTGGAAGCGTAATCCCTATGCTCACACACACCAACACACAAAGACGAGCAGTCAATGTCAGCTTTAATGAACTTCAGGTCATATCAAATCAACTGAGTCTCAAGTCATAAACTTTTATGATTAGTAGAAATAGATCATGCAGAGCAGATGAGCTGCAGTGTTTTCTCTGCACTGTGCACTGTTTTCTCTCCATGCACAGCATATCATTTCACCACAGATCTGAGTGTGCAGCTTTAGTTGAAGAGATTAAGGAACTAAAATGTGAAAAAGAGTAAGGCAAAGTTGGGACCGCTAATATAGAGAGGGTTTGTTTTTTCACATTGTTTTTTTTGGCAGACATTTCGAAGAATGTGCTGGTTGCTCTCTTCCATGTACTTTCAATTAATAAAGACTAAAGGTTTCGAGCTTTGAAAATGCAAAAGCACTATAAAAAGTTCTATACAATACCATAAGTGTTTTATACAACCTTTGCACAAGTCTTCTGAAGTCATACAATATAGTTTTGTGTGAGGAACAGAGGGGGGAAAAGTCATTCACTAAAAAATGTGATATCCACCCTATAGCTCTCCTGAATTGTTCCTGAGAGTTTACAATAGAAGCGGGAAATCAGATTCATGAACACATTGAGTCAGATCTTTTAAATGAACCAGTTAATTCAGTTCACAGAATTGGTTTAAATGATTGGCTCGACATGAAAGGGACTGATCCAGTGATAGTGACTGAGTGATCCTTTTGCTGTGGTTCACAGCCCGCTTGAGTTAAAATTATGAGTGAAAAACAACCTAAATGATGGCCTGTTCTTATGGCTTGGAATATAGTTCACAATTCACATGGATCACTTTTATGACGTTGTTGAATCCTTTGTGAACCTTAAAAAAAGCTTCAGACCTCATTCACTATAATTTAAATTTCTGAGTGGACCATAACTTGAAATGCTATTATGTTGATTTATAAAATCATAATGTTGAAACATTGACCTCTATGAGATATAGGGGGGCAAACCGATTAACCTGGGTTAAGGGAAAGGACTCGTAAATGTTACCATGTCATTCTCTTCTATTCTCCTAATCTTATTTCAAAGGAGACCTCAGCTGGAGAAGATGTTTTTCTATACAGAGAAGCTCTACACAAAGAAAAAAAAATGAAGCAAATAAATAAGAAAATCGAATCCTTTCAGCCCTCACAGAACTGCAAAGCAATGAATCAGCTAAATAAATTCTCTCCGGAGATAAACAAGCATGATATTTCAGGGGCCAGAGAAGACTAGCTGGTCTCATAAAGTTCATTGGGTCCACTGACCATAAACGCAGCCAACTATTCAGTCTAGTAGTATCCACAGTAACAAGTATACCATCTCCAATAACAAATATACCTCGATGCACAGAGACCTAATATATTTGGACCCTAAAATGGCTCGACTTAAATAGATGGCGACCAAAAACACATTCTCAAAGATCCTTGCAGAAAGCAATAAAACTATTAAAAGAAAAAGAATAATTTTGCCATCTTAATTTCTATCATCTCAAAATAATTAAATTTAACTTTTTTCCCCCTCTAAATAATGCAGTAACCTCCATAAAATTGTCAGTTGTAATTGGAATTTAAGGCAGCAGTAGCAGATTGTCTGCAGCCACAGAATTAGGCCCAGAACTTCATTCTTGGCTGAAGGTTTTGTCTTTATTAGTCTAATTCATTTGGATTGTTTTCAAACATGGCTGACTCATTTTTTGACAAGGTGTAATTAATTACTATGCAAATAGTTTCAAGCAACACCCTCTCATTTTGGCACGAATAAGCGGCGTCTTCGTCTAGGTTTTGGAATGTCATCAGAAAAACAAAAAAACGAATAAGAAAAACAAAAGCTCTGTGCGAGTGTAGGCAATCATGTGGAAAACTTGACTTCACAATGACATTTCTCCAAGCGATAAAAGAGCAATAATAGCACACAAGGCTGCAACACCTGCTGGTCCAGGTGCGGAGCCATGTGTTTTGAAGACTTTAAATCAAAAGACTTCTCTATGTTGTCTCAGGAAAAATTTATTTAAATATAATTCAGTATATAAAAAAATCTGTCCCAAAAACACAATGGCCAAAAAAAATAAAAAAATAAATAGACACGGAAGATGCACTTAAAATGTGTGTGTGAGTGAGTGAGTGAGTGAGTATTTAAACATGATTATAAATAAATGAATAAACAGTGATGGGTGACAGTGACATTTACTTTAAATAGTGATAGCACAAATAAACACTGACAAGTGTTAAAGGAGACCTATAATGCAAAATTCACTTTTACATGCTGTTTGAACATAAATGTACTACATGTCGGCAGTGTGTGAACACAACCACTCTATTATGGTAAAAATCCACCCACTCCTTTTTTTTTATATTCCCCATAAATCAAACAGTTTCTCATATTCGTGTTTTCTATACATTGTGATGTCACAATGTAACAGGATGTAATTGTGATGTAATCAGCCATGTTAGCTTAGATCATTTACGTGGATCTTTGAATATGCTAATCTGCCCCGCCTCCACTCATTCACGCCAGCTCAGAGATTCACTCGGCCAACTTACTGAGGTAAACGCTGCACAATGGTATTGCTCTTTACAACGTCGGACACATAACGGTAATTAATATGATTAGCCTTTTGCTTGACTATGTTATCAAACAGCTAATAATGTGTTGCTAATGTTACACAAACTATGTTCCCGTTCGCACCTCAGTATCCTTAGAAATGCTTTGAGTGAACAAATAGGAACGTCAGTGGAGAAAGGTATGTAGTTCATCATAATATCGTAATCACACACCCGCTATATTGCTAAATCTACCCAATTTTTCATATCAACAGAAAAATATACAGGGATAACCTGGCATCTCTCGAGACTCTCGAGAGTTCACTGTAAATGATATGCTAAAGCCCGCCACCACGTTGACATGATTGGTCACAAGGTAGTTTGTGACGTAAGAAACACCGGCGAATTCGAAAGGTGTTTTTGAGACTTTGGTTCACCACAGTTTTAAAGAGAAAATACTCTGCAATGGTGTTGACTTATGAATTTGCACATGGTTTGTCTTAAAGCACATTAAAAACACAACATAGACATATAAACAACATTAAAAACTTGATTTTCACCACAGGGGGACTTTTAGGCCACTGCATATGAACAAACACCTACACACTTCAGACTGACACTCTTGGGCAATTCATACAGGACTGCTTATTTTGAGGCTTGATCTTTGCAAAAAAAATAAAAAATAATAATAATCAATAGCAGCCACTAAGACTGTGAGGAATTTCACAACCATCCCCACCTATTTATAGTGTCTGATGCTCTGTGAACCATGAAATTAATAAATAGCACGCTTGGTAATTGCCTGGAAACCAAGTGCAGAGAAAAAGACTGCTATGAAATCAACGGCATCAGATGCGGTCTCTAATATGTTGTCACATCATTGACAATGACCTTCATGCAATTAAACAAAAGGAAGGTTCTTGATTTGTGGACGACGGCCTGAAATTATGACAGAGGAAGTAGAATGCAGTGACATGAATGTGGCTTCAGCAGAAAGGATCTCATAGTCGGCACTCTCAAAGATCACACGGTACATTTGAACGGAGCCTAGAGAGAGAGCATCAAAATTAAATAGCTGCTCTCAAAGAAGCTGAGGGCAGAGCGGTTAGCCCGAGAAAAATATCAGCATCAAATAAGTCGACATCATCAGTCCTCTCGAGGCAGCAGTAAAAGGACGTGGCCCTATTGAAACCAACGATGTGGCGATACTCTTTGCCTCTAGGTAAAAATAGCACTCTGTTAAGATGAATTCCATCGCCAAAAGCTTATTGTTCACATTTATAAACTGGAGAATACAAAAGTCTGTCGGTGAATGACAGTGAATGTGGTGTTATCCTAATGATTGTTTGGAGAAAGGGCAGACAGGGACAGCAAGTAGACTTAAACACAGTAAAGGAAAAAGAAACAGAAATCCACTTGGCTTTTCCATGTGAACGATCCAAGAGAATGTGCGAAGAGCGTGTGAGTGTAATAACCAGTGCCAGAGGTCCTGCCGTGAGTGATGAGCAGCTCACTGGACGCCTACGGAGGTCAATGGGGTCACTGTTCTCTTATCGGGAGGACACTGATGTGTTCCTTGACTATACCTGCAACCATAACAAAAGGACAGACTCCAAGCCAGTCTAAAAAAATTTATGCACAAGTCAAAATTTCACGGATGAAGGAATAGCACAGTAAACATTCACAAGAGAATCCCTGTGTTGCTTCATTGCAGTTTTTCACTGAAGGGTGTCGTTTTACTCTGAAGTGTTTGCAGCTACAATGCCCTTTTTTTTAGCTCTGAGCTCTTCACACACTTGACTCGGTTAAGTAAGAATCCCTATGGAAATCTGTCGACATGCTCCGTGTAATAATTGCATGCTAGATACCGTGCTCTAAAATCCTTTTTAACTTGTCAGTGCAAATGGCAAAAAATTTTTTTAAAAAAAATAAACAGCCAATTCATTTTGCTGGTATTTAAAGGGTTGTTATTCACTCATTTCTGTCTCACAACACTTTGACAGATATTGCATTGTGTGGAAAAGCTGGATGGGTTCAAACAGCATTTTGAAATTACATGTTTTTTCAACATTACAGAGGACATTCGCACAAGCTCTTCAAAGCATGGAGTCCTATTAAAAATCACTCTCTCCATCGTAACTCTGTGGGAGCTCAAGTAAAAATAAATAAATAACAACATTTAAAAAAAAAAAGAATAGTGCTTTTATATGACTCACTGTTGAAATGCACCACAGGCCCTGAATTATCAGGTCTACGTTTTGGAATGCTGTATGGATAGGTGAAAGATAACACCTGGAAACCTGAAGAAAACTAGTTGTATAATATCTAATAAAAAATAGTAGAAGAAGACAAGAAAGCCATATACATAGACTTAACATCTGAGAAGTGGCAAAAGTAAACCAAAAGTAAACACTTCTCTTTGAGGAAGGCCCTGTACTGTAAATCTTCAACAAATATATACAATCCATTCTGATTCAGATGCTTGTTTGCATTTTGAGCAGCAGCTAAGTACTGAGAGAGCTGATGAAAGTTCAGTATTATTGATTCAATACTGCCTCACCTGTTCAAATGGAGAAGTGCAGACTGTCCTCTACAGCTGAAGCAGTTCAGACTGAAATCAGTTGATAATGTCAATTATCAGAATATACCCAACAAAGTTTATCAAAAGGGTGCCTATTAAAAATACACGGTTTTAATAAAAAATACTTTTGTTTTTAACAGCATAAGAAAATCCTTCTGAATTGGAAATATTCTCCTCTCTGGTTTTCTCATTCATCTTTTGATGAATAAGATGTAGTCAGCAGAATTATGCCATCCATGCTAGTTCTTACTATCCTCACTTTCTACTTTCAACCTATGCCAGGATTTGTATATGTATTTTTTATATATACACACACACACACATACACATAAATGTCAGGATCTTCATGACCTTCACTGGCAACACAGAATAAATAAATTGAAAAATAAAAACCAGTGAATAAAATTAAATTGTTGGGGGTAGGGTTTGGAATAGAATATACAGTTTGAATGATATAAAAGTCGTTACGTCTATGTGTGACGTAATGTGTGTGTGTCAGCAATAATGGCATTTATTTTCAAGGTCATAAAATAATTTCATTTCTTCAATTAAAATATATATATATATATAAAAAAAAAAAAGAATAAAATATCAAAATACTTAATGAACTACTGAAGCTCTCCAATTAGACAAAGTCCGCTGGCATTTCATCAATATTCTAGTCCAAACAAACTCGTCTATGCCAATCCAGACAGGTCAATAATAATAATGTACGTATAGTGAAAGATAGCCCCTCCACTCTCGCCCCAAAGAGCCTCCCAGTATAAGGAATGACTTTTTCTTTTGGTGATATAGCATTATGGGAGTATTTGACAGGGCCTCTCTGCCAATGGCGGTGCTGGGCCAGTGTGCAATATCTCACAAAAAAATGAAAAACATGGATCCATTACTACAGAGAACCTGAAATTTATGAAAAGTCCATACCCTTTAGACTTACCCTTAATATGAAATGAGACACGCTATTGTTGTTTAACTATACATTTAACATGGGTAATAAATACTAATATGTAAATCTATTACCAGAACGCAACAATACATGCTGCTGCAATATCTTATACATGCTCAGAATATATATGTTTATATATATATATATAAATATACTACCATTAAAAATGTTTGGGGAAAAAATATATTTCAAATAAATGCTGTTCTTTTGAACTTTCAATTCAAAGATCCTGAAAAAAAAAAGACCGTTTCCACACAAAATATTTAGCAGCACTAATGTTTTCAACATTGATAACAAATGTTTCACCAAATCAGCATATTAGATTTTTGAAGAATCACGTCACGATGCTGAAAGTCATTTTTTAAAATAGTTTTTATTGTATCTTTGATCAAATAAATGCAGCTATGGCGAATGCTTTGTTTCCACCGAGCGGTATATGGTACAGTACAGTTCAGTACAGTATGCAATTTTTGCCGTTTTCATTGTCAGAAGTTGTGAATGGTACCCTATATCCAAACCGTACCGTACCACTTTTTTGGGACCCTTACGTTGGGGTACCTAGCACAGTAGTCCAGTACTAAAGGGTGGAGCTAGACTCACTACAAAACGTTGATTGGTTGACAGAAAATCATCACTTGTGCATGCTTTTTCAGCTGTGTTTTTCCTTGTAGCCTGCAGCCTTTGCTCAAACTAAGCTTGTCTTCTTCTTGTGACAAACAGCCACAGGCTGAGAAGCAAGAACAAGGTCGGGCTGTATGTCCTCCATTGTTGTTTACGGTGTCGCTTTCTTCTTTGCGCGAGAATGACGATGATCGCTACACCACACCTATCAAGTAAAGGTACTGTCGGCGGTGGAAACGCAAGCCAGATCAGGGTTTACCGTCTCGAATCGTACTGTACTGTACCATACCGCCCGGTGGAAACAAGTCATAAGAGACTTTTCAAAAATATTTTGTCTTATATATGTCATATAAGTTGATTGTCTGTGAACATGAGCAACTTCCCTGAGCCAGACAAAGTCTGGAGATAAAAAAATGTGACACTGTGAACTGCACCTTGAAATGTTGCTGTGTCCATTTGTCCTAGAAATCTTGAAATAATGCTTGGTTATTATTTGGAACAAATGCATTCCCCATGGCGGATAAACCACAGCAACCTTGGAGTCAACGGAGTATAAAAGATTTCCGAAAAGCAACAAGAAACATATCGCAACAATTTCTGCCACTCTTCTTGGAAAGCAGCTCCACACATTTTTAGAAGGGAAATAATGTGAGGGTGGGGAAAAGCAGATGGCAGTCACATCAAAAAGAATAAAAGTACCGGTGTTGAAATCCTGCCATGGCGTGTTTGGCTCTGGCTCATTCTGGCAGGCCACTCTTCATCTTCCTGGGTGTAAAGTCCTGGATTAGACTGCCGTGGTGGACAGTTCCATGTTAATTCTCCTGGCTTTGGAATTAGACGCCCCCTCCTCTTCCATCCAAACAATAAACAAGACATTGCCTGCTGTTTGGAATTATCTCTTCTGGGCAAATATCAGGAGTCCTAGCAAACACGACTACCCAATGTAAATGCTGTTCATCCAGAATTTGCTTCACGTGGCGTTTTTCAGGACTTCAAACGGCGGGAGACATCCCTTAGGAGCAGCAATGGTTACAGAGGAGATTAGATTGCTATCGGTCTGGATGAGAGCCGCACACGGAGGTTCCCAGAGTTGCAGATGAAGGTGACAACAGAGAAACAAATCTGTGTTACTGCAAGAGATCAGATTACCCTTTGTTGATCTTGTTTTCAGGATGAAATCACAAGATTCCCATGTGTCAGAACATGAAGGCATAAAGAGTGCCAAAAAATGGCACAAATACTCCTTTTCTTTACACATGGAAACAAGTATGAATGTTCGTCCGAGGCCTATACTGTATGTTTTTAAGACTAATTGCTAAAATGACAGCTGGTTGAAATTTAAATGCTCCTGGACCAAATCCATGTCCATCAAAATAAGACCTACAACACATTCAACCCAGTATATGGGTTAAAGGTGGGGTAAGCAATATTTCAAAAACGCTGTTGGACATTGTTGATATTTTAAATCAACCCAAACAAACACACCCTTCTCTTCATTGCTCGGCCTCCAAAACTCAAACTCCAATACTAAACGCCCTGCTCCGAGTCGATCTCGAACCCCGATCGCCAGCATGCAAGGCGAATGCACTAACAATGACGCTGAACACCGCATTGTCTAGCAGTCGTCAGCATGACTCTCACTACCTGGCCTCTGTTACGCACGCAATCCAAGAGTGGATGTCTGTTTATCATAGCAGAAGCGCGAAATAATGCTTCACGAAAAATAAAGCACAGATGATGAACGGATGACAAGGAAGCACAAAAAATATACAGTAGGCTACACAATAGTAATTACCAACAAGAGTTTGTTGTTAGTTGCCAACAGCACAGCATCTCCAGACAAAACAATGACACTCAAACTCAGTGTTACTCACATGTGGACCCGAATTAAAGCAACCTCCATGTCTGTTTTCAGGACTTCCCGCTGAACTCTCTCCAGGACTGGAAAGCTTTTCTAATATTAAAGCGGGTCCTAAAGCTCTTGCCCAGTCATAACCCTTCATTTTCCAGTGATTTCTTCTGAGCTTTTCTCTTTTGTATTGTGTCTCATCTCTATTTCTGCAGTCTTTCTTCAGTTCAAATCTCCCTCTTGATCGCTCTCTCTCCTCCACCGTCATACACCCCCTAATGCTGATTGGCTACACATGTTTGTTGTTGTTTGTTCGTGTGTCGGTCCGACTAACTTCCAAACAGTGTTTTTCAAATATCGCTTACACCACCTTTAATGACGCGATGCTCATTTTGGTATCATATTATCCTCAAAAAATACATGCAATTCATACATATAATGAATGTTATATGACCGATGACCTCATTGCAAGATCAGTTCAGGTCGTAAAATGTCATGTGATACCAAATCAGCATATTAGAACTTATAGATACTTATTATTATATTAGAAATTCAGCTTTGCAAATACAAGAATAAACAAAAATTTTAAATATATTAAAATCGAAAACAGTTATTTTTAATCTTAATAAATAATTTTAATATTACTGTTTTTACTGTATTTGATTAAATAAACGTCATAACGTCTTTCTACTGGATTGTTACAGATTGTCACATTACATTTTTGAGTCTCTATAGAAACTTGAAAGGTTTTTCAAACTGATATGAAACTAACATACAAAGATTACATTTCTAAGAACTTGGCACATGATTTAGACTAGACTCGTAAAAGATTTTTCCTTTGCTTTATTGTAGATATTTTTAAATGCCATTGACCCATATGTCCTTTCTTGTACTTCTTTGAAAATCTCTCTATTAGAGCAAGGACTGACTTGCGAATCACTCCGCTTCACACGGTAATGAATGTTTTCAACATAAAAATGTGCTGCTGGACACAGTGTTGAGAAGTAAAATGTAATTAAAATAAAGTATATTGATTACCCCACAGCACAGGCTATAAATAACAGAGGCCATAAATAAGCGACGAGGACAGGTGAGTTGGCTGATTTATGTCTGTAGTCCCACGAACAGCAGAATAAATCATTCACAGCTATGTTCTTATTGAGTTATGAACCTTCTCCGCACGCAAAATAATTGCCGCCTCTATGTCATCCTCTTGTCTTGTGTATTTCCAAAGAATGGCTGAGTTGGTCAGCATGCACAGAGATGCATTTTGAATACATCTAGTTTATTGCTGTTATTTTCCAGCCCTGTATTTTATACATCTGAAATCATTAAATGGCATAAAATATTTGTCATGGACTGTGACCTCAACGCTGTTATCCATCACAGCAACGCTTTAGTTTCCACAAGCCTTCAGTATACCAGCTGAGTAGAGCTGAAGCATCTGGGTAACAAGTAAAGTGTAGTTCTCTTACGAGAGGTTCTCTCGTATTGTGTAAGTTAGCTTACGCTACGGGTAAAGTCATCTTTTCTCGAGATATGAAGCCAAATAATTATCCTTAATTTTTATTCATTGTCAACGCAGTGCAGCAGCTAGCAGACCTAGAGCAGGCTATCTGGCACGCTCATTGGCTGCTCTGCGGCAGCAGCCTACCAGTGAGCCTGGCGTGACGTCGCGCCCTCACGCGTCACAGCCCGCCAGAATGGGAGTGGCTTAGCGTATAAAAGGAAGGCTCGGAGGCTGATACCCTGATTTTCGTCTCTTCAGCGAAGCTCTCCGCATCGCTGCACTCTGAGAGAAGCCGCCGCCGTCGAAACCAGCGCCTACAAGCCGAGGAAAGCGTCTGAGGAAGCCGGCCGTCTTCGCCGCCTTCAGCCTTCCGTGCCTGCTTCGCTATCCGGCGACAAGTATCCTTTTTACTAGCGCTTCTGCTGTGTGTTCGCCGCCGCGACACACTTCTGCTAAAAGAGCCGAGGCGTTTGTTTCAAAATGCCTCGTATTTCATGCGACTCGTGCCGAGCCCATCTCAGCGACAGGGACCGCCACCTCATCTGCGCTCTCTGCCTGGGACGTGACCATGCTGCCACCGCCATGTCTTCGGGTGGCTGCGAGCTTTGCGATGAACTGCCGATGTCGACCCTGCGGGCTCGACTCGCCTTGTTCGACGCTGATGCTGCCACTCCGCCTGTCCCTGGGCCGCGTAAGAAGAAACGTCGCTCACAGAGACCACCGGAGTCTGATGCGCCAGCCAGGTTTTCGCCGGAGCCTCTCCCGCGAGCCTCGCTCTCTCCCTCTCCGCCCCCGCTTCCCGACGCGAAGCTGCCGGTTCCTGCCCGCACTGCCGTCGCCTCAGGGGATGAAGCGGATGAGGACGCCATCATTGACAGCTGCTCTATCCTGGCTTCGGACAACGAAGAGTGGTCCGGATCTCACCGCTCCACCTCCTCTTCGACCCAGGAATCTGTCCGGGCTCGCGCCAGTGTGGACGACGAGCTTCTCCGCCTCCTCACTAAGGCTGTCGAGCACTTAGGCCTCGAATGGTCACCACCGAAGGCGCCCGCGCCTAACAGGCTCGACGGGTGTTTTCTGCCTAGCCACCGCCAAGCACCCTTCCTGCCCGAGCTCCACGCTCAGCTTTCCAAATCCTGGAATGCTCCTTTCTCCGCGAGACTCCGCTCCTCAGTCTCCTCGACTCTCTCTCACGTGGACGGAGCCACGGAGAAGGGGTATACCCAGACTCCCCCGGTGGAACAGGCGGTCGCAGCGCACCTTTGCCCCCCATCCGCGAGATGGCGCTCAAAGTCTGCCCTCCCGTCTAAAGCCTGCAGGACTACGTCAGCACTCGTCAGCCGCGCCTTCTCTGCCGCTGGACAGGCTGCTTCCGCCCTGCACACAATGGCGGTTCTCCAGATCCTCCAGGCCGATCTCCTCCGCGAAATGGACGAGAAAGGCCCGAGTCACACCGCCTTCACGGACTTGCGCAGCGCGACGGACCTCTCCCTTCGCGCTACCAAGACCGCGGCCCAAGCCATCGGGAGATCCATGGCCTCGCTTACAGTCACCGAGCGCCATCTGTGGCTAACATCCGTGGATCGTTTTTCGGAGGTACAGAAAGCGTCGCAGGCCATGAACCTCTTCCTGCCTCGCCGCTCGAGTTCCGCTGCAGGCCGCTCTCAAGCACAGCCTCCTGCACGCAGCTCTACACAGCGCTCGTCTCGACCTCCGCCTTCGCAGCAACGACAGGGCGGCCGCCCTAGGTCACGCTCATCCAGCCAGCACAGACCGCCTCCCCCTCTGGGACCCCGGCCTAAGATCTCGCTGAAGCCCGAGCCTGCGAAGTCCTCCTAGCATGCGCAGGGAGGAAAAGACGGTTGGGTCCCGCCGCGGCCGGACCGCCGTCAAAACACGCAACTTTACCTCTGCCAGTCCCCTTAGAAAAGGCTACTGCAGTAGTGTTCACCACAGCCAACGAGTCAGTTACACAACTCGCTCGCCTGCACACAAAAGCCGTTCTCACGGCGACCCAGAGAAATCTCAAAAAGAGTATAAAGTCTAGTTATCCGGCTCACGCCGACAGTGTTATGAGTGTAGTAAATGTGCCCACACCCCAGTGTTCACCCCTACACACAAGCACGATCTCCCCTGTGTACCCCACAGAGCACACTCTCAAAAAGCGGGCACGCGCCGCTCGAGTGTCAAATGTAGGAAATGTGCCCACGATCCAGTGCCCACACCTACACTTTGCCCGCTCTGTCTCACAACTGCCTCGGGGGTTAGATCACATAAAGCTCCCCACCACTGGCCGTGTTACGAATGTAAGCCCTCTGCCCGCCTACGAGCGCTCACGCTTACTGATAAACACATTAACGCCCACACCGCTCTCGCGTCACGGGTTTCTCACTGCAAAATGTTCTCCGTCCCAAGTGACCGAGTCATTGAGTGCTGTCCAGCCAGTTATCGCTATCAGCGAGCTACCGTTCCCCAGCATCGACAGCGCGCGCACAGCGCAAATTCCTCTGTTACGAGTCCCCTATCCCGCGCAGTGCAGCGGCCGGGACCCAGAGGCCATTCGACCCCTAGCTATGCATGCGGAAGCGTGGGAAGCTATCCCGGGCGTGTCAGAATGGGTGCTGAACATTGTGAAACGGGGCTATTCGCTGCAGTTCGCTCGCCGTCCCCCGCGCTTTCGAGCACGGACCGAGACGAGAGTGAATACAGAAGCAGCCCATCTGCTTCATACAGAAATTGCGAAACTATTGTGCAAGGGGGCGATAGAACGAGTGCATCCTTCTCTGACCGAGACGGGCTTTTACAGCCGCTATTTCCTCGTTCCCAAGAAGGACGGAGCTCTCAGACCCATATTAGATCTGAGATATTTGAACAAAGCTGTCATGAGACGGCCGTTCAAAATGCTCACAACCAGACAAATCCTCACGCAAATCCGCCCGAGGGACTGGTTTATTTCTCTCGATCTGAAAGACGCATACTTTCAGATTCAGATTATACCCCGTCACAGGCCATTCTTGAGATTCGCCTTCGACGGTCAGGTATATCAATACACCGTCCTCCCGTTCGGCCTGTCTTTAGCACCCCGTACGTTCACGAAGTGCATGGACTCGGCCCTCGCTCCCCTGAGAACACAGGGCATGCGAATTCTGAACTATTTGGACGACTGGTTGATTCTAGCGCAGTCAGAGGAAGAACTCATATCCCACAGACTAGCGCTACTCAGCCATCTGAAAAGCTTGGGTCTCTCGGTCAACTGGACCAAGAGCTCATTAATAACCAGTCAGTCAATCTCTTTTTTGGGAATAGAGCTGGACTCGGTGGCTATGACGGCCAGACTGTCGACACAGCGCGCGCGCCGTATTCGACATCTCGCCGCGTCCTTTCAGAAAGGCAGGTGTTTCCCCCTGAAAGCATTTCAGAGGATGTTGGGCCACATGGCTTCAGCTGCAGCGGTGCTTCAGCTGGGCCTACTGCGCATGCGCCCGCTTCAGCGCTGGCTGAGAGCGAGAGCGAGAGCGCCCCGCAGAGCGTGGATTGCCGGCGGCTCGCGAGTCAGTGTGAATCAGGGCTGCGTCTCAGCCCTGCAGCCCTGGCTGGCGGCCGAATGGTACCAACGGGGAGTTACAATGGGAGTTATCTCGCACCGGAAAACGATCTCGACAGACGCCTCCAACCTAGGTTGGGGCGCGCTTCTCGAGGGCAGACCAGTCTATGGCCTCTGGTCAGACCGGGAGAAATGCCTTCACATAAACTGTCTGGAGATGCTAGCGGTCGAGAATGCACTGAAACATTTTCTCCCATACCTGCGAGAACACCATGTACTAGTTCGCACAGACAACATGTCAGTGGTGTCCTACGTGAACCGTCAGGGCGGGATCAGATCCAAAATCCTCTGCGCACTGGCGGAACGCCTCCTCGTTTGGGCTCAGGGCTCATGCGCTCGCTGAGAGCCGCTCATGTGCCCGGTCACCTGAACATCGGCCCAGACAGACTGTCCAGAGACAACGTTCCCCCCGGGGAATTGTCTCTGCACCACCAGACAGTCCAGCTTCTATGGCGCCTTTTCGGCAGAGCGAAAGTCGACCTCTTTGCGTCAGACGACAACGCCCACTGCCCGATATTCTTCTCGAAGAGCGAGGACGCGCTGGCCCGAGCCTGGCCCAGCCTCCCGCTGTACGCTTTTCCCCCGATCTCGCTGTTTCCCCAGGTGATCGGGAGGATCAGAGAAACGCGCCACTCAGTGCTCCTCATAGCCCCGCACTGGGAGAACCAGACATGGTTCCCGGAATTAATGCGGCTGGCAGACTCAGCCCCATGGCCGATCCCGGTGAGGAGAGACCTTCTCTCTCAAGCCCGCGGTTCGATCTGGCATCCCCATCCAGAGCGCTGGTCTCTGCATGCGTGGATAATCAACGGATACTCGTTGATTTGCCAAAAGGGGTCGTGAACACGATCACGCAGTCTAGAGCCCCCTCTACGAGACGGCTCTACGCGTCAAACTGGTCTGTGTTTAACAAGTGGTGCACGGGGACAAATTTAAACCCACAAGCGTGTGGGATTTCGTGGGTTTTGTGCTTCCTTCAGGAGCTGCTGGACGCGGGCAGGTCCCCCTCCACGCTCAAAGTATATGTTGCGGCTATTGCAGTGTTCGCCGACTCGGCGCGCGGCCGCGCATTAGGAAGGAATGAATTCATCATCCGCTTCCTCAAAGGAGCCAGGAGGATGAATCCCCCGCGGCCCCCCTCGGTTCCGATCTGGGATTTGTCTTTGGTCCTAGAGGCCCTGAAAGCTTATCCCTTCGAACCTTTGGACACTGTGGATCTGAAATACCTCACGTTCAAAACCGTTTTTCTGATAGCTCTGTCTTCAGTTAATGCGGCGTGTCTTGAGTTCGGACCTAATGACTCAATGGTCATTCTCAAACCGAGACATGGTTACGTCCCCAAGGTGATGGGCACTCCTTTCAGAGCGCAGGTCATTTCCCTCTCAGCCCTACCGGCATCCGGCAGCGAGGTTGATAGTAACCTCCTCTGCCCTGTCAGGGCTCTGAGGAATTACGTCACGCGCTCCGCCGCTTTCAGGCGCTCGGAGCAGCTTTTCGTTTCGTTTGGAGGGCGCACCAAGGGTCTCGCCGCCTCGAAACACAGTCTGTCCAGATGGATAGTGGACGCTATTGCGGCAGCTTATGCGTCCAGAAACCTGCAGTGCCCCTTGGGCATCCGGGCTCATTCCACCAGAGGCATGGCCTCATCGTGGGCTTGGTCCAGCGGGATTTCCATTCATGACATTTGTACAGCGGCAGGCTGGGCCTCCCCCTCTACATTTGTTAGGTTTTATAACCTGGAAGTCCCCGCCCTGCAGGATAAACTTCTATCAGTCTAAGTCGTGTGTATGCCCTGCCCACACTTTTGTGCGCGGGCTACTTACTCGATTTAGCTCTCCTGGTTGAGCTGCACTAGAAAGGGTTATGTCAGTATAGACCGGCCGAGCCGCTCTACACCCCCTAATGTGTGCTTATGAACATGTGCTGGCCCACTAATAAACTGTCGGCCACCTGTTTCCCACTTATCAGTGTTCCCCGGGTTTCCCCTGGGACTCATGTAGTGGATGCTGGGCGCGCACGGCGTTGACAAGGGGTTCCCGTAGCGTAAGCTAACTTAAGCAATACGAGAGAACCTCTCGTAAGAGAACGTAATCGGTTACTAACGTAACCTCGGTAGAAGAGGGAACGAGTATTGCGTAACCCGCCGTGCTCGCGCCACGAGCTCATTTCGCTTCAGTCGACGAAAACCAGGGTATCAGCCTCCGAGCCTTCCTTTTATACGCTAAGCCACTCCCATTCTGGCGGTCTGTGACGCGTGAGGCCGCGGAGCAGCCAATGAGCGCGCTAGATAGCCTGCTCTAGGTCTGCTAGCTGCTGCACTGCGTTGACAATGAATAAAAATTAAGGATAATTTTTTGGCTTCATATCTCGAGAAAAGATGACTTTACCCGTAGCGTAAGCTAACTTACGCAATACTCGTTCCCTCTTCTAGAGAGAACCGAGGTTACGTTAGTAACCGATTACGTTTCTAGATAGTTTTTAGTGGTATGCACATTAGAAAACACTTGTTTGCTATAATTAGCTGAAATTGAGAGGCAGCTGAGTAAGTAGGAAGATGAGAGTGTGATGTTTAGAAAAAAAAATATTTCAAAGCAAACACTTCAAAGCTGAAAGAGTACAACTAGAGCAGAAGTATGTATGAGAGCTGCATCAAAGAGGATTCCAGTGTGCTGTACGTGTGTGAAGGGTAACTATGCATGAGAATAAAATACATAATTTCATGCTAGTCGCATACACAGACACGTTAACTATTTTTTAAATAAAAATCTTAGCATGCAAAAAGACATTTAACAAAGCAAAAATAAGTCAGAAATAGTGATTTGTTAGGGAATATTTAAAAATAACGGATACTTTGATAAGGAATGTATCAGTAAAAACAAGATAACACGGTAAAAATTAAGCATGTTCCACTCTTAAAAAAAAAAAAAAAAAGTTTAAATGTAACTATAGCTTTACTCATCGTTATTGTAATTGCTTTACAAATGTTTCTGTACTAAAAAGTCAACATTTGTTGAGCTTTTTTGTGAAATGAACTGTGCACTGAGAAACTATCAAAGCTTTTGTTAAATTATTCACAAAAATGTGTCACACTCAGTATGTATTGATACTCTGTCATAGCCAATAATATCCTAAGTGTCATGGTTGTTGCCCCTTTGTTGGGTCGATATTACGTCATCACAGGGAACATCTGAAGCAAACATCAGCATGCATACTGTACATCTATTAGTGGAAACCACACATGTAACAGTGTACAGAATCTATCATTCATCACTGGAGAGACTAGGCCCTGATATACTCCACAAAGTTTTTTTTTCTTCGCCTAGGGATAAAAAGAAGTTTGAAATATGTGACCAGTGGTATACTGTTAGCAAACATCCCTACTTAAATCCCATTTAAATGAATATGTAAATATGTGCTGTACGCTGTCCTCTCAATAACAAAATAAACATACAACAAAAATGACAGCGGTGATAAAACAGTAGTTAAAGCATCTGAGCAAAGCGACGTGGATATGTTTGCATGTCTGCAATTCAGCACTCCAGTTAAGTCATGTCACGTTTATTTATATTAAGCATTTCATACAATAGATTGTTTATAATCCAGCAGCTTTACAGTATTAAACATGAAAAAAACAGTGTCAGTGTCTTTCAGTTAGAATTACAACTATAGTTTCTACTATAACGCGGCTCTCCAGTGTGTTCATGTTTTTACTGGCAGACATCAGACCTTGACAGAATAAACAGAAGAAATAAACCGGAAAAGATTTCCACGTCAAAGAAGGCGGAGCCACTGAACACATCTACCTACTGTATTACATAATCGCCATGGACCAATGTTCGAAGGTGTTTACCAGCCGGAGAGAGTTTTTCCAGAAACTTTGCTTTGACAAGCTGTTTTGAACTCCCGATTTTGTTCTAGATGTCACATCAGTTTGTTCTTCTAATTCACTTGAAGATATCGGGCCATAACTTTAACTTAGAAACATTCTAACTTCAGTATGTCAGAAAAATGCTGTAAAAATAAACCTGTAAACTAAAACTTAAAGGTAATAAAACACTATATTGTACTGTGAAAGGCATTTAATTTCCACGGATCTGATGCTTAAATTAAGAATATTAATTAGATGGTTTATTTATTTATTTCATTAGAGGTTTAAAGGTTTTAAAAAAGGTTTTTCAAACCTCTTGACTAATGCATTTACTTGAGTTGTACTGTCGTTTGTGATATACTGGATAAGGTTTGAAAAATTTTCAATTTGTTTTTCACTAGAGGATGCTGCGAAGGGGACCTCCTCCACATGCTTGAGATAGACCTCCTCCACATGCCATATAGAGGCAGCATACAATCTAGCATGCATAAAATGAGACTTGTACGCTAACATGCATCTTCACACAAACATAAACCTTAGAGGAAAACCTGTCAGCACACTATAGATTCAAACTTCTACCAAAACTGCATTAATCCAATCAACAGTTAGCATGTGAGGTTGCTGTTGCCAAGTTACCGTACTATGCTGTCATGTCAATAATTAACCATGCATGGAGGTGATTGTTGTTACAGTGATAAATATAGGACACCAAACGAGCAACTCTGCCAATTAAAAACTGCCATTCACTCTCACCATGTCCTAATTAGGAGGCACAAACCCGAGTTCAACAAATATATGGGGTGTTAAAGCAGACGTGAAGGATTTAGTACATCAGAGATGAGGCATTTTGATCTGTATAACAAGAACAATGAACAACATGCTCTTGAATAGAATGTGCTTTGTAACATCCCATCATCATTTTGGGATATTCAACACCTTCCAAGCTCTGGCATTGGTTAAGTGTCGATTGATTGATTGATTGATTGATTGATTGATTGATTGATTGATTGATTGTCAAGTTTAAGAAATGAAGGGCGTTTTAAAACTTTCAAACCATGTTAAAAACAAAAAACAAGTAGGCTACTCCTATATAGATGTTACAATCATAGTCAACTACAAAAGTTTGCATCCTCTCCAACTGAAATGGGGAAAAAAACAAATGTCAATTTGTTTCAATAAGAAACAGCTTATGTAATGGTTTTACAAATGTTTCTGTGATAAAAATAGTCAACATGTTTTGCGCGTGTGAGAAATGAACTGTGCACTGTGAAACTATCAAAGCTTTAGTTAAATTATTCACAAAAATCTGTCATACTAGTTTGATAGCTTGACATATTTTTGTGAATAATTTAACAAAGGCCAATCATGTCCAGAGTGTCATGGTTGTTGCCCCCTAGCTGGGTCAATATTACATCATCACAGGAAAGATCTGAAGCAAACATTAGCATACTGTACATATTTGACTGTTAGTGGAAACCACACATGTATCAGTGTACTGGAGATATTTTAACTTATGAGAGACTTTTACTTCAATATGTAGGAAAAATGCTACAAACATAAATATATGGGGCGCTAAAGCAGACGTGAAGTATTTAGGACATAAGAAAAAATGCATGTTGATCTAACAGGAAGATGAACTACATGCTCTTGAATAAAATACACATTGTATAATCCCATCACCATCTTAGGATATACAACACCTTCCAAGCTCTGGCATTGATTTTTAAGCGTCCATTGTTTTTTTGAGAGGCTGTCAAGTTTCAGAAATGAAGGGGTTTTAAAGCTTTCGCAGATCATCCCAACCTTGTCATTATGTGAAACAATGTCTTTGAAAAGGTGCATGAACCTATTATCTTACCGGATAAAAGCCGCTGCGGTGGCCGACTTTGCCGACCTGACCACTTTGTAAGCAGCTTTTTGGTGGTTGTTTTCTTTCTCTTTTATGATATTCTCTCCCCACTCAAATTCCAGTGATCATCATAATATCCTGCCCTCGGATATATCCAGAAGGTCTCTACATCCGTGTTTAACCGCATATGCCTATGAAAGAGATAGCACGACAGTCAAAGCGCATCTGGAACAACACTCGAGGGAAACAGATCTCCAAGGCCGCTTTATCACGTCAATTAGGAACTCTATCCTAAAAGACGCATTACTGGATCTGAGGTTTGACGGATACGTGGCAGCGGCCGTTCATCTGTGACGTACTAATGCCATGGTGTTTGGTAGGCAACAACCTTCAAAGAGATCATTTTCAAACATCTTGTGTTACTGTGCTTGACTTGTCATTGATGGGTGTCCAGTTTAAAAACAGCACATAACAGGGCTACATTACATTGAATGACACAACGTGATGTGACGAGTAGTAATGTTGCATTGGAAGATCTGTATGCTTAACTCAAAGGTCACAAATCATTGGTTTAATGAGTGCCTTAATTCTGGGTTGCTTTGATTGGACTGCCAGATTATTCATGGCTATTCTGCTTCACTTGGCCAATAGTGGTATCAGTTCCAAACACATTTAGCTCAATAACAGATGATGAGAGAAGCCTAGCCATGCTAATGGGCCGCCATGCCCTGTGCCTGGGATAAAAGGCTGAAGTCTTGCCATCATCACTCAGACTGCTAGTCTATTCCCAGTCTTTTCCTGCTGAAATAGACCCAGTGGTTCTCATTAACACACAATTTTACATAGGTGTTTTTTTTATTTTTATTTTATCTAAAAGGCGTGCAACTAATTGTCTTGTTAAAATAGAATCTTCATCAGAGAAAATAACTTTTCACCAGTCTTCTGCTGTCCAATCCTTGTACTTCCTGCATAATTTCAGCCTGTCCTTGATGTTTTTCTTGGAGAGAAATAGCTTCTTTCCTGCCCTTCTTGACATTAGGTAGTTGTCCAAAAGTCTTGGCCTGAGCAGATGTACTCTCACCCACCTGCTGCCAATACTGAGCAGCTCTACACTGGTGGTGACGCTATTCCATAGCCGCCGACTCAAGAGGAGATGGTCCTGGCGTTTGCAGGACACTCTGAGACATCCTGAAGCCTTCTTCACTGCATTTGAACCTCAATCCTTGATTTCTTGATGGTCTGGTAAATGGTTCTCTCAGGTGCAATATTCTTTGCAGCAATTTCCTTGCGTGTGAGGCCATTTTGATGCAAAGAGGTAACCATTAGAGTTAACCATTCTTAACAAGAACAAGAAGCACTTCTTCCTTCCTTTTATAGCAACCAGTCTGCTCTTATAATTCAATCACACAAAAAAAATTGAAAATTGTAGAAACCAGACAGTTAATTGTGGTTTTACTGTCAGAACATGACAAAAACTAGCCAAACAGGTGAACATTTCACAAATCTGAGCTAGAACAAAAAAAAATGTCCCAGTCTTTTTTCCCTAACAAAATAAATATCTTAATAGAAAAATACATTTCTTGGTTCATGCATGTTCTAACAAGTGACATTGCTTCAAATCATGAAACAAGTTTGTGTTGCCTGGCTTTTATGGCACGCATCTTCAGCACAGTTTGCAGTGCAGGCTACAATATTAATAATATTACATGTTTTGTCTCTGAACATAAATCATCCCATCTCTAATATTTGTAACAACCTAAACAGGATACAATTATGACGTGGTTCAAATGAGTAGCACTGTTTTGTTCCGCATTTGGTGCATAAACATTATATTGAACATTTGTTATATTTTTATAGAGGAAAATTATAAAAGAGAATTATGAAACAAGATCACAGTTCCTACAAAAATATTAAGCAGCACAACCGTTTTGAACATTGATAATAAGAAATGTTTCTTGAGCAGCAAGTCAGCATATTAGAATGATTTCTGAAGGATCATTTGATTGAAGACTGGAGTAATAATGCTGAAAATTCATATCACAATCAATAATTTTTACTGTATTTTTTTATCAAATAAATGCACATTTAAAATAATAACGTACCGACCCCAAACTATACATAGTATACATCTATTCATATATAGTTCAGTGTTGTTTATCTGATTGTTTATCAGTGATAAACAAGAAAATAAATGCCGCAGTGTTTCAAAAGGGTAGCTATACAATATCACAAATTTCAAAATCTCGATAATCTCAACTCCCCTGAACGACACCGAATGAGAGGAACTGAGCTGCTCTTGTAAAAAAGAGGAAATCACACATGCAGACAGCAAAGATATTGTAGGAAACTGTGTCTCTCTCTCTCTCTCTCACACACACACACACTTTTCTAGTGGCACTATGCAGGCGTGAAGCAACAGTCTCAGAGTAATCGTGCCATCTTCTCGCTGTGCCTCTAATTGTTCCCCTAGCCGGCAGGTGTGCTCTTGCTGCGGTCTCAGCAGGCTCACATACATGCGCACACACACATGCATGAGCACTCACTCACACAAATACGCCACATATAAACAAACACATGTGTAAACGCACACAAATGTGTGATTTGCACACATTCGCTCCATGTTCCAAAACACATGAAAACCTATGTTCAGTCACCTCATACATAATTACAACTAAATTACAGGGCTGACACTTTCAGACAGGTTGATGGGATTTCAGCTTTGTTTTATATCTGCAGTATACAGTACATCACGTGAAGCTCATTACAAACACAGAGAGAGGTGACATCTCTCTCGCTCTCGCATATAAAGACACAGACTCCGTGATAATGTGAGCTTTTCCTCCCACAGTCTTCCTGTAATCTATACAAGAAGTCAATATTTGCATTTATATTTATTTTCTGATGTCAACAGACTATTAATCAGATGCTCTGGATGAGGAATGTGCTCTTATTAGTGGACTATTAGATCAGTGCTTAAAACCGCACTCAGAATATGTGCTACTGCTGAGAAACCACAGTCGGTGGCGCTTGCACTGGACAAATGCAGCTTCTACTTGGGTGTCTGGGATTGGAGTTTTATTATTAGCTATTTTTATTGGAAGTGACTTGTATTACACTGATTGTAGGGAGAGTCACTCTGGAGAAGCCTGGGGTTAAGTGCCTCGCTCAAGGGCACAATGCTGATAGGGCTCTTTCAGCAACCGCTAACACCTCCATGTGGTTGAGCACGGAGCTTTTTTCCACTAAAACTTATGCCACGATCACATCTTGGCCAAATTCTGCCTTGGATTCTACACTGAGCATGAAAATTATTTGTTTGAACAGCAGCACTCATAAGACCAAAATGGATCCATGCGTCATTGATGGTAATTTGAGCAAAATATCTCATCAATTACACAAATTCTTTGTTTGCAAAACACTGCAGAACCAAGAAAGTGCAATAAAATGTCATATCAAGCAGAAAAAATTGCCATTTACTCAACCTCCTGCATGACTTTCTTCTGCAGAACATACCATCAAAAAAATAATTTAAATCTGTGTTTTGATTTTTTGTTTTTGTTGTTGTTCGGAATAACATGAGAGTACACATTTTTGGACAAACTATACTTTACATTTTTCCTCTTGTCAAGGTGAAAGGAGACAGACTTAAAGCAACACTAAGGAACTTTTCCTCTTCGGTCGCCCTACAGGTTGGAAGCGGAATTGTCCGCTGTCGTAAATCATTTCGCCGCCCGCAGCCTACTGTCGCACGCACGCTCGCTGTTTATCTAGCACCGGCTTTGGAATGAACGATGTCCACAGACAAGGTAGAGTATGTTGCATGATTTCACGAAAGTATGATGTATTGCGACATCAGAAACGAAGAAAAACTAAATAATGACTATTGTAACGCTGGACGTAAAGCAAGTCAAATTTGTAGTTTTCTTATGTCTCATTCGAGCTACAGAAACATGACCTGGTTTGGCAAACTTGCATAGTTTGGTTATAGCAGATATAGGGCAGCAAAGCAAATCCTTTGACCCTGTTACGACTTGATGAACCACTGATACGATTTTGGAAACATTATTTTAAGGTAAAAATTTTTCCTTAGTGTTGCTTTAATATTAAAAATTAAATCAGCAAAAATCCAAGGAAAGCATCTACAGGGCCATATAAATATGACACAAAAAGTCACCCCATGTTATAGGCAGGGCCGCATTAACAGTAGGGTTAGGCGGGGCTGAGGCCCCAGCTGTAGGAGGGGCCCCATGATTGGCTGTGGAGTAGATTGACTGGCCATTGGGAGCACCTAAACTTTTTCCAGTGGGTCGATCACCAATACCCCATCATGCCCCTGCAAATTAAGCTCTGTTATTTAGTGGAGCACCTGGGAAACAAAGACCAAAAGCCAAGTGATGAAACCCAGTACGATTTTTCCATAGGCATTGGGATTATTGCAACAAAAAAACAAGCTCTGTGATCAACAAAAGTTTATGATACTTACAAGTTTTGTCCATCAAGATAATTTCCACAAATGAACAAAATGTTTATGAATTTTGAAGCCTAAATGCAGTCGCCAGAAGTAAAAAAGGGCTCAAGCCCCTGCCCCTTTTGTCTCAAAATGTATTGTGCCCCTCTCTGATAAATGTATTAATAAATGTTTTTAAATAATAATAATAATAATTATAAATATTATAATAAATAACAATACACTTATACACCATTGCCACTAACAATAACAAAACAAAACAAATATATTATTTAAAGAAATTTTTGGCGGAAGCATTTGGCGAAGGTTTTGTTGGCGAGGTGAAGTGGTAGGCGGAGTTTCCTTTGCAGCGCTGGTGCTACAGCAGTTTGCTGCGAGTCTTCAAACTACAGGAGCAGCAGGTAACATTAAGCTAATACAGAAAAGTTAAATTTATCCTACCATGCTACTGTAAAAGTTGCGGCAGCATGCGAGTTATGCTTAATAAAAGTATAACTCGGATGTCAGCCGCACTCTGAGTTTGACAATGTCATTCGTTTTTATCCAAGGCCATAGCAAGTGTTATTAGCCTGGGGAAATACATCTAGTGAAAGGAAATTTTAAGTTCATGTCCAACTCTTTTTTTATTTCCAATTTATATCTTTGATTTCATAGTAACACTTTACAATAAGGTTAATTTGCTTATTATTCATATGAACTAACGTGCAACACATTTGTTACTGTATTTGTTCATCTTAGTTAATAATAATACAACTGTTAATTGTTTGTTAATGTAATGTCAAAGTCAGTGCATTAACTAATGTTAACAAATACAACTTTTTATTTGAATAATGCTTTAGTAAATGCACAAATTAATATTAATTACCTTCTTGATTCTCACTGTTTTGATTGGTAAAGTAAATAATATTTAGTAATATTATCATCATTTCCCTATTTTTGTTTGATGTGTTATGCATTCTAATTGTATCAACATATTTTTATTTGTAATGAACAGAGACTCTCTGACCTACTGCTGCTCTCCATCGAGCAAGATATTCCAATTAATTGTGAGGAAGTCATTAAAATATTAAAAACACAACAGACAGACGGGTACTGCTTTAGATACAGGTGATTTATTTAATAAATAAATGTTTTAAAAAATGGTGCCCCCTGGCCCTGAATTTCGTTGCCCCTGCAACAAAGGAGAATTTAAGAGCTTATAGCCTGAATGAATTAAGGAAAAAGCTATAACATTTTATTCTGTGTAAATACAGTATGTTCAGTTCTAATAAACTTTAAAATATGAATTCGATAATTAAGAGCCTTGCAATATAATGCAATATTAATATTGTTAAACACATTTGCAGTATATTCAAAAATATTTATAATTATTTGTCTCTGTCCTTTATTTATTCATTAATTTATTCATCCAATTTAAAGGACTTAGCAAAACATTAATGGGGAAACGTTTGGGCCGGATGGGCTGAATTTGAGCCCCAGTCCAGCCCTGACGAATCTCCTCTTCTAGGGTCAGAAAGAAGGCATTCTAATGATAAACCTAATTAAAGTAAACTCCTCAAGGCAAGGCAGTCATATGCGCAAACAATTGTTGCTGTTTCTAGAAACCTGTTTGCTTTGACCTCATATTTGGTGTTAATGCATGTATGCTTTTAATGTGTTGTAGCCTGGAATATTTTCACATTTTATATAGAGATACAATACATTGTATCTCTGTGTTAATGATATAACTTTTCAATTAATATATCTATACAAATAATTTCTGCGGTAGAAAATGTTGTGGCACCAAAATAGGCTTCTATGAAGGGGGCCCTTGGGTTGGCTATAGCCCCAGGGCCCTATGTGTTCTTAATGCGGGCCTGGTTATAGGGGTAAGATGTGCTATGTCAAGGGGTAAGCTGATTTCCTGGGAATATGTGAACAATTTACTTTTCAAATAAAAATATTAACAAATTAATTTCATAGACTTATTTTGCTGTATGTTCTTAAATATGTATAAACTAGCCTGCAAACTAGCCTAAAAACTCAAACTTCAACAAAGTTTTTTGTTTTTCAAAGGAAAAGAATCCCATATTTGACTGTAAAAAAAAAAAAAAAAGAAAAAAAAGAAAACAATCATTCCACAATCCAACAATTAAGGTCACATGGAAATGTGAAATGTTGCTCTCTCCTTACAGTTTCCCCTGCTCTGAGAGACTGAAAGAGCTTCTTCAGTGCATAACTTTGAAGAATCTGAGGGAATACTGAAACAGAGAAACCCACTTTTCAAAGAAAATGATCAAGGATTTTTCCTACAAAGATATTTGGCCCACACTTCAGATTCCTCAACGAGACCAATGATGAAGTATTTCCTGCATTTGGATGCAAAGCTTACGATTACTCTTGTCACAGACACAGTTTACCCCAAATAAACTGGTATACTTTACCGCACAATTTCAACAACAGTTCACAATGTAAGTATGATTTACCAAGCATATGGTTATTTGACTAAATATGTGCAGTTTCCTACATTAAGCATGATGAGAGTTAAAATACAGAAACATTGGGATTATTATTTTATTTATTTTTTTCACACCTTTTAAATATGGTAGTAATTATTTTTAAAAAGAAGGTAATTCTAACATGATGGAAGCATATTCCAAAAATAGATACAAGTAAGAGTTTATTACCCAACAAAAGTCCTGAAAAATCAGAGAAGCTGCGCACAAATTATTTCCCCTACATTTTATTTACCCAAAGACAGAGTTAAGGGGGTCGCACACCGGACGCGCAGCTCGGCGGCGCGCCGCGCAGCGCCACGTCTTTTAAATTCGAACACACTATTCTCTATGAGAGTACACACACCGGCGGCGCCTTTCGGCGTCTGTCCGCGGCGGCTCAGGACCGTGTTCAAAATCCTGCCGCGCCACAGAGCGCCATTTACATAGTTTTATATTAAATTTACATGTGTGTGTCTCAAATCGTAGTTAATGTATATACGGACTTCACCCTGTGCTGCAATATACATTTAGTTTTATATTTATTTACAGAAATCAGAAAATTGCTGATGTTATCGGATTTTCAGGTGACAGTTGTCCTAGACGTGGCGCGACGCGGCGCTGAGCTGCGCGTCCGGTGTGCGGCCGCCTTTACTCTCTAGCTCAGTGTCACTGTGGGGAAAACACATTCCATCAATCCTCCTACACACTAAGCACTGCACATATTGAATCTCACATGCGGGGATAGTGTCACTATTGACAAAGTTTGCCATATGTTTGACATCCATCAGAACACAGACTTCTACATATAATGGACCTGACATGATTCATGGCTGGTCTGGGTGATCTGCACTGACCTAAGAGCTTTGAGGCTAACTCTGCTGATGACCCAGTCCCAAAGTGTGTAGCATTAGTCTTTAAAGCTTTAAACCATTGCATGCATACATGCATACATAATCCCCGATTTTCACTCGCCATCAGTTTTTGTGGAAATCGCAGACAAATGCCCGAAATTGAAGGCAAATCGGTGCTCGTTCACAAGAGTGACAATCGCGCAGTGTATGAAATATTTAGCATGCTAAATATCTGGATCTGTCTGTGACTCAGAGTCATGCGAGCGTGAAATGTGTTTTGACTGGAATTTACATCGACGATAACCTACAGCCTATGAGAGCGCAAGATTCGGGGCAAGAGAAAGTTCAGGGGGAGGAGTCATAGACCAGCAACATAACATAAGCAAGCATGGCTTCTGCAAGCATCCATTCTCTCCTTCATATTCTTTTTTTTTTTTTTCTGTAAATTGGCGTACAGACAACTTGTCTGGACTACTTTTATCGGAGTTGACGCTAATCTCTGCAGGACAGCGGCACTCCAGAAACAACGTTACCTATCCCTGATGGAGATGTTGCTGTATTCAAATTTGATGCTATATTTAAAACATTAATCCTAAAGTACTATGCAATGATGTAGCTATGTAAATAAACACAATAAGTATGTAATAAATCACTGTATATTAAATCCAACTGGTTTCTGTATATCTTCTCTGTAACACAATCATTTTCAATAATCTTTTGTCAAATTTGGCGAGGTTAATAAAAAAGGTAGGCAATGCGTAGCGGTGACAGGTCATAGTCCTAAAGTCTTCAGACAATGGCCGTTTTTAACTTAGTTTTTGCAAAGAATTGTAGCGTTTCATAACTGCAGGATGTTTCACTTGCAGCAGCCTTGACATCATGAGCCAAGTAATATTGTATAACACCAATTACCAGTGTGCACATTAACATTCTCATGTATCTCAAAAAAGATGAATTAAATTATTTATTTCCAGAGTTCAGATAGCTTTACTGCTTGAAAGTCTTTGTAAAGTTAAATTAAACTGCTGTCTTCCCCTGTATAAGCATCAGTAGCCACGAGTCACATTGGTGTGAAGTCAACTCCCCTCTTCGATTGCTTGGCTAGAGGAGTAGCTGTCAATCTAGAACTAGTGGACCAATGGTGACACTTAAGCCCGCCCTAATTTACATGAAACTGGAACTGCAACATTTGGGAAAGCAAGTGCAGAACATAGAAAGAAGAGCGAAGAGAAAAACAGCACAAGCGTACAAAAGAGTAAAATATGAGCAGAAAATGCAAGAGAGCACAAAGTACAGAGTAATAAAACCAAGGAAAACATACTTTTTAAGAAAGCATGAACATAAGTTTAAGTTTTGTACAAAATAACTTTTAATGTGTTTAAAGTTTTTATTCATGCTTGTTATTTCTTGATTCACGCTTATTATATTTTGATCCGTGACCACGTTGTTTGCTATTCAGATCATTTTGCATTATTTTTTTCAGTTTGTGCAATATATTTTTTACATGTGTTTTAAAATTTTTGATTCACGCTTATTATTTTTTGATCCATGGCTGCAATACTTTAGGCGGGAAATTGATCCCATACACACACACACACACACACACACACACACACACACTGACACACTTATTTGTGCAGTCTAACAGATGGTCCTCTCCCAAATTGAATCCACTGGCTCAGCCAATGTTTTTTTACAGAATTTACCTCCATTTAATACACATACATATTTTAATATACTTTCTGGCCCACTCTCTAGGGTAGCAGGTGAAAATGTACTCATCTCTGATTCAGCCCATAGCGAAGGGCTGTCTGCGCGAGCTAATGCCATTTTCAACCGTTTGCACGAATAGGCTCACATATTCAATTAGATTCCCTCCATATGATTCAGTGTCTCTGCAAAGTTATTCAGACTTGAGGGACCCAATGGAGCAGCCCCGTGGGTCTCACGGCCTGATCAATAACCCACTTAATGGATCAATTTAAGCACTGCTTCAAAGTAATCCCCACTGCTAAAAGACTGAGACGCAGGAAAATGAGACCCTCAGAATTTGCAGAGTATGTGCCTTCGCTGAAGCCGCAGTCAGTGAGAACTTGATGCATCTAACTGAAAGCTCCCATTCACCATTGATTCAGAGGAGACGACTCCTTCCGCCTCTTTAGCCAATAAGGCTCACACTAATATGCTATTCCTACGCTTCAATGAACGGACGAAAGCTTCAGGGAAATTCTACTGAGCAACACAACATGGTAATATCTTGATTTGAATATACAGTAAGTTAAAGCTGAGGACTGCAATTAATGAACGACTAGCCAAAACAAAAAATAATAAAATTAAATAAATTAAGGAAATAAGGTAATAAATCAACAAATAAAATTAAATAACTTACAAAAGCGTATAGTTTCTGAATATTACATTAGAACAGGAGAAATTTGTTTGATTTCACAAAATCAAAATGAAATAAAAAAACTTAAACTTTACAGCAAAAACTTGGAACAAATACATTTTAGTGGGACTATGAATACACTTTAATAATTACTCAATTATGCCAGTTATTGGTTAGTTAATTACATTAATTTAATTATTAATCACTGTATGCAAATTCAAGGCATATTGTGGTGTAATTGGAGAACACTAATAGAATATGGCTATTTTTAATGTCACCAAACATATAGTATTCATTACATTATGATTATGGAGATAGAGAGATATGGGACTGAGATTTCAGAGGAATTTTGTTTGACATGCCATTTATAAACCACAGGGGGCATAAAAGGACATAATATGTATTATGACTATGTAAATCATGCAGCTCTACACGAGGCCAGACCTCAAAGGTCAGCCTACTCATGTGGATGAGGGGGAGGGTAGTTTTCTGACTGCAGTCCCAGTTGCACCTAAAGCTTATCATAAAGACAAAATGATCAAATCACAGATGTGCTGAATTTTACTATAAAACAATGACGGCAATGGGGCATAAAATTCCATTGTTGCCTGTTTTGGGTCACTCCCCAAGTCACACTGTTAATAAGGAAAAGGACCATTTCTAATTAACAAAAAAAGTTGGCTCTTGATTACAAATCTCAGCTCTGCCATTAGAGCAAACAATTAATTATGTCTAATATTAGCTATAAATACATAGCCTATATGTTTCCCTATAACGACTGCATGCCACTATTGACCCTTCACTAAGCCCTGCCATGAACATTAAGTTCAAGCATTATTAAAGACAAGTGAACACTCTGTAATAAAATTAGAACAAACACACTAATTACAAGTATAGATAAATAACATTTAACAAAGTTACAAGTAAGGTCTAACAGTAACATTCTGGTACAGAAATGTAATGTGTAAAATAGCACTATAGTGTTCACTGTATAAATGAAATATAGATTAATCTTGTTAAAGCTTTTGTTGTTTGATAAACATTGACAGACAGCAGCAGGTATTTATAGGTTGCTGTCACTTTAAGATCTAATGCATGCATCCAATATATTGATGCACATCCATTTTTTTTCTCAACTGTTTACGTTCACTTAAGACATAACATATTTTTGTTTACTATAGAATACTTGCCGAGATGGGTATTCTGACAATTTTGTATGCATGTGTCCGTCCATTCAAGTGTTAAAGAGGAATCTCTGTGTGTGTGTGCACTTTGAGAGTGTTTGGCTACGCATGCAGATAACAGCGCACATTCTCTTTTACCTATTGCGCTTGAATGGTTTAAAACCGCTTGAATGTGTAAATTGGCCAGAAAAAAACACATGCAAATGATAAACTTTCACTCTGTGATGCTTAAACTTTGCAGTTAATCTGCGGACCACATACATGCTGAAACCTGGTCTGTACAGATCGCGGATAAACTACGTTCCGTTGCACCCCTAGTGTTGAGGAACTTGGTACTAAACTTGTACTTTACTTGTACTAAACTATGTGCTCTTTGCTGAAATGCATGTGTGTATAGCAAGGTGTTGTGGGCAACAATACATTATAAATGTAACAGGATGCAAAACTAAAGCAGAAAGAGGAAATGTAGGAGGTTATAAAGAGTGAAAGAACAACACTTGAAAAGAGAGAAAGGGAGATAGAAGGAGGGAAAGGTAAACCAATAGGAAACAGAATATCTATTTGATGTTTAATTGGAACTGATTCTCGGAAGCTAATGAAAATGTAATGCTTTTCATTCATTCATTGCATGTGTGAGGTTGTAAAAGCTGCCTGAACAAGTAGAAAGAGAAGCGAGAAACATGTTGACTTAGACATCAGAGGTGAGAGAAGACCATGGGCGTTTAAAATTAAGGTAACTAAATGGATTAAGTTAAGGTTTAGGGGTAGGTTCAGGGTTAATACTTAGTTATTACTAAGTTAGTGTCATTAAAGCCAGGGACGCACCAAGCCAACTACGGGCCGTTGAGTGTTGGCCGAGTTTTTCCAGTGTGTTCTGCACCGTTGGCTCTAGTCAGATGCCGTCAGGGTTTTTCCATCCGATTCTACATGTAGAATCGTTGAAAGAGAAAACTCTGATTGGCTGTTCAGTTTAGTGAATGAGTCAGTGCACGAGAATAAGAGCAAAAGTGATGAAAGCGAGAAAAGAAGTCATGACGGAACAGAAAGAAGGCTGTTCTAATTTTACGTAATCCTACCTGAGCATTCCAATGCGCAAATATTTTCATAATAACATGAGCGGAGAGGAATAAAAAACGTGATTAGCATGATTGATATTCAAAACGGTAAGCAAGCGCTGCTTTGTTTATGGTTTGTATACCTGCAGTCTTAGTTTTGCTTTCCCGTTTTGAATGACAAATATAGATGAATATATCTGCTTAAATCTACACTGTGTAATTTTTTAAGTTCATTCTTAGCAAAATGTGTAATTACTTCCACCAACTAATCAAGTATTCTCGTAACCGTAGAATCTGCCATTCAGAATACAGCGAGTCGCTCGAATGGCGGCAGCCATGTTGCGCCTCCATCTTGAAAATACATTAGCCAAAGAGGGACATACCTGGAAGGGGGAGGGGGAGATTACTTGCGAGCGACTGCCGGCAGATTTGAAAGCCTGTTGAAGATGGAGGATCACGCCTATTCTCTGTCACAGTGTCTGGTTCATGTTCCCTGGTGTCCACTAGAGGTCCACTTCCCACACGGTGTCTGTCACATTAGGAACCGCATTCCCCACAATCCTTGTCTGCTCTCATCACTGTTCATTGCACCCAGCTGTTCCCCATCATGATCGTTAGTTTCTGTGTTTAAATACCCTGCCTGTTTAGTGTCTGTCACGGAGTCCTTGTTATATGTCACCACACTTGATGTCTGTGTTTACCCAGTTCTTGTTTGTGTCTTGTACCTCGGATTGCCTTGTTGGATTTTTGACCTTTGCCTGGACTGTTGTGAGTACGGATTAACCTAATAAATTACTGCACTTGGATCTGTCTTCCCCTGTGTGTGTATCGTGACATTCTCGCTGTAAACGCTGTAAACATTGCCTTACACTATTAATCTCGTACAATATACAGAATAACGATAGCACTGATACTTTACTAAGATTAGCTTGCATTTGTTTGGGAACCTGATAGCTGATGTAAGCAATGAAATGGTACCAAAATAACGAAAGCGTAAAACTATTATACGTTTTACATAGAGGTCGTAACCTACATGTTAACTGACTAAATAACTAAATGCAATTTGTAATAGTTTTCTAAAGTAACCTCATCACTTGAAGGAACATTCATGGACGAAGTCGAACTGGAAGCCATGTTAATCTTGGAATAAACCGTAGGAGTTAAAACGCCCTCGGAATGGAGGGACTAGAGCAGGGGTGGGGAACCTTTTTCTTATCAAGGGCCATTTACAATTTTTTAACATTCTTTAAGGGCCATTGTAATGAGCAGGGGCGTTTCTAGGTTTTAAAAACACCAGGGGCTGAGCCCGAAACATCAGGGGCTGGGTAACAAGATAACATGATTTGATACAGAGAATAATGTATATTTTAGGCCTATACGCAGGGGGCAGACTGGTTAAAAAATTCAGTCCTGGCACTGTAGCCACACCAGCCCATATTAGCACACAGACACACACATTCAAAGGTGAGGTAGTTAGGGGGGTTCGGGGGCATGCATTTTTTTATAACAATAGCTTTAAAAGCATGTCAGTGGGCAGTAGCATAAATTATTTGTCAAGCAGATAACAGATTCTTAAACATGAGAATGAGAATAAAAGTTGAAATGAATGATCCACACTATAAAATGGAAATGCAAAATGTTTCTGCTTATTGTTGACAATACACAACCACATATTCCAAACAGGAATGGCCTTAAATGAGAAATCTTTCAAGGATTATTTTGCATAGATGTAAACTTTTTAGCATTAAAGATTGGTTTCAGCAACTTGTTTCTTTCTTGAGTTAATCAATGTTTTTGGCACTATTAAATCAGTTCAATTTCAATTGTTCACTCATAAAGACAGTCACTTGTCACCACCTACTGGCCTAATGATGCAAGTTGTGCAAACAGAGACAAGCGGAGTGATACAAACTGTGAAAAGGCTGATGCTGGTGAAATATTCAAACACATTCGAGGACCTTATATATATATAGGCTACATATCCGAGTTAAATAGAAATACATTGTAATAATGTTAATCAAGCAGACTAAATCACACGACTGCGCAGCAATATTTAAGCTCATTATACAAAGGAAATAATACAGATCTAGACAAATTGGGTTGCTAATAGTTAAAAGAATGTCATGAACGATCATTTAGGCTAGATGTAGGCCTATATTTCACATTTTTGGTCACAAAATATTTAGTCAGTTTTGACGACTTTGCAATGAAAATTGAGTAGGGCTACGCCAAAATGTGTAACATTTATGTAGCCTACAAAGGAATACAAAAGCCCCGACATAGAGTTTTGACGCAGCTTTAATCTCCCTTTTGGTTATTTCAATACTTAATTGACGACAGAACACGACGTTATACATGCTAGTTTATTTTGCGTGATACAGGGCACGCCGCATTTGCGTGATTGGAGAGTGCGCGCCGCGAGCAAACGGCTGGCACGACGCAAGTAAGTTAGTTTTACTGACATATAGCCTGACAACATCTGGTCTGACAGAAGACTGTGCGGCGGTGCTGACTTCGTTATTTTTTTTAAACCGGTGCCGCGCGCGCGCCCCCAAAGTTCATCCGTGAGAAACTTGAAACCGGTGCTTGAACTTGAACTTAGGTGACTCATTAACACTCGCGCTACTGGCCAGGGAGGGAAATTGACTCGCGGGCCGCATCAAACTCTTTTGCGGGCCGGACGTTCCCCACCCCTGGACTAGAGAGTAATATTCAGTTGGAAGTCATATACAATTTCACCGCTAGATGGGAGAAAATCTTACACAGTGTAGCTTTAAATAGACAGTTATGTCCTTTACACGCAGGTGTAGAACGCGCGTGTTAGCTGACAGTCGGCTGTAGTCCTTTCGGTGTGTTCAAGCACAGATTTTTTGCCTCGGCGCAAGCGACGCTAGGCGACAACACAGTCAGCTTTCGTCAGCGCTAGTTCTTTGACGTCGGTTTGGTGTGTCCTACCTTTATACAATAAGTACATAGTATGTTCATGCGAAACAGGGCTGTAAAATAAAGTGCTACCAATTTATGGTCCTTTATTTGAGTCCACAACAGGGTAAAGCATAGTGATCCATTAACAACGGCAGCCACAGTATATTACAGCATTAACAAAGCTGCAGATGCTGTTCTGAATGAGGACCGTAGAAGAATAAGAGTGCTTTTAAATCCATTGTATAAAAAAGTAAGAGATTCACCCATCACATTATGCAAACCGACAAAATACCTAAACATTACATAAAATGAAAATATTAAATGTAGTATGACAAATAAAAGTGTTGATATTAAAAAGTTACTTTACTTCAAGAATAGCAATGCTTCAATGAGAAATGAAGCCACGGCAGACGCATGTCATATCATACATGTTCATGTTCTTTCTCTCACCCTCTAAAAACTGCACAGAAATTACCCAAACATCCTTAAAAAGATTCTTTCAAATTAACAACGGAGGCTTGAGTGACTTTTGAACTAGAAAGTTGAGCTGTTTTTATGGAGAAACCTTAAGTAGTTTTACAAACAAGTATTTTTTAAAGGATAAAAAAAAGCTAGGCTTTACTACCACCCGGTGTGCATTCAATTTCAATAATGCAACAGTCTAGACTCAATTATTCCTTATATACAAACACTCTTAAAAGCAGAAAGTGTGTAAAAAAACAATGCACCAATTACCAGATTTACAAGTGTGTTTTCAACATCAACATGCTATTCCACTCACCTCCTTAAATCTCTTATTCACAAACACAAAAACAAAACCAAGCAGCAAAGACAAACCAGCATGAAGAACAAAGGGCCTCCCAAACTCATCAAGACATCCTTGACAAACACTATATTCATAAATGGACACAAATTGTCAGGTGTAAGGAAAAGGAGAAGAAAAAAGAAATGAGAAAGCAAATAAAGCTCTCAGAGTGTACATGAAGGACAGGCTATGGCTTAGAGATAACAGAAGAAATTAAAACTGCAAGAAGCATTTATCGAGTTCAAGTGTTTAAGGTCTTTAAGCACACATGCATAAAAATATATTACGTTTTATTTAGCAAGCATGTAAACACTTAGAAAACTTAGGAAACCAAAAGTAATTTATAAAAGATCATATAAGCGATTCAGTCAAGAATCATTTTGTACAGACATGAATAATGTATGTTGGATTGATGTTTATAAGGAAGTTCATCCTGATAATGCATTGTCAGCATTTGAAAGATTATTTTACCCTTTGGTGGACAAACATGCACCTATGAAAAAATGTACAGTGAAGAATGTTAGGGCACCATGGATTGTTAATGACTTGAAAAATATTATGTTTGAGAGAGATGTGGCAAAGGGTACAGCAAACAGAACTGGGAACAAGGAGGATTGGGACGTCTATTGCAAATTAAGAAATCAAGTAACTAAAATTAATAGGAAAAAGAAAAGAATGTTTTACAAAATTTAAATAAGTGAATGTAAATATGATTGTAAAATGTGGAGCACACTCAATGAAATAATGGATAGGAAATCAAGTCAAATTCCTTCTTTTATTGATACAGGTGACTCATTTTTAACTATTTTAAACCATATGAAATTGGAAATTATTTTAATGACTTTTTTCATAAATAAAATTGATAAATTAAGAGAAGAAATGTTGTTTGGCAGAACCAGTTTGCCACATCTTTAATATCAGTATTGAAAAAGGGATTTTTCCTTTAGCTTGGAAAGATGCAAAGGTTATTCATCTACAGAAAAATTCAGCACTGGGTTTTAATGGTCATAATAGTCGACCAATAAGTTTGCTACCAGTTCTTAGCAAAATATTGAAAATGATAGTTTGTGAGCAAATTCAATTATTCTTTAAGGAGAATAATTTGCTCTCTAATTTTCAGCATTTATATTGACTTAATAGTAGCAGTATTGTTAGATTTTAGCTCAGCTTTTGATATACTGGATCATAAATTCTTGCTGGATAAACTGAAATGTTACAAATTGACTTCTCATACTGTACATTGGTTTAAAAGTTAACTGTCTAATGGGACAATGTGTATTTTATATTGGAAGCTATTCAGATGTGAAGAGTTGCAATGTGGTGTGGCTCAAGGAAGTTGTTTAAGACCAACGATCTTCCTCTTGTTTTAAAGTGTGCATGGACAGTCATGTATGCAGATGATAAAACATTATATTTGCCTGTAACATCAATTAAGCAGTTGTATACTGCTTTGGATGAGGAAATACAATTGGTCATAAAGTAGGTACGGAATAATAAGTTGGTTCTAAAATTGATAAAAACCAAAAGCACTGTGTTTGCATCAAATTGCATCAAAAGTTAAATTTGTCTGTAAAGAGTGTGCCTATTGAACAGGTAGAGGAAATAAGACTTCTTTGAGTTATATTAGACAGCAGGCTGAAGTGGTCAAAACAGATATGGTAACAGGTAGGAAGAGGTTTGTCAGTTATTAAGAGATGTGTCAACTTTTTACCACAACACTGTATTTCTAAAACTGTGCAAACAATAGTTCTTGCTTAGATTATTGCCCAGTGGGTGTTGTCCAGCGCAAACTAAAGACAAAAAATTAACTAATTGAAAAATTACAATTAGTCCAGAACAGAGTGACATGACTCCCTTTAAACTGTAATAGAAGGGCTAATATAATACGAATGCACTGGTGAAGGATTGTCTCTTTGCTCCTAATGTCCTGTACTCTCAACTTTTGTATAGTAGTACTAGTCATAATTTGCATGCATAAAAGGGATGTTTTTTATCGAAAACCACTGCAAAACAACGGACTGTAATATATAGAGGAATGAAAATATGGAATGATTTACCATTGATATTACATTTTTTTAACAAGAAAAATTTGTTTAAAAAAAATATTTAAAGGAACATTTAATGGCACAATATATAGTAAATTGTTGATTTTGATATTTGTAATGAATGTTGGGTTAGTATGTTTCATTGACTTGACTTTTTACCTAGGTAGTGGATAATGGGGATCCAAATAAACAAAACCCTAGATCATAGATGGAAAAGACCATTTACAGCCAATACAGGCAATTTACTAAGGAAAAAACTAAGTTTTTTTGACAGTTATAGCACCATATCTTGCCTGATCTCCACCACTTTTATTAGGTGTCCTCAAAGTGTGCCAATACATATGTGTGTCAAATTTGTTGTAAATATCTCATTTCGTTTTGAAGTTTAGACACTTATATTTATGAAAGCATCAAAATGATCCATGGGCGACATTAATCTGATTTTTTTGTCAGTTCCTATCATAATTTTGACATTTGGGCGTTATTGTTTAGCTATTGACCTATGTGCCATTTCGTACTTTTGAGCGGTGTAGCGCCCCTGTCAGGCCGTTCGGGGGGCGCCTTTGGTGACGTTGTAGTATTAATACACGTTTGTATTACCAGCCCTCAAAGTTTCAAGTCTCTATGACTTACGGTTTGGTCTGCCCGATCAGTTTTAGATGGAGAATGCTGCATCATGGGGAAATTAACAAATAACAATAGGGTTTCAGAACCCCTAAATATGATAGATCAACACAAAAGAGAAGACTCGAGAGTCTTTAATGGGTACGCTTGACTCAAGTTACTAAAAGAAGAATCTAAGGGCAATGTGTCCTATGAATGTTAATGGTGGAATAATTACAAACATTGTATTTTAACCACTTAAATAAGGGAGCTACTGAACATTCAACCCTTATTAACATGCAAATACACTCCACTGAAAATCCCACCAGAGACAGAAAAAGCAAGAGAGAGAAATGGAAAAAATGAGAATAGGAGATAAAGTCAGAGGGAAATAGAGCAATATTGGTGTGGAAAAAGAGTGAAACATAAAACAAGTGGGACGCAGAGGTCTGATAAATCAGAGCGATAAACAGAGAAACCTATGAATGGGATGAACGCAGAAGGGCTATCCTAATGGACACAAATTGCTGAGCACCTCAGTAAGAGCTGCTATTCGTTAAATGTGGGAACTTAATTGAAATTCAGCAATAATTAATATCCAGGGAGGGATTCTGGGAAGAAAGCTGCCCTTTTTATTCAACCCATTTCACCAGTAGCTATTAAAACAATGCTTTCCCATTGACATGATAATTACTGCGTGTATCTGTCTGTGTGTGTGTACTGTGTACGTGGCTTTATGGAAATATTATCCTGCCCTGATTATCATATCTTCCTCTGAGAGGTCGTGTGTGTATAGAGAATTGTAAAAGGTTATGTATTTAAAAGATATAAAGAGGTAAAGAATATGAGACTGAAATCCTCATTGTAATTGAGTATGAAGTAATCCATTTAGCATTTCTCTCCGAGAGCCTGTCTTCATAGGTTAAGATGTGTATAGCAGTGATTCTCCTCACTTATGTAGCAAACAAGCCAAAAGGTTCATACATATACTGTAGATGCATCTAAATTTGTCCTTAACCTCTTTAAACTCGCATTCATTTTATTTATGTAATATGCGTATAAATGTGGCATACATGTAATCAACATGATAGTTATATCAGCTAATCTTGTGTGTAGGTGTCTTTATAACTGACAAATCATGGCATCTAATTTGGTAGAGTGTGGGTGAGTTATGGCCACTCATTTTGCATCAAATACATTTTAAATAATGAAAAACTCTGTATAGCAGTTATTAATGTATAGAAGTCTGTAATTTCTTCGATATTAAAAAAGCATCTCTGTTATGACCCTAACCCCGGTTTCCTGAGAACGAGACGCAGTGTCAGAATGTTGACGCTGTGGGAACGCTCCTGCGTGATTGCATGTGAAGCACGTTGAATAATCTCATTGGTGCAACGTCACCCCGTGATGCATGATTGCACACCGCAGAAGCTATAAAGGATAACCAGACCCAACATCAGCTTCTGATTGGCTTAAGTACGTCGCTCACATACATGACGGAAGTATGGCAAGGAGACAGAGCCTCGTTCTCTTCCCAGGGAAAAAAAGGGTTAAAGTCATAACCGAGACGTTCCCTTTCGAGAGAACTCAACGCTGCATCAGAATGTTGACACTAACGTTAATACCCACTATGTCATACTGAACAAATGCCTGTCCTAGTGTGAATCATAGTGAGCACAAGCTTAGGACATAATCACTATGAGATCCAGGCATGGAATCCAAATCCAGGCAGTAGAATCTGATAAATGTGTGTAAATAGAAACAAGAACATTCAAACTGTGAACAAACAAGTGTATTCTATGACAAAGATTGTTTTAGTAACAGTATGTATTTTTAATAATGTTTACATGGTATAATATTTGTGAATTTGATTATGTACTTATACATTTCCTTGCGCATGCCGTCACCCACCCACATGCTGTTGATTGGCTGTGGTTTATGATTGATTTTGTCGCATCTCGTAGTCGTGTCGCGTCTGGTGTGGACAGACAAATTGATTGTTGCTGGAATCGTATCACATCACGTCTGGTTAGGCCACGGTGTTAGAGGCAGCCATACTTGTTGAATGGGCTCTTAGGAAAAGGAAGGCCACACACCTAATAAGCCAAAGAAATAGCCTCAACAATCCACTTGCTTATTCTTTGCTTGATTGGAACCCCGTCTAGATGAACCAAAGCACAGTAATTTATCAGTTTTACTCCATAGGGCAGAACGGTGGACATAACAGTCATGTCCCCTAACTGGGCAAAGCAAGTTAAGCCTCTCCTAGTCCGCCGTCTGAAGAAGGACAAAAGGCCTGCAGAAGAACAGAATGTGCTATGTTGGTAGGAACCGTAGGCACGTAACCAAGTCTAGGGAGAAGAAATGCTTTAACCCTCCCGAGATAAAACTCTAGGCAGGAGGAGGCAACAGACAGGGCCTGCAGATCTCCTATCCTCTTTAGAGAAGTAAACACACGCAAGAAAGCTGTCTTGAGCATCAGGAACTTATCTAAAACTGATTCAATAGGCTCAAAGTGTGCCATGGGCAACCCCTCCGGAACAACAACCAAATCCCAGGCCGGAACTCTCGCATGACTTGCAGGCCTCATAGCATCATGTAGGAAACAAGATAACAAAAGGTGTCTCTCCAATGATCCACTGCCACTGGTAAGCAGTGATTGCCGCCACATAAACCTTTAGAGTAGAGGAAGTTAACCCAACAGAAAAACGATCCTTCAACTTCATCTTCCTTGTCATTGAGCAGACAGCTGCCCCTCAAACCTCGGAATAAGACTACAACTCATTGCCTGTTTGCCTGAACTGCTAAAACATCTGGCTAAAACTTCCTGGCAGCAACCCATACGCCAGATATCACCTTCAGTATCACTTCAGTAAGGACAGAAGAAGGGACGGTGCTTTTCATAAAAAAGATGAAAGATGCTCTTTTGATGTGGCATACAAGGTTCAGTACGCTTTACGTGTTACGTTTACTTGTGTTTTATTAGACATGGCAATTAGCTTGGCATGCGGCTTGAAGCATTGTTTTCCCTCCGCGTCAGCATCTTATGTGTTTGCCAATATAAACTATTATCAATGATAGATTGCGGTGAAGCTGCAGGTCACGGGCATAAACAGTGTGTAACTGTTTTCTACAATCAGAGAGTGCAAATCCGTGTTGTTCTTGTCACCGTTTAACCTCTCAGTGCAACTCAATATCGCAACGTCTCATTTTAGCTGCATTCACATTTTTACCGCACATCTTTATCACTAAAAACAGACTGTAGACAGAGGTTCAATTACATTCTACGCAGGATGCAGCTTTCAGTGGCGCATAAAAGTAACAAGATATTCCTCTAAACATTCAATCGCAGAATTGATTTCCATTCCAAAAGTCTGTGATATTACCATATTTGCTTTTCTTCTTTGTGTAATAAGCAGCAGCAAGTAATGCATGATATTTGCCATATTCCTATCCCACAACGGACAAACAAAAGCTGTAGGGGTGGAAAATAAACAAAATGTATGATCTAAAACAATTGTTTAGAACGGATACTATGATGGAACGACGTGTACGAACGTTCACTCCCCTCTGTGGCCGGTGTTATTCCTATCTGGCATTATTAGTAGTCTTATCTGCTCTTAGGACACAACCAGAAGCAGAAAGACCCGGACCATCTGCGCAGAGCAGATAAAATAAACATCACACAGGGCTCCAATGATCGTCTATTCCCCTTCTGATCCAGGGATCACAACATTCTTCCTACATACTTTTTTTTATCTTGATAGCTGCATAATAATACAATAATGAATTAGTCACTCTAGCCTTTGCCCGAACTACCTAGGTCACAGGTGAATACCAAAGGCAACGGCAAAAGACACGATTTGAATCAACAATCAGCCTGGCTGTCACTTTGACAGACGGAAAATGCTATCTAATGTAACCCAGCAGTTGTTCACATAGATCATTCTGACACAGAATACATTCTCCCATAAAATAAAATAAATAAATTAGAAAATTAAATAAATATAAAATTAAATAAAAGTATTTCCTATCTTATATATTGTATTTTTTGTATTATGTGTGTGTGTGTGTGTGTGTGTGTGTGTGTGTGTGCGACTGTGCGTGCATGTGTGTGCATATACAATTCAAAATAAATCTTCTAATGTAATGTTCAGAATGTGCATTAGATTTATAATGTCCTCATATTCAAGTAACTCCCTGCTATTTTCTCCGAAATTAAATATACAAAATAGATGTTTGTGAAACGGTAGCTCTGATAGTAATTTCATTTATTTTCTCTTTAGATTAATGGGACATGCCTAAAAGGGGTGGGGTCTTCTTTCCATGTATTATAAACAAGCCCTCCAAATATGAATCATTACAATGCAGCTAAATCAAGTGAGTCCTGGAGACGGGGTTTTAAAACTGTCTGAAGAGCCAGACTCTGGGGAAGGAAGATGGAGAGGCCTTTGAAGGTGGCTAAAATTACAGGTTGAAAGATACCTTCTAAAATTATACTGCTCTTTCATTTCATGCTCATGTTTAATTCTAGTGTTCTAGATAACAAATGTATTTTCTTCCAGTCACACCTGAAGATAAATGTTCTGAGTCTTTACAAGGTGGTCCACAGCTTTTCATAACGTTGGGCTGCTCTTTTTCCAACACCTATTTCTGTCCATCCCTACCTGCTTCCATGTTTGTGACTCTGACATTCAACAAACCTTCTGTGGCACTACACATCTGAACAAACAATATAGAGCTTGGAAATGGTGAATAGTGTCAGGCAAAATCAATTCGTTATAATCCGAATTATAATTTTATAATTATAATTTTTTTCTACTCTAAATGTTTAAAATTCACAGCCTAATGGAGGCCCTCAGGCCATATCCTTGCTGTCAGTTACAGAAGAAATGTGTTTTTATGAAGAAAGTTGGGATTTTACACCTTGATTGGAACGTGCTATTCACGTAATTCTAAAATCTGTCTGAATCACACTGTGTTGTATTGTATAAAAGGAGAGGGAGGCAGCCCAGACCGGACCGTTTTGCCACAAATGGACACATCAATCCTCATTTTACAAGTCACTTCACCTCTCAAAGATTATGGAAATCTTAGGCAATTTCACACAAAGAAAAACACCTTGCTCGGGAGCACTCAGTGTGGGACAAGATAATAGCCTCTGTGTCCTTGTAGCCTTTATTAAATGAGCGCAAATGTGAAACATATGAAAAGCGGGATGTCACCTGAAAGTGGAGCTTTTCACTTATTTTTCTTAAAAGTCCAGTCAAAAAACTGAATTGAGGTAATTAAAAGTTTGATAAAAAAGCAGCTCATCCTTGAAGAAACATTTAGAAATGATACTCTAAATTCAAAGCTCACAATATAACAGTTTTTAAAAGGAAATTAATATTAATTTACACATGCAGTAACAACAACAAAAAAAAGTATTTGATATTTTCTGTAGAACAAAATATATGGATATTAGAACACAAAAACTAAATTAAACAACAATCTCTTAAATATTTTCTAATTTAATTCAACATTTAATTTAATTTTATTAACATTTTTATTAAATATGGTCCTTTATTTTCACTAAAAGGGCTAAGCTCATTTTTTTTGTCTAAAGTAATAAAGTAAAGCACAAGTAATATATCATTTTGAACGAGGAAGGTTGTGCACTTTACATAATATATTTATATTTAGTTTACTTATAATAATTGTGTTTGTTGACTTGAAATGTTTTTTTCTATTAAGGTCAACATAATTGTGTCTCAACTTAACAGTACAAAAACCTAACGCGATGTCTAAACACAAACCATTTATGTTAAGTAAATAATTCTTACATCCAGATGGTGGCAGTATAGTGCGACACCAACTGCCATTTTGCCCTAACTTAATTTGATTGTGTTCAATCTGCTTATATGTAAAATTTAAGTTTACTTAAAGGTGCTCTAAGTGATGTCACGTGTTTTTTAGGCCAAAACATTTTTTGTCACATACAGCAAACATCTCCTCACTATCCGCTAGCTGGCTGTCCCCCGAACACACTGTAAAAAAACGCGGTCTCTCTAGACACCACAGGCTCCACAAACGGCAACAAAAACAAACTGGGCTCACCCGCACCACGAAACACAACAAACAGTGCTCCAGCCAATCACCGACAAGAAGTATTTGAGGGGTGTGGTTTGGGGGTTAGTGCGCGTGGACATGAAGGGGGTGTGGAGCAGAGCCATAGAGAGAGAAGCATGAAGAGGGAAGTTTGAATTATGGCCGACATACGACTAAAGAGACGACGTTCCGATGAACAAATTGTCAAGTCAAGTCAAGTTTATTTGTATAGCGCTTTTCAAAATACAGATTGTATCAAAGCAGCTTCACAGTATTAAATTAAAATAATACAACAAAGTTTGTTTCAAGAGGAATTTATTGATTGATAAAATTAAATTAAATATCCCCAAAATATCCCCAACTGAGCAAGCCAAAGGCAACAGTGGCAAGGAACCGAAAAACTCCATCAAGTGACCTAATGGTGTCCTAAAACTCCATCAGGTGACCTAATGGAGAGAAAAAAACCTTGGGAGAACCCAGGCTCAGTCGGGGGCCAGTTCTCCTCTGGCATTTATGAGCTAGAGGCCGGAGTGTAGTTTGAACTGTAGGATTATATGAATGCCTGGCTGAAGAGATGCGACTTTAATCTAGTTTTAAACTGGGAGAGCGAGTCTGAGCAACAAACAGTATCAGGAAGACTATTCCAGAGTTTTGGAGCCAAATGTGAAAATGCTCTCCCTCCTTTGGTGGTTCTGGATATCCTAGGTATGACCAAAAGCCTTGAATTTAGTGATCTTAAAGAGCGCGATGGATTATAGGGCGATAGAAGATCCGTTAAATAGACTGGAGCTATTTAGGGCTTTATAAGTCAGTAGCAATACCTTGTAATTAATACGGAACTTTATAGGTAACCAATGCAGTGATGATAAAATCGGTGTTATATGATCATATTTTCTTGATCTCGTAAGAACTCTAGCGGCGGCATTTTGGACTAACTGTAGCTTGTTTATTGAGGATGCAGGACAACCAGCTAATAAAGCATTACAGTAATCCAGTCTCGAGGTCATGAATGCATGAACTAACTTTTCTGCATCAGAAACTGATAGCATATTACGTAGCTTAGCAATGTTTCTAAGGTGGAAAAAGGCTGTTTTTGTAACATATGAAATATGATTTTCAAAAGACAGGTTGCAATCGAGTATAACACCCAGATATTTTACTGTAGAGGATAAAGTAACAGGACATCCTATGATGTTAAAGTTGTATTGTGCGAGGTTTTGTGGGCGGTTTTTTGAACCGATAAGTATTACCTCTGTCTTGTCTGGATTTAATAAAAGAAAATTACGCGTCATCCAATCTTTTATATCTTTAACACACTCTGTCAATTTGGAAAATTTAGCGTTTTCATCCGGCCGTGATGAAATATATATTTGAGTGTCATCAGCATAACAATGGAAACTAATTCCATGTTTCCTTATAATATTTCCAAGTGGCATCATATATATGGAAAATAACAGAGGGCCTAACACAGATCCCTGCGGCACTCCATAGTTTACTGGAGTTATGATCGATTTTTCTCCATTTAAATAGACAAAATGGTAGCGGTCAGATAGGTATGATTTGAACCAGCTTAGTGCTTGTCCTTGAACACCAGTATAATTTTGTAAAATTGTAAAGAAGAGGGACAAGGATAAGGAACGCGCGAAGTGCCGAATTTACATCGGAAAAACCCTCGAAAGGTGGCGAGAACTCCGCCGGCAGAAGGGCTTCCAATCCGATATTCAGTTGCTCTGTTTTTGCAGAACAGGTAAATCCATTTTTCTTTCTAAATTGACGTTCATGTTCGCCAAACCAACACAAGGATGTAATTAGCTAGAACTATGCAGTCAGCGTTAGCTTTGGTGAATACAACATATATGTTTCAGCTAGCGATCAATCTCTATTGTAAATGGTCAAGCAAATTCACAGTAGGGTGACAATTTGTGTGACAGTAGGGCCACTGTTTGTTATGGATTTGAATGTTCATTTATAGGCTATTGACAACTTTGACTAAATTTGTTTACGCCGCCGCCGTTGTTTATGCTCACTGGGAAACGCGAAGCTAACGTTATCTTGCTATTATTGCGTCCTTGTATGGGAGTTATAGTTATAACCTCAGGTGGCGAAACGATTTTAAGACAATGTTTCTCTTTTTCTGCATTCTGTTCTGCAATATATAAAAGCATTTATCTAACTTGGTGACATTACACATTGAATGAAGTATCAGTAAAACTTAACTTTGTTTTTAGTGACTACTTTGACTTTCCTTTATGCCGGAAGGGAGGGGAGGAGGGAGGAGACGGGATGAGGAGGACGGAGGGTCTAGCTAGCCTCCGTTTTGTTTGACAACAATTCGAATGTCAACACTCCCGGCATCACTTAGAGCACCTTTAATCCGTTTGTGTTGGATTACTTGAATGATTTGTGTTGCATTAACTGAAACTTGGCGGTGCTTGTTAGTTCCCAGCATGCTTTGCATATGTTTGAATTAAGAGAGAATAAATGTTAAAATTAAGTGTTATTTTATGTTTTTTTGAGACAATGAGAAAAGGGGAAGACTTGATTGTGTGTAATTGTGTTTAATGTTCAATTACATTGGAATTATTAGAACCATTTAAATTACAGTGGGTTACCATTGTGGAGAAAAGTGGAGCATTTTGTTTGGCTGTGGACTGATTCAGTAACTTTCAAATGCTTTGGCTGGAGGAACATGTAAATATTACCATTTAAGATGCTAATATGTTGTTACTGCTAGCTGATAGCTATTTATAGTATATCAATTTATTTATGTGTCTCTAAAATTAATGGAATATTAAATAAGTTGGATTCACAAATTTTGTTAGTCCATATAACTTAACTGACTTAAACTCAAACGTCTCTTGTTGAGCAAAAATGATAGATAATAGTTGGCTTGAGTCAAAAATATTATTTATCCCTAAAACAACCACATTAAGTTAGATAAACTTAATTATTTGTTTTCAACTTTCATAATTAAATTAAGTGGAACCTGTTGACAAGAATAAATAAATTAAAGTCAAGGTTTCATTTTTTTTGAGTGCAAACTATTGTATGTGCTGGTAGGAAGCAAGTACAGATGTACCTGCTGGGCCAGAATCGCCTTAAGTTCCAAAAAATGGCATGCACACCTGCACAAGAAATGGGGGTTGCGTACAAAAACTGATAAATGCTGCCTTCGGAGTATGCATTCCAAGGTCGAGAGGCATCAAGGCACGCCCGAATGCAATGTTAGTTTCACTTCCTGTCTCCTGAGATAACTTCATCTGATCAATTTTTGAGGGCATCATAGATGTATCCTTCGCTGCCTTTGATATCCCACAATCCTGTGCTTTTCATTCTGTGATAGTTAATAAAGATGGCATCTTTCAGATGCGTCTGGTCGTCAGTTTGTGTGTAAATGTAAATTTTTGAACAACGTTTTCCACTTATGATATAATTTCTAGCGAGAAATTACTATTGTAGTGATTAAATATTCACTTAGTTTTCACCAAAGCTTGCTCTATTTTTCTGTAGATCATTAAACCATACGCTGCCTCAGAAGTTTGTCCTAAATCAGTTTCATGAGGTGCCTTCGTGCGCAAACACTGCCTGCAAAGTCATTGCCTGATAGGGAAGTGAGGCAACAAGTCCACTGCCTAAGTTTTCAGGCACAAACGCGTACGAACGCACACACCGCAATGACGTCATTTTTGCCGAGTACACCTTTGTATTTGTGCCGACGCCATGAGCATAAACCAGGCTTAACACTATCATTCAATCCAAAGCTTCATCATTTCTAAGAGCTTTTCTGACTCACTTTTACAAGAAGCCGTATTAGATCTATTTAAAATTTTTTTGTGAAGTGTCTTGCTTGAAATGTGTGTTTGTGCCTTAGTTATATAAAATAAATGTAATTTTGGGTTAATATTTCGTTATATTGTATGTATATATATATATATATATATATATATATATATATATATATATATATATATATATATATATATACACATATATATATATATATATATACATATATATATATATATTAAAAAAGTGTCCAAATACTTTCTGGGGCCATTAAAGCTAAAACTAGGGCTGGGTGATAAAACGGTATCGGTATTTATCGACGGTACACCATTGTCAGTAATGATATGAAAAATGTTCGATATGGCGCTCAATATTTTCATTCAAATGCACGCGCGACCACCACAACGTTGCCCAACATCAAATGGCAAGCGCAATGAAAGCGGAACGAAACTGCGTTATTTTGTGTTTCACGGACCGTTTATCAGTTTGGACCATCAATGTCAGTGAGTGCAGCGCGAGCCGATCTTGATCAAGCGACACTGTTGCTGAGTCCCAATTCGCATACTATCCGTCCTAAATAGTATGCGAAACTAGAATTAGTACGTCCCAAATCGTAGTATGTTGAAATGAGTATTCCAAAGATACCCGGATGGTCTACTATTTCCGGTTAGAATTCGAAGTGCAGATCAATGCACACTCTAACGGCTAATATTGCCCACAACCCATTGCGTGCGGGAGGGAGGAGCTTTGCGGTGATGTAGACATGGCAGTCGGATGCAGCAGCGGAGATGCGCCCTCAGTTTTTAAGTGTAAGAATTCAAATGTTTAACCCTTATTAAAGTTATATTTTATTGTCTCGTAATATTAATGGGTTTATGTTGTGCCAAAGTACCGTGTTTATCTTGTAGGGTTCGATGAAGATACTGAGCGCCTCAGGCTACAAAACAATAAATAAAAAGGCTCTAGTACAGTGTCATGCAAGTGTCTTTTTTATGTATTTCTTTTGATGTTTCTGTCTGACTTATTTGTAGTAATACTGTGGCTGTACAAATGTTAACTTTATCAGTCCAACCAAAGAAACATGGTTACTACACTTTTACCATAGTAAAAGCATGGTTCATTTTCATCGGGGTATTTTTAAGTATTATACATAAGTATAAGATTAAGTATAAAATACGTTAAACAATAGTTACACTATAAACTTTAAATATTTTAACTCAGAAAATAAGTAGCTTTCGTTACACACATTTGCACATGAACGTCAGAACCAGCCGCCTCACACACGACCTGCGTTTGGTTGATCTACGACGACGCCCTGGGCCTGCTTCACTCCTCAATTTGGTAAAACACATTGTAAATGTATTGTGGAAAAAAAGATGGGAATAGTAAATAAAATTATATTGGAAAATTATATATGAAATGTAAAATGTTTTGTTAACAGTCGCGGTGTGCGTAACTAGGCAACCACGTTCTCGTTTACGTTGCATGACGTCATCGAAGTATGTCCCAGAACGTGCATACTCTTTTGCTACACACTCAAAAGTATGTACTTTTTCATCACAAAAAAAGTACATACTTTTAGGTCGTAGTATAAGTAGGCGAATTGGGACTCTACACAGCTCTAAGAGATCCGGTAAAGAAAGCATTTGAATTCGCCACTGAAGTAATAGCATCGCTGCAAGATCTAGTGAGAAGCATTCACACTTTAACGGATCAAACAGCGCTGACGTGGAAACCAGGAGAAACATTGTGCCATGAATGAACTAGTTATAAGTTCAAGTACGTCACACATCTTTTTCCAGCACTTCAAAACTCAAATATTATCATATTTAAATGTTATTTGTAATGTGATGACCAAAACATTATTTGTTCATCCTTCAAATACATAACCCCCATTTATAAAACTAAAAGTTTCAAGATGTAGGGAAAACTATTTTTAAACTTATTTAAAATAATTTCTCTTTTAATAATTATATATTTTTTAAATCAAGGAAATTTCAATAAAATTTTTGTTTACATTTAATTTTTGACTGCTAAAACTAATATCATTTTTTGTTTGCCTTAATAATGTGGATAAAAAAAACAAAAAAAAACAGTGGTTTAAATTCAAACTTTTGTACTTGTCTTAAAAAAAAAAAAGGTTATAAAAAAAGTCAATAATTATCGATACCGAACGATATGAAACATTATATCGTGATAATTTTTTTAGCTATATCGCACAGCCCTAGCTAAAACAAGGTGATAAAGGAACCTAATCATACATTTGTGCCATGAAGCATCCCAACACACCATGTTAGAGGCTGCAGTGGAAAAAAGAGGCCCAATGACTGAACAAGCCTGCATTGGGGAGCACTTCAGTGATGCATGAGTGCGTCCCGCACTTAGTAGACACTTTAAGACCCCCTCCAGAGCCCCAGCAGCCACAACACTTTAGCTAATAGACAAAAGAGGCATGGTCAGCGTTATTCAGGGCCATAATAGCACAGCTATGGCAAGGATAAATGCGAGGTCACTGCACAAAACAGCAAAAGCCTTCTCACTTGAGCATCTGACACACTTAGTGAGATCATATTTCAGTGCTATGAGGTACAGCTTGTGCTCCAAGAGTGATGGAGAAAGTCACTGCCATGTTTCTCTTTATGGGACATGCCAGACAGCTAGTGCACACAGGTCGAGCCATTTGGGACCAAATTCAAAACAACAAAAGGATTATCGGCTATTAATTGCAATTAGGGGTAGTCGTTAAATAAATCTTTTTTCTTTACTGTTTGGCAGAGCACAATAAGACATTGTGGCATCATTTATTGCTCAAAGAATTAACCTGATAATTAAAAACAGAGTATAAAGATATAGGAGTTAAAGAATTACCAATAATAACTTTGTGAAGACCGAAAATACACATTATTGTACGATCAATAATGGAAGAAACTAAAGTTGTTCAGTTTCTTCTTCTTTATCTTTTTCTAATAATAAATTATTTTTTTATTTTTTTATGCATATTGTGATTACTACACTATACATGACTTTCACAGGGTTTTTTTTTTGCACAAATGTGTGCACATGCTCGGTTTGTGAATGAAATCTATTGACATTTATGTGATTTTGATCGCATTCCCGGCCTCATCCATTAACATGAACATTTCATTAGGCAGACATTAGTTATGATATGAGAGCTTGAGAAATATTGAAGGGGTAATGAATTGCTGGGAAATAAAAATTAACTGCAACATGAAATCATACATAATGCATATGAAAATTTCACATGTACAAGTATGGTTCAGTCCCACATTAATTCATTCCTCTGTGGAGAGGGAAAGAGGAAGGCATTCTGGGAGATCCATACATGGAAAATGAACAGAAACATTTATCAAAGAGCAGAGGGTTACTTAAAGAATCCTCAGAGAACATTTAATTGTGGTAAAGCTTCAAATGCATTTTCACATATTAATTCATCATTTCACAAGGTCTGAAAAAATGAAATGAATTTTTGCAATATTAAACAATAAATGTGTGTTAGTGAATGAAGTGTAGGCCACCATTATTATTACATCTATTCTGCATAAAAAGCTATGTTAATAGTACTTGCTAATTTGAAAAATACAACTACTGTATAATCAAATACATTAATTACAAATGCCGCAAAACGAATAAAGGGAAATATTTTTTCAGAAGGTGAAACGAGACTAGATGGTGGTCATAAATGGCTGAGCTGTTGGGCTACGTTTATCACGTCGGGATAGATTTGATGGGATGACAGGACGCTCCCCAGCTGTGACAGACACAGGTCTGCAGGGAGATCGGCATTACCCGCTCCGCTTGGACGGCCTCACATTAGCTCTGACACCACTAAGCATCTCACTGACAGCCCAGACGACGGCCAGCACCAAGCCCCCAAATCAGACACTGAGAGCAAATCACCTTACAACCAGTTAACCACCATTACCCACAAACCCTTCAGACAAAGCTGCCAATCCGGCTACTCCTGAGCCCCTCGCTGCTCAAATTGCACCCTGATTACTCTCCATCTACCCTCAGCGACAAAACAGCCATTCCGTTAGTCGGAAAAGCACAGGAAATGAAATGAACGCAGAGACAAAACAATAGTAATCGCTTTGAATGAAGACTTTGGTTCAGACTATTTGTTCTGACACTTCCATTGGTGCGTCTCAGGTCCTTATGTCCAAATTGAGAGAATTTTGTGAAGTAACTCAGATAGAGAGAGAGAGAGAGATGCTGAAGGTGACCCAGGATGGAATGTGTTATTAGTGCCACATATCAGGCAGAGAAGAGGATGTCACTGAATAGACAGACAGGGAACATCTGTCACATGAAAAACACATTTCTATCAATCACAAAACCTCTTAAACTCCTTTCAAACGATCTGTCCTTAATGCCCCAAAGGGTACAAGGTCATCCGTCCACAACTCCTGACCCTCTAGTCTCAAAGGGCATCCTGCACCGAAAACTAGTGTTGTGTTGAAAAGGGATTGATACAGTTACTGAAGTTACTTTGATTATGAACTAAATCAAAACAGGTTAAACAGGTTAGTGCCTTTAAATTAAAGACATTCACTTGCTCACAAACTCTGTTAGCAAATGTTTCAAGTGGTTTCCCCAAACTCAACTGAAAATGCAACTTTTAATGCAACTTTTAACTTATGCAGTCTCAAAATTATTCAACCCCTTCATTGCAAGCATCTTTAGCAAACAACTGAATGTCTGTAAATGTTGCTAAACCTGATTTGCAACGGTTGTTGAATAATTTTGATTACAAATGTTGCCTTGGCAATTAACTGAAACAACTTTAAGTTGAAATAATACAATTACTAAAAGCGAATTAAAATAAAGTGAAATAGAAATATAAAAAAGTGACAAAAGCACATAAAACAAACTATTCATAATTGTATATAAATAATACTAAAATAACACTGGAGCAGAGCTGTATATTTGAGGAGTTTGAGGAGTTATACTTTTAAAAGTCTATAATTAATACTTTTAGATGAGTCTATAGACATTTTCAGCTACCTTTGCAGTGTTTTCGGTGTTGATCACCACACAATTATTTCAGTCAATTTTTTTTTGCATTAAAGGTCTACAAGTATGAGACTAGAAAGAACCAGGCAGTGGAACGGTACATGTATTCGTATTGAACCGAAACGGTACAGGCGTCACGGTTCGGTGCATGAATATACACGGAGAATACACGGTATAAAAATAAATAAAACTTGCATGCAAATTAATTAATGTAATGCGGAACTACTGTTAGATACGCGGGTTCTTTAGGGACACCTAACCTGTAGCTCCGCCTTAGCTCTGAAGCTCTGAGGCTATAATGGACAGGCTGCGATGTCAAGATTGCAATGCTGGAATATGTTGTGTGTGTGCGCGATAGAACAGTGGAAACACTCCGTCATTTTGTTCATAGGACATCATTCAAACTGCAAAGTGTTTACTTATATTTGTTATACTCGCAATAAAACAAAACATTGTGCTTTTGTCAAACTGTAAACTCTTGTCAAACTGTAACCTACAACTGTCACCCAACACAGTAAGTTACACATTCTACATTGATTAAAAAAGAAAATCAAATGTGTTTTTAATGGTAGTATTATTTTATACAGAAATAAATTATTTATAATTCAGATAAGAATAAAGTTAGTGTTATTTAAAATTTTGAGGAAAACAAATATATTGATCTGAAATATAGCAAATTAATTTTAAATTAATTCAGGTACAATTACCAAACATATCTCAAGGTCTTTTTGTCTTTTCATTAATTTAATTAATAAACTAATTATAAAAAACTATTGTCAATGCACTAAAAATAAACTGGTTCTATGCCTTTACTTTATTAATAAAACTTATTTAAAAAATACGAGGCTTAAAGGAGAAGTTCACTTTTAAAAAAACTTTTGCTGATAATTTACTCACCCCCATGTCATCCAAGATGTCCATGTCTTTCTTTCTTCAGTCGAAAAGAAATTAAGGTTTTTGATGAAAACATTCCAGGATTTTTTCACATATTATGGATTCCATTGGGACCCAAACGGTTCAAGGTCCAAATGACAGTTTCATTGCCGCTTCAAAGGGCTTTAAACGATACCAGACGATGAATAAGGGTCTTATCTAGCGAAACGATCGGTCATTTCAAAAATAAAATAAAAAGTTGACGTTTTATAAGCACAAATGTTCGGCTTGCTCTGTTCTGTGATGCGCGTTCGTGACGTCACGTAATACGCAATTACGTTGAAAAGGTCACGCTTGAAAAATTGAAGAAAATGTTCTTTTTGGCTTTTTAATATTAAAACACTCAGGATGCGCACACGAAATGGGCATTTTAAACGATAAACTGACACAAATACATTTGAAAATGTTTATATGGTCCTCCTTCCGCACATTTGTAAACACATCAAACTTGACCATTTCAACGTAATTGCGTATTACGTGACGTCACGAACGCGCATCACAGAACAGAGCAAGGCGAACATTTGTGCTTATAAAACGTCAACTTTTTATTTTATTTTTGAAATGACCGATCGTTTCGCTAGATAAGACCCTTATTCATCGTCTGGTATCGTTTAAAGCCCTTTGAAGCGGCAATGAAACTGTCATTTGGACCTTGAACCGTTTGGGTCCCAATGGAATCCATAATATGTGGAAAAATCCTGGAATGTTTTCATCAAAAACCTTAATTTCTTTTCGACTGAAGAAAGAAAGACATGGACATCTTGGATGACATGGGGGTGAGTAAATTATCAGCAAAAGTTTTTTCAAAAGTGAACTTCTCCTTTAAGACATTTATTTTCCTTTGGTGGTACATCCTGAGACATGCACAATAAAAAAAAATTGCCTTCTACTTTTTTGTTTTGCTTTTCCCTCCATTGTACCGAACTCGTACCGAACCGTGATGTCTGAACCGAGGTATGAACCGAACCGTGACTTCTGTGTACCGTTCCACCCCTACTTCAAAGCTCTGTTGGTTCTTATGCATGAAGAGACAAGCTACAACAAAGTGAACTACACTCCGCACCGAACCACAAATTGACTGATATGAAAAAGTGTCTTTCATCTGAAGGGATAACAAAGAATAATTGATGGGCCTGTCTTTGATAAAAATCAATCTCATATGGTTATGTTAAGATTAAAAAAGAGAAAACGCAGCTTGAAATGATAACTCTCAAGATGTAACATCAGCATGTGTGTGCAAACTGCAAAAGCAGTAGCCTACTCTTAAAGGCACAACATGACTTTCAATTACAAAAGTGGTGGATGCAGACAGGGAAATGAGTGCATTAGAGTTAGCGATTTACTCTCTGTCATCTGTCATCTCACCAACAAACTTTCCACTGGCTAAACTAGTCATTTACTCTGCTTGCTATGCAAAAATAATTGCACTCAAACATGGCAGTTATGCAAATAACTACAAATAGAAACAGCCCTCCTTACATTGGATAGGCATGACTGAATTATGCAAAAAAAAAAACTTTTCAAAACAACTGCAGAATTGTGTACAATGGGGTAAATGATGGCTTGCAACTTTTCCTATTAGAATGGTCATTATCTAATTCTCAGAAATGAACAGTAATAATAATGTACAAATTAGATGCAGAGCAATTTTCACATTCTTAAAAAAAACAATTTTTGTGTGAAATAAAAATGTTGTACACTCACATAAGATAAAGACTTCAGCCATATCAATGGCCTAAAATACACATTTTTCTTCTATGGAGTAATGGACTCATGATGGCCGCTGTGTTTAGATGACATGACATGCTGAATACTTCACATTTTGGTAAGCGTTCATATTATTGGAAACTTTCAGTTTAAAGTGACAGTGAAAAAAGAAAACAGGTTTAAAAATAAAGAAAATTAATAAATAGACAAAATAATAATAATGATGATAATATCGGCAAGTGGCGTTCATTGGGCACCAATTGCCCATATGGATAATTAGAGTTCCATATGTATCTTATGATGAGGTTTTTAAAGAAAAGACCATCTTGAATCTTCACTGAAAACTGGGGTTTGATGAAACAGGTTACAGCAACACAGTTGTCAAGAGTCTTTAGAGTAAAAGAGATAAATAAATAAATAACCCTGTGTACTATTTAAATAGTACAGCCTATGCAAAGGTGATGTTGATGCATCCAACGTGAGTGAAATGCCCACACTCAGCTGTCAAGTCATCATAGGTAAGTCGCTGGCATTAGCTTTTGGATCTCAGGAGTTTTTCCGAAGATGGCAGGTAATTTCCAGTGTTGTGTGTTTTGAAACCAGCGAAAATTGCAGGTTAGTGTAGAAAGCTACTATAATTTTTTTTCTTTTTTGTATTCTTATCAAACACCATGTTGTCAAAGTAAGTATTGTGGCACTTGCATGTGTCATTATATTATTAACATTTTCCAGAAATCAAGCTCAAATGGAGTTTTTCACCAGCGAATGTCAGAGATTTGTTTTTTGTTAGTCATTAATGGCTGCATTTAGTTCAGCATTATGTTTTCCTCAACTTCAGGTTACAAAGTTGATTGTAGCTATGTGGGCACTTCCTGTCATTTAATACATTTGGCCAAAAACATCTTTAAAAATTGTATAAAAGATGAAGTGCTGTGCACAGGCTGTATTGCCAGAGGGCAAATACCAAACTGATACTTTTCTCGGCTCCTCAGATACATAAAACATTAGCCTTTACAAACATTGTGTTTTTTGATAAATGAAAATGCTGTACTTATTCAAAGAATAATTTACCCTTGCACTGCAAACAAGCAATTCTCAAAGTCTCGAAATTATGTGCAGCACTTTATTCACGACTGAGGTGGGTGGAGTTATATATACTGTATGAGGTTTTGCTGACAGTTTGAGGATCCACTGGAGTTACAAGGTTTAGTCACAAGCTCTAGTATAAAGCTATTTAGTATAAAGTTATATTCAAGCTCTGGTATAAAGTATAGGCAAAAAAACAAAGTTAAAAAATCAAATCAGACTAATCAAACAGTTTTCGGAACTGTAACAGAACAGAAATATAAAAATACTGATTCTGCGCAGAGTGAACCCATTGATTTTTTTTATTTTGATTTTCTTAAACTCAAATGTGAAATGTTTTGTAAAACTGTAACTAAATCCAAGCAAACACTTTACGGTGTCATGTAAGCGGCCCCTAAATTAATAACTTATCATTTTTACAATGGAATTGAATCAATCAAAAACTTACTTAAGCGAGACAATGACTTTCTTCTAGAGCTGCAGTGCAGCCAAAAAACAATCTTTGTTGCATTGATTTCCTATTATCACTGTAAAGCTACTTTAAAACAATCTGTATTGTAAAAAGCGCTATATAATTAAAGAAGGTGACTTAACTTGACAATTGTCTTATTTTAAATGGACAGCAATAGATTTAATCCTGACTGGCAACTTAAAAAAAATAAAATTAATTGGGGTATATTAAAAGTTAAATAAAACATTTAAATATCTATAAGTATTTCACAAATTGCTATGCTCTATGTAATTATATAAAACTATACTGCTAGCAAACTATAGTTATGCAACTGAACAAGAGCTATACATTTATTTTTATTCAAAGGGATGGAAACTGAAAGCGTTTCATCAGGGTTTAAGTTAAATTCTGCAGGGCAGTGGCCATGAGAGCTGGATTTGAGCAAATGCAGAATGAATTGCTCTCCACACATACAAAGTTTTAAGAAGTTTGGAATATGCACACAAGATATAAGCATAACAGTCTAATGAGCAACATATAACACCTGTCAGATCGTATCTGCTAAATGGTTCAAAATTCCTTTGATAACTTTTTACCAGCATGGTCTAGAACTAACGTTGTAATTAAAGAGTTGTAAATAAAGAAAATCAGTGCAAACACAATAGGGTTCCTACACCTTCGGTGCGTGCACCCTTAATTATAATAATAATAAAAGGACATTTTTTTTTTTTTTTTTTACAGATAACCATTACATGACCTTTACCAAGAAACCTTTACCAGGCATTCAGCTATACTTTATAAAAACCCAAACATGTGCTTACATATCGAGCAGATAACTTATTTCAGTTGTGCTCAATAGCATTCGTTTTCCTAGGAGCCATAATAATCGGCATAGTCCCTGAAGACATTATCCTCAAGGCACATCCTTCTCCCTGATGTACAGTACAACAGAATCTCTGGAGAGAAACTAACAGATGGGAAGTGTTTGTTCCCTCTTAAGCAAATTAAACACTTTAATTTTCTTAATCATGGATTAAGCGTCTGAAAGTCCTCAGTGCGATATCTTTATTATAAAATTTTGCTTTAATTTTTTTAATTAGAGAATGCACTGAAGTGTTGAATTGGGGTAAATTGGGGTCTGGTAAATCGCAGTCTCCCTTTTGAGATTCTCTGTCTCCCTGATTATCTCTCCTCTTTTAGTGCTTGGAGTCGAGCTTTACACTGTACTGTAGTGTCCCTCCTTCCTCGTGTTTGCAGTCAATCCCTCGTGTTGTTCAGACATCTCTAGTATCTGCATTCTCATGGGGACTCTTGACCCTGCTTTTGTACTGGCTCCAGAGCTTTTAATTACTGCAAAACCTCTATTTACTGAACTTACACAGATCAATTGTTCATCCCAGAGTGTAGTGCCAAGCATGAACTTAAAAATAAAGCCATTTCTACAATGCAAGCATGTGGAAATGAAGGCTCTGGGCCCTATCTTGCACCCAGCGCATTTGACTTTGTACACCGACGCATGTATCATTCCTATTTTGCACCCGCGCGCAGCGGACTTTTCCCTCCACAGACGCACGTCGGTAAATTAGGAAATTAACTTGATCTCCCAGGGCCAGTTCAGCGCAAAGAGGAGGCGTGTTCCGGCACAAACGTTCCCTGGTGCTATTTTGCAGGTTTAGAAAACAATTCCGCCACTGACCAGGAAAAACCTAGTCTAAAGTCAGTGGTGCGTTGCATGTTATTCATATGCTTTTTTAAGGGTGCATGCTTGGCCATAATGTAGCGTGTGCACAACGCGCATACACTTTGCTTATCTCATCTACACACAGACCATACATTATTACAAGGAAAAATATTAACACACGAGGGAAATCATTGTTGTGTCCATGAATATGTGATATATCGCTCTGATTGGTTTATTTCACGTTATGCCCAAACCACACCTATGAATAATGAAGCTACTTCAGACCAACCCATTTTAAATTTGCGTCGGGCGCAAGAGTCATTTATCCCACCAGTATAATAGCAACAGCGCCCAAGACCCGCCCACAAAGTTACTTGCGTTTCGCGCTTGATACTTGCGTTTCAGATCGTTAAAATAGGGCCCTAAAAATTACTTGTTAAATTTACAATGGACCATCTTGGCGACTTAAGTGTAGGCACCTTGACTGCGCAACCTTTCCATTGACACTGGCATATCCATATATTTAATGTCTTCCATTATGTTGCGACAAGTTACCAGGAACACTGAAAATGCACTTGAAGCCTATCCATCTTCTGACTTTATTTCAGACCATTTGAATGCCTTTTGCATCAAGGCTGTCACAATTTTCAGCTAATTTCTAAACTTCTCATGCAAGAGTCTCATTGCTTCTGCACTACCACGATCATCTGGCATATGCTGGCAGCTCTTTACAAGGTCTTTGGTCTCACCTCTAGTATACTGTTCCAGAAAGTACAACTTGTCAGCACTACTGTCAGCTCTGGAGTCAACAGCATATTCAAATGCTTTCATAAAAGCCCTGAACTCAAGCTGATATCCATGAAACAAAATAACATCACATTGAGAAAGGCAAGAAATATGTTGGTTCTTCACGAGCATTCCTATGATATATGTCTGACGTTGCATCACTCTTTGAAGTTCTGATGTATCAGTTTTACGGCAAGATGTTTCATCGACTGGTGTTGACCATTCCTTTGCAGTGTTTGTTTTCTTAGGTCTGACACTTACAGGTATACTTGAATGCGCTGCTTCAGTATGCAATGACATTAATGATACATTGAATTCATCATATTCATAATGATCATGTTTTGGAATATCTATAACAGCTGCTTGGATAGCCACATTTTGACCTTAATAAAGTTGTTGTTCTTCACCACAAACTTGATGCACTTTAACTTTAGCATTAGACATTGCAAGAGCAGTTTTTAATTCCAACTTTTCCATTTCAGTCTTTAACTTCACTTCTTTCATTTCCAATGCCTGCCTTTCTTTCAAATCGGCTGCTTTATCCAACAAAGCTGTTCTGTTAGATTCCTCAAGATGAGCTGAGTATGTCTGACATTGAGGATTTTTTGAAAACAGATGTTGCTTCACTTCCCAACTTATAAGTGAGCATCTTATATATATACAACACCACTGCCACTGTCCATTGGTGAGACTTATTTGTCACAAATTTGAAACATATTCACATAGCAGCCACAAATATTGGCACGAAGGTCTCAGGTGTGATTCAAATGTATTACATTTTTATCACAAAATGTATCAATTTATGCTGTATTTTTTATTCTGGGGGTATTTTTGAATTTATTTACCTCTAAAAGTAAAATTTTGTATGTCAATTATGCTTGTGTTTATGTTATATTTAATATTTCTTTAACTTCAGTAAAAAAAAAATTTTTTTAAATTAAAAACATTTCAGTAAGTTCAGACAGCCAAAACCTAAAAATGAGGTGACTTTGGTGTCATATGTTGGTATACAAATAACAAAAAAGCAATAATATCAATAGCCACTAAAGTAGTATTTATTTCAAACAAAAAACATCAAATTGCAATAACTCAAAAAAATAAATGGTACCAAACAGTTAAGAATAAACAATAAACCTAACAATAACTAAAAAAAAGTAGGCCTAAGTGTTAGCTATCCGGTTTTGTATGTGTGAGTGACTGTTTTTATTTGAAAAAATTAAATAAACCCCCCCAGCTCTGTTATAGGCTCATTGAATGCTTTGTTTGTGAGTGTGTGTGTTTGTGTGAGTGAGTGTTGCCACATTGAGAATTTTGTACAGTGTATGTATGATCTGCATTGTGTTGGATCTATTGATTTTTATTTGACAAATTAAAAACAAAATGCTCTGAATTATAGTTTCCCTTGTCAGGATTTATTAACTAAAATTAAAATTCACTAAATTTATTCATTATTAAGATTAATTTATGGATTCATCTTATTCAGCCTAGAGATTCAAAAACAAACCTATTTGATCAAGAAACATGAAGTAGAGTTTTGAACTTCCTCGTTTAGAAGCTTTAATCTGTCGTTGGGTATTTCTAAGCAGCAGCCAGCTGCATGTGCTTTCTCCAGCACACTTTTTGCAACTTCTACAAAAACAGACACATTCAAATAAAAATATCCTAAAGAAAGACAGAGAAAAAAAAGTTCTTTCAAAGTCTGCCCCCGACTCCCGAGAGATTGGTTGAGAGAACATGCCCGTACGCCTCTCAACATCTGCAGTGTAATTAAAACAGTACTGTCTGGCCATCTTAAATATGAAATGAAACTACTAATCAAGCTTTGCAGGGTCCTGAATAAGCCAGCTGCTTAATAAGAATTTCATTATGAAAGATAAAACAGAAAGTGCCCCACAGTGTTCAGACTGTTTTTCTCTCATTTGAATAAGAGATGTCCTGAGACAACCTCTTACCAAACAGTTACAGGCCATCGTCTGTTGAGCGAGATGCTAAATCCTCCGTAATCACAGCTGCAATATCAGCAATATACTGTAATCTCATTACGCCGTAAAGTTATCACTGACCTTCTCACACTCTAATCAAGAGATATACAGTCATTATACTAATTAAAACTCTAGCTGAGACTTATTTGTGCAATTAGCTAAACTTTCACCTGAGAGAACTGGTTTCAGATGCTCGAAAAGCACTTATTTGTATTAAAAGTCAAAAACTGTAAGGCAGCTCATCTCAAGTCAAAAGTCCAAAGTTGCACTCCTCTAATAGGACTGAAAATTAATTGCCAGAAAAAAAAATTGCTGTTTTGGTTCTGTTCCAGCATGTTTGGGGGTAGGTTGAAAATAAATAAATAAATAAAAGCATACATTTTACATATCGGATACCTGTCATGGACCACTAGCAACTCATTTCCTGAACCTCTGATGGAAAGGCACTTTTCCTGAGAGATTTCACATGGATCATGTCAACATATTGGCACTTGTCATTTATTGAAACTGGGATTATGTCAGGCCTAAGGGGATAGATCAAAGGCAAGGGGCAAGCATGAAGCATTATGGAGTCTCTGCATTAGGTAATGGGCAGCTACTCTTTAATGTGCTCACAGACACCATCGAGCTTCTTAATATGAAAAAGAACCCCCTCAAAATTACTTAATATAAAGTGATGGGCTAAAAGTGACTGACCATATACAAGTTGAGATCTTGCATTTACTCACTGCTACACTCACTGGACAAAAGAGGCAAATGCACTGCACCAAATGTTCTAAACAGCAGTTTGTAGGAGCTTGATCATCTAATCACAAGGATAAGAGTCTCCTTACCTTACTTCTATAACAATTCCTCCACCATTCAACCACCAATCCAACTAATTTGTAAACTTTTTTCTTTTATATTACGAGTTCACAGGGAGATCTTAGTCTCCCTTTAAGCCTGGTTAATATCATGTTTCATATCCTGATAATATCTGGATATTCTTTTTGTATTGCATATAAAGATCTGATTGAACTTACTCACACAAAATGAAAATGGCACTAACATATTACTTTAAAGGTTTAATTAAATTTTCCATTTACAGAAATATAAAAACATTGATGGATGATTCAAAATGCTTTCCATCATTTTGACAGATTAAAAATGGCTCTTAGCAAAGAAGTTCTTATAAATTAGATATAAAAGGCACATTTAAAAAAAGTTATATTATTATTTTAGTTATATTATTAAAAGAGCATAGGGAAAAATGCATTCAACTTAAAATGTTTAATGTCTAAAAAAAAGTGATGGTTAATGTTGTAACGGTGGCTGTTACAGAGGAACAAAAGTAGGATCCACATGCAGCAAACATGTATTCAAACAAACATAATACAAGTAAATCCAGGCAAAACTGATAAATCCAGACACAGACAAGGAAGGCAAACAAAACTGATAACAAGCACACACGTAACATCCATGGAAGGACAACCCCAGACAAGGAACATGACAAATATTGGGATATATCCACAAGGGCAAACAAGACACACCTGATCAAAGAACTAACCAACAAGAAAAACTACAAAGCACTACTAAATATGGCTAAAACAGGAAATAACATAGAAGTCAACACAAGACCAGGGGAACACTAGACAGGAATCATGACAAATGTTCAAATAGTAATAAGATTTCATAATATTATTTTTTTTGCTATATTTTTGATCAAAACATTGGTGAGCATAAGGGACTTCCTTCAAAAATATTAAAAACAAACGTTTTAAAAATGTTTTTGACCCCAAACTTTTCAACTTCAATATATTTTTTTGTTATCAGATCACAATGCGTCACCAGTACATTTACACCTGCCTTGTAATGTGGTCAAGCAAGATCCATTTGTAATCCAGTCACAGAAAACGGTAATGGTGGTTTTAGAGCTTGAATAGAGTGGTCTCAAAAGTCAAAGCCATATGAAGAGCCATACTTCATAAACAAGCTTAGAGAGTCATTCTAACACCCATGGCGTGTAAAAACATACTAATATGACTTACAACGCAGCTTTTTAGCTGCAAGACCACACTCACTGAATAAAAGAAGCAAACATCACAGCTGACCAGACTGAGTTCCCTAAATGCACCTTTTAACATGTAAAACTCGTTTTAAGAGCTGCTGAAAAAGCCGTCCTGCAGAGCAAGCCGTTGTTTCTCGTTAGGCTTGCGAGTCATTGCGGCGACCAAAACCTGACACGCATCACATCCAATCACTTTACTGGCCCATGACAGGCTGAATAATGAATGAATAGACATTCCACGGTCTGACCCAGAGTCAGAAGCGGGTTAGTGCAATTGCCAATTTAATAGGTAAAACACAATCAACACTCATGCCAAAAACAGAGAAGAATCGAAATGACTTGTATACCATGAGGAACGGCATTACGATGAGGTGGAATGATCTCTATTTTGCAAAAGCATTTGTAAGGCCATGATGAATGCGTAATCAGCAGTCTACGTAGGGCGCCTGAGCCACCACATGCAGTCACCACCCGGTAATAACAGTCTAATGATGCATTTTTGCAATCTGCTGCCCACTCAGGTTAGTAAACATTACTCACAGTGCAAAAGCTCATCACACACAAATGCAAGCACACAGATGGAGTTGGCCGCAAAGATGCGCAGAGGACTGTGATTTGCCTCTCATAAATGCAGGTTCATAAACAAAAACAGATTTAAAGGGCACAGTGGAGACAAACACACAAATGTATGCACACGAGCACCTGAAGAGCGATCAAGACCCAGGTATATTTCAGGTTGATGTAGTGTGACAAGAGAATTGGTTGTGCTGTGAACAGGGCTAAGGTTAACATTCCTTCTCTGCATTTAAAGAGCCAGTGTAAAACGCAACTAAAATGGAGGCCTGGGACATACGAGGTGAACATTCATCATGGCATACAGCCACAGTCACCGATCCGCGCATACATGCACTCGAACGTACCTCTCCCTCGCTCGCGTTACAATTCCCTCTGCCAGGCCAATACATCATTGCACTCCCAAACCAAATGAGGCAATTGCTCAAAATTATTTGCATATAAACTAATGAAACATTGCAAAGTTAAACTCTCTTGAATGTTAATTACAAACGTAATGCACAATTTGCTGATTAATGTTTCATTGCATCTTGTAGGGAGGGACGGTGGGACTTGGGGAACAGCACTGCGGCTGTACGCTAAACAGAGGAAGGTGTTTACGCTCCAGCACAACATGTACTGCATAAATATGGAAAGAAATCTTTCTTTTTTCTTTTTGTGTGTGTACAGGAAGGATTAAGTGTGATGATGACCTCTGACATCTAAGATTGTCATTATTATTCCTGATAACCATAGGTAATATGATAACCCTCACATGTATAAACATTTTGGTTACACTTTATTTTAAGATGTCACTGTTACAGTGTAATTATACATTTAAGTACAGAGTAATATTAATGAACTACATGTACTTACTACAGGGTTAGGGTAGGATTAGGATTTGGTTGAGGGATAGTTGCATGCAATTATGCATCATTTACTGCTATTACTATTGTAAGTACATGTAACATAATGTAACACGGACACTGTAAAATTTCTGGGTATGAACAAAGAGCTCATTGGCTGTTGGCACAGAATGAGAATTTACATAAGGAGGAAGAGAATCATCTGGCACTGCTGGATGTAGAGCAGAAAGAGGCATTGACATCAATAATGCATGATCAATCTATTCATCTTTATTAATTATTCATGCTCTCAAAACTAGACAGGAAGGCAAGGTGTGAAATGTATAAATGTATGTCATGTTTTTTGTTTGTTTTTTTGGCCGAACAGACACTATTTTTATTCTATTTCAATACTCGACCCAGGATTCTGAAGCCTGTCATAATCATTTTAGATGGCGACTGGAATATCCAATGTAGTAACATGATTCTCTCTGACCTTTTTTTATTGGTCTGATAGAATTTGCATAGATAGGTGTCTTAAGGCTTGTACAACCTTATACAAATGAAATTGCGATTTGTTGTACTAGGGATTGTGGTTAGTCAATGTTCTGAGTATAACATTTCTTCAATACAATCATCACTGAACATCTGGTGTGTACACAAAATTATGCTTCATAACCAGTAGACTATATTTTACGTATAATTAATTTGGTCTGTACCAGTGTCAACAGATGCACAGCACCGGAATAATTAAACAAGTTCAGAAGATATGCTGCTGAATAGGGATGGGAACCAAATCCTGGTATAAAATGATCCCCGGGATAAATTATGAAAGACAGCAGTATCGATAAGCTCTGACCTATATCGGTTCTGCTGTCGATACTGGAAAATTACGAAAATCCACTTACTATTAGTGTTGTCAAAGTACCGACTTCGGTACCAAGTCAGTACTGAAATTTAAAAAATTTGACGCTTTGAGCGCCGTTGAGCGGAATCGTAAACACCTCTTATTTGCCATTGTGCTCATTGTGTCTGTGATTGGCTATAATGATCAGCGCTTCAAAAACATGTTGTAAATATCAATGACGCTCTTCACCGAGCGCTTACATAGATACACACGGGAGTGTTTGAAAGCAGGCGTCTATCAACGGACAGCTCCACTGATAGTGCTCCACTGCTTGTGCTTTCAAACAAAACACTCTCAAAACACTTTCAAACACTTCTGTGTGCTCTCAAACGCTCCCGTTGATCGTTGTAGCCAATCACAGACATATCCGATGAGCGCGTGAACACAATGGCCAATCAGAGGTGTTAACGATTCCACTCAGCAACGCTCAAAGCGCTTAAAATTTCAATACCGACTTTTGACAACACTACTTACTATTTATTATTGCAGTTGTCACAGTCACCATCCATCCAGTTGAATGCATTACACACTCTAGTACACAAAATTAGAACACGGCCTGTTCTTATTCAAAAAAATATAAAAAGGGAATTTTTTTAATAATTTGACTTTTTACCTCACAATTTTGACTTTTTTCTCACAATTGCAAGTTTACTTCTCGCAATTCTGACATTATATTTAGCAATTCTTTGATAAAAAGTCGCAATTGTGAGTTATAAAGTAAGAATTGTGTGATATAAAGTCGCCATTGTGTTAAGTCAGAATTGTGTGATATAAAGTCGCAATTGTGTGTTCTAAAGTCAAAATTTTTAGATAAAAAGTATTTTTTCTTTTTTAGAATAAGAATGGGCCGTGTTCTAATTCTGTGAACTAGAGGTGTGTGTAATTCATGTGTTCCTCTGCTTGACTGACTAACTGACTGATGGATTGATTGGCAGTGGCAGGCCTGACTTATTCATGTGGGGCTAGAGGCAGGTTGTCAAGCTGGTTCATTGGGGTTCTGGGAGTATGCCGGTCCTACGTCTGGCCCTGGAGAGAAAGGGGCTGCGCAAGCAATGGTCTGGCCCAGTCAGGCATAGCCGAGCAGTGGGAGGCTGCAGCTGTTCTCCCTTGGTGTTGACCACTTTTTATCCCACTGCCTGCTCTGGACCCTGACAGACCAGACACAGTCGGCTACGCCTGGTTGCATGAAACCCTTTCCCAGCACAATACAAAACTGCCCACACCAACACACATTATCACACACAAGCAAAGCTACAGAAGAAAGAAAGGTGTACTGTATGTGAGGTTTGAACCAGACAGAGTTCCTCTTCTCATCATACTCCCATAGTGTCTTTTCATATTGTAGCATGTTTTCAAACCAAACTACAGGCGTGAAAACTACGGCAGCTGATTACCATTGTAACAAAGTAAAGAGAAGCACTGTTTAATTCTTGATGTTGTCACTCTACTGCAAAATCATTATCATCTTAATATGCAAAGAGAGATGAAGAATTATAGAGCTGTTTCTGTGGAGATAAATAGAAGCAAAATTACCTATATTATTGTCATGATTCTGTCTGTTTATTCTTGGTTTGGTGACAGAGCTCTGACACTCCTTTTGACTTGTTTTTGACTCCGGCCGCATGCTCTTCTGTCCACGTCAGTTGTTTTGTGTGCGTCAGTTTGGTTTCCGCTCTGCGTATGAATTTGGACATTCATGCTCCATGTGTTTGTCTTCTGTTGTGAGCACACAGGATGAGTATTTTCTCATTTTCCGTGCGCTCTGTCTTGTTGTGTGAGCGTGCCGTTTCGAGTTCACTTGGGTCGTACACTCTTCTATCCGTGTGTAATGTTGTGTTCTGTGTAGCACGTGGTTCGTGTTCACCTCAAGCCCCGTTCACAACGCCAGTCTCTGTCGCTATAGTCTCTGTACTGTGAAGTCGCTGTGGGCGTTCGTAGTGCTCTAATGTTATTGGTAGACTGCACGTCTGGCCATATCTATACAAAATACCATCACAAGTGATATATATACAACTATATCATTTTAATTTGACTAGTAATTAGGCTCAAAAGAAACAGTATGATGTTGGGAGAGTGTTTTTATATTACCACAGCAGTGTTCAGTGGATTAAATCATTTAGCCTACTAGATTAACGATCGATCAATCAACAAATTAACTCATACTGTCATAAATTACTAAAACGTCATTCGAATTTGACAAATAATCCATTTTCTTGTCCCTAATAGTCAACATAATGCAGGAGGAACTGTAAAATGAACTGCAGCAGTGCTAATCTTGCATCATAAAATTACAACACTCAAACTAAATGTGTGAATCAAACTCACTGAGACTGTCGACAGTTTCTTTTCCATGCATCATTTTATTATATCCATGTATGTGGTTACAGTCAAATCATATAAAACAGTTAAATCGCCCTAGAACTCTTCTGTCTTGCCTGCACTCGAGACGGTGACGTGATCTGAGCTCTACTGAAAGTCTTCTTTCCTATTGGTTGTCGCTCGTGAAAATCGCTTCTCATTTGCATAAAGTTGAAATTTCTGAACTTTTGTCACGTGTCTCGCGTCGCTTGACATGCCCACATTCTGTCGCCAACGGTCACTGTCGCTCGTGTCACCGGAAGTCGCCAGCGCTCCATTGAAAGGAATGGGATCATGTCGCTTTGTCGCTGCGCATCGCTGGCAGTGTGAATGGGGATTCAGCCGCATGCTTTCTCATTGTGTTGTCGCATCACAATAAGATCTCCAGTGTTGAAATCCTGGTGTTAAGGCCATCCTTAAAAATAATTCTTGTTTGCCATAACCCGACCGACCCTGTCAATTTAGGACCGACCCAATTATTTATTTATTTTCTTCCTTTTAGTCCGACCGACTTGCCGGTTGTAAACTTGCATTAAGCAAGTAATAAACTATGCTATTCTTTTAATATAAAACCCGTGGCGTCATCTATGATTATTTGGGCTGTAACGATATGCGATTTGAAACCGAAATCACGACACTCAGATCCACGAACCTGTGTCGGTCTTTCACAGAGACCTCAAACAGGCATTTTAAACACCAAATATTAAGGATTGGCATATCAAGCAAAATAATATTTGTAACAATAACGACTCGGGTAAATGTGAATTAGCTCAAGAATATGGGGAATCTTGGGAATATTAATAATTATGACTCATGGTCATAACTCATAAGTCGCATGTACATTTATTTTATCAATTATCGAGATTACCTTGTCCGGTAACTGGCCTGACCAACATTTAATTCGTCCAGCGAATAAATGTAAGATCATTACAGTTAAGAAGGGGGTATCCCTTTACAAACTCCGAGAAAGTTTTATCTTCTGGCCATGAATATCAAACTTTCTGAGTTTATGAATTAAGAACCACTAAATGTAGTTTATATCGAGCTTGTAGCTTAGATCTTTAAGTTTCATTGACTTTATAAGGTGGGTTTTCAAACACAGAGACAATTAAAAGTATAAATGGGTTTATTAATACAATGGCACACACTAGAGATTATATAAACTACAAATATAAACGTACGTAAAAATGCAAACAAACAGACAAACATTTAACCGAAACAAAACATAAAACATAGCGTGATCAGAATGAAATGAAATGAAAGAAAGAAAGATATAGAGAGAAGAGATAGAGGGTAACTTAATTCACAGACCTAAGAACTGGACACCTGAAATCAGCGTTTAGAGAGCGTTACGTTACTTGCAAGATTCTGTGTTCTTTCAGTGTGGTGCTGAAGAGGGGGCGCGCGTGCGCGTGTCCGGCTGGTTTGCGTCTAGCTTCGTCTTTTGGGTCGTTTCGCAAGACGATGTAAAGGCTCACTTGAATTTAACGTTACAGAGAAAGTTCAGATTCATCTCCCGGGCAGGGAGAGGTTTAAAGTCTTTGTTGCAAGGGACGCAGCTACGACTCGAACATGTGCTCGCTCGATAGAGAAGACCAGAGCCTCCTCCAGATGTTCCTTTGGAGAAGCGCTGCGCCGAGGAAGAGAGTTAAGAGAGTTGGAAGTTGAGTTGGATGAGAGAGAGAGGGGAAACTGAAGGTTTGGACTTTTATCAGTGTCCCATGTGCCGTCCCCTCCTTCGTGTAGGACGAATCAGCTGTCGAGATTTTCTTAGGCGGGAAGATCCCTTTGTTCGTTTGGAACGGTCTCCTGGCTCGAGTTACAGTGACGATTGACTTAAGCCTTTTGGTTCCAGAAATATGAAATGTGTAAACAATGTATATTACTGCATTCTGCTATTGGAATTCGATTCTGTTAGATTAAGAGAATTACAAAGACATCAAACGCATCACATGAAGGTTGTAGCAATGCGAAGTTACAGTGAGATATGCAGAATTATAGGCATTAGCAGTTCTATTAATGTTACAAATAGGACATATGCTTTCCTATGGTTTACACACACCTCTTAATAAATACAGCAAGTTTATGGTGGAAAAAGTTCAATCATCTTAGACTTTCGTGACTCAAACAAGAAACTATTTTGATTAGATTAAGACTTGAATTTACTGATTTCCAAGTAAATTAAAGACTTAATTCATCCAAAAAAATGTGTTCTGTCATTAATTATTCACCCTCATGTTGTTCCAAACCAGTAAGAGTTGAGATTTCTGTCCCTTCATCGACAGCCTATTCAACTTCCACTTCCAAAGCAACGGAAAGGTATAAAGGAAATAATAAGTGACTCCAGTGGTTTAACCTCAACCTTTTTTTTTTACGACAATTTTAACTCAACTTTATTTACAAAATATGAATCTTCAATGCACGTTCACGCAACAACTCTCGCACGTTCACGCTCTCGCATCAACAACATGCACAAGTTATAATGTTCTCATGAACACGTTGGAAATGAATATTTTATAAATGAAGTGGTAAATGTTTTTTTTTTTTTTTTTTTTTTTTTTGCTGCAAACACAGCACTTGCGTAGTTTAATTAAATTAATGTTAAACCACTGGAGTCACATGGAATACTTTAATGATGTACCTTTATACCTTTCTGGGGCTTGAAAGTGGTAATTGCATGGACTGTCAATGGAGGGACAGGAACCTCTCAGATTTCATTAAAAATATCTTCATTTGTGTTGTGAAGATAAAAGAAAGTCTTACATGTTTGGAACGGCATGAGGGTGAGTAATTAATGACAGAATTTCAATTTGTGGGTGAACTAACCCTTTAAGAATAAATTAAGACATGCACCTTAAGAAATCTCACTAAATAGTCAGCTGCCGGAAGAATCTTTGTTCCCTTCTTGTGGCTTTGTGATGTTGGGGGCAGGTGATGGGCAGAGATTTCCCAATCAGTTGAGTCTAAAATTAAACAGCAAGAAAACATCTACCTGTCAAATCATGAAAACAATTGGTTTGAAAACTCATTTAAAAAAAAAAAAAAAAAAAGGTTACTTTTGTAAAGTAATTTGACTGGACAAATTCAAAATGAGTGTTATGAAACAGAAAATCTAGTTATACCAAATAGCAACAAAGCTGTGATTATTTTTTTGTTTGTGCCCATGATTCTCTCTTATGTTAATGTTCTGTTGGGATTTAAAAGGTTTCGGTTGAGTTTTGTGTGTCACCATTGTGCTGAATAGTAGAGCCTGTGCTTCAGTCCAGGATGAGCAGAGAAACGCTGATGATTTGCTGCATGTTGCTTTATTTAAAGGCAGTGACTGTGTATTTGCTGTAATTCTCTCAGTGTTATTTAGATTTAACTCTACATATTTTTTACCAGCCAGAGGGTGCGGTTTACACTAGCAGTGTTAATCCCTTGAAATTCAACACCACAAAATTAACTCTTGACTCTAAGAGTCCTTAGGCCATCCTTAAAAATATTTTGGTTTGCAGTGACAAAAAAAAAAAAAAAAGGTGTGCAGTAACGGTCGGTAGGTAGGTAGGTCTATATATTTTTTTCAAGATTCAATAAAAAAAATAAAAAAAAAAGTACAATTTTGGTCATGGTGATTACATAGGTATGAATTTAAACAAATTTGCTTATCGTGACGTCACTGACAGTTTTGTTTTTTAATTATGAAATGACATTTGAAAAACCTGTATAAACTGAACACCAAAGAACAATATTAACTATTGAGCGGTGGTGACACATTCATGTAACATGTAAGGGTGGCGCTGCCAATAACACACCTAAAAGCTGTCACAAAGAACCGGCAAAAGTAATGATTATGAGTATGTCAAATATAGCAAGGAGACATTTCAATTGTTTATTAATAAACAAGTGTTTTCTGTGTCAGTGTCGGCTGCAAAGATGAAGTTGACAATGCTGACATGCGATCTTCGCAGTAGTGAACGCGCCAGAGCGAAATGCACATTTCATACGGATTACATAAGCAGAGAGCAGTCTGTTTTCTTTATTTTGGAATTGTTTTGTTTAAAAGTACACATTTCAAGCTTTCTATAAATATATTTCTCAGGTCTGTGACTGTGAGGCAAGTACGCTGAGTTTCGGTTAATCTATGAGAAGAGCTCCAGTTCACGCACCGGCACCTCCGTGTCCTGATTATATTGCCTGCTATATTTCTTGCCTGCTTCTTATTTATTAAATCCAGGCAATTGGTTGATGAAACATTTATTAAAATTAAGATACAATTGATACAAAACGAAATTCACTTTAAAGAAAGGCTTTCTACAAAAACAAACTTAATGAAGTGGTCAAAATCATGTCTGCCCACTCCATTTGTCTCCCGATATATTGCACATCTTATGATCTTACTCATGCTTTTCACTTTTCATATAATCAACATAGATGAAAAAAAAAATATATATTATTTTATTTAAACATAAATATGAAACTAAATCGTTTTCTTTAATGACTAGGCTACAACACATAGGCCTATTAGCCTACAGTACAGAGAAATGTAATGTCGGAGCAGGATTTTAGCGAACGCCGTACCGGTGAGCATGTGGGGGAGAGGTACGATTTTCGAACAATCATTGAATATGTAACGACAATGACTATGACATGCGGTCACATGCTGTTCAAATTAGTAAATCCTGATCTCCAAACACATCCTTCGTTGTCTCCTTAGACAACGAGTTTGTTCATGGCGCCTCCAAGTCTGCTTGAACTGTCAAAATTGCATCTTTGTGGCTCCCCCGAGGGACATTTGAGTCACATAAGGGAACCCTGTTTTGGAGAATCCCCTCTAAAACCCCCCATTTCAGCATGGACTCCCCGTGACTTTTATAGGCTCGTGACATTCCAGATACACACACACACACATACACACACACACACACACACACTCACACACACACACCAACATCCTTTAATGTATGTAACTCAGACTTGTATCTGAACCTCCTGTATGCATTTGTGATTAATGTTGTTTTGATCATATAGTTATGATCTTCGAGTGTTTGGATCTGAAATGTATTTTTGAAGAATGTTCTCCCAGTAGAATCGCATCCCGTTACCCGAGCTCATTGGCAGGTCATAAAATTTGACCACCAAGCTCATCCAGCCCTATGCATGAGATAACAGGGTCGCAACATTCCAACACACACACACAAACACACTCTGGACTTTGAAACAGAAAGCCCCTACAGAAAAGGACTTTTACCCATAAAGTCACTCTTAAATGTAATAAATATATATATTTGTGTGTTAACCCTCTGGGGACCAAAAACGCGCCCACGCGTTTTGCTCGTTTTTTTTTTTTAGCAATGAAAATAAACACTAAATGCTCTGTTAATTTTGATCTTTCATTTTCGTGTAATACATCAATCGATCCTGTTCAGTTTCTATTTTTTTTCTGTATATTCACAATAAAAATAAAGTGTTTTGCTTTTTGACAAATAAAGAAACTTTAACATGATGCGATTTCTGCCTTCTCTCTGTCAGTGAACTCCCGTTTGAAACGCGTTCGAAAATTATCTATAACTCTGCGAAAATTCAGTCAAACAGGCAAACAGACCCACGGGCATAAAGCTTGAGATCGCAGCTTTTAAATGAAGTAATTTATATAAAAAACAAATATTATCAGCTTCTGTAATCTGTATAAAAAGAGAGCGACTCCAGTCGAGCTCATTACGAGCCATTCAAAAGTAATTTGACCACGCCCCGGAGAGCGCGTGCTATTCAAACGCAAATTCTGAGAACCATTTCAGTCTGTGAAACGCCCCCACATCAGCTGTAAACAAAGAGGCATAATATAGCCTACCTTATGGAGAAAATTTTCCGTGCTGATATGAGGAGCAGATCCCGCTGAGGAGTGAGGTAGGCTAAGTTATCCTTTCTCAAGTGTTAATGTGGAATAACGTTATGGAATAACGTTGTAGGCTTATGTAAACAAAAAGATGAATCGCGTTTCTATAATATGAATCGCGTTTCTGTGAGATGAATGAAGGGTACATATTTGTAAAGACTGTTTAGCCTAAATATGAATCGCGTTTCTGTGAGATGAATGAAGGGTACATATTTGTAAAGACTGTTTAGCCTAAATATGAATCGCGTTTCTGTGAGATGAATGAAGGGTACATATTTGTAAAGACTGTTTAGCCTAAAATGAATCGCGTTTCTGTGAGATGAATGAAGGGTACATATTTGTAAAGAGTGTTTAGCCTAAATATGAATCGCGCGTCTGTGTGTGAAAGAATAAACTGCTTTTACAGTTACAGTTACTGCGTTACAGTCAGGCGAAGTATGAAAGACAACATTTTTGCATCCTTGCATTGTGGCTCAGTCAGTGTCACACCTGAATGAATGGCTAATTATGCAGAGTCATTATGCAGAGTGGGTGGGACTAAGGTGTAAACTACTCCTCCCCCTCGCATATTGGCTTTCCAAGCAAAACCTGTTTTACACCATTTAAACACAAATTGTATTGATTGTAATTGGTCTGGTTTTGTGTTGTCTAGGGAACCAGCACTGCAGGAGTTTTCGAGAGAGTTAGATCTGCACAGCCTTTCCTTTCCTCTGTGAAACAACAACTACACTGAACTTTACTGTTAGCAACTGGACACTACTGATCCACTCATATCCTGCAACTGTTTTTCTTCTGCTGAATGTTGTTGACTCAAGCACTGCTGTACTGTTGCAAAGTCGAAGGTACTGAATCAACTTCACTGACACAGGATTTACATTCACTGACATGTACAGGAAGTACACTTGAAGTATTACAGACCATTTGATAAGCAACTTTCATAAAATTCTGATGACAGAAATGCCTATATTGTGCCTTCATCATTTATTTTAAAAGTTAACCAATGATGTAAAGGGGCTTGATTGTTAATAAGAAACTAGATTGTTAAAACAACTGTTTGCATTTTGCCTTTATTTTTAACTTTACAATGAACAGAATTCTACTATGATCCCAGACTAAGGTTACAATTTAACTTTCTAGATTGTTTTGAAATAAAGTTTTGAAAGAGTAATATAGAGTGATGTGTTTATTTCAAAGTGACTTCATTCTTTTCAGATTAAATGATTTGTCAGTTTTTTTTTTTTTTTTTTTTTTATTCTTTAAAGGGGTCATATAATGGTACATGCACTTTTACAAGTTGATTGTACTGAAATGTGGGTTGGCAGTGCCTGTACACAACCATCATAAAATGATAAAAATCCATCCAGTTTTTTTTTTTTATCTCCTTATATGTTTTCCAATGTCTCAAATCAAGCCGTTCGACTTAGTGACATCACACAGTCGGACGCCCCTCCCACGATTTTTGATTTACAGCAGCGTTTCAACACAGTCCCGTCAATCATCATAGTCCGCGCGTCATTGTTGATACTCACTGGAGCACTGTCTATGAGCAGAATGGCGTCTAAGCGATTGTGGTGTTCTGTTCTTGGGTGTAATAAGGAACACAGCAGTCATGCTGATGTTCCTAAATCCTAAAATTTGTTTTCGAAGGGAATATTCCCCACGATCAACGTCAATGCTTTCATGTTTGCGCGAATCATTTCACAGACTGCTTTATAAACGAGGGTCAGTATAAAGCTGTATTTGCTAAGAAGCTGCTCCTGAAAAAAGGATCGGTACCAACTATTCGTGTTCCTGCTGCACCTCCAGAAGAAGAAGTGAGTGTAATGTTTTATTAACCTTTATATTAATCTTTATATTAATCTTTGCAAATTGCTTGCTGCACGCTTCACGATGAATGCGGCTGTTTACACTCAGGGTACATTACGGCATGTTTTCTGTACGTTATAAATTTAATTCATAATCCCACATTTATAATGAACAACGCGTTATGGTTATTGTGTTACAAACGGTGTACGCACAGAACAGAGGGGCGGGGTGAGCAAAGCTCATTATCATTTAAAGACACATGCACTTAAACGGCATGCTGAAAACAGAGCTGTTTTTGACCAGGCAAAATGAGTGTTTTCTTACAATACTAATGAGAATTTTTAATTAAAGTATATTACAAACTTTTCATTTAGACCCTAAAAAATCATATTAGCTTGTACACAAATGGCATTATATGACCCCTTTAAAGTAGGTAATGCAAAACCCTAATAAGAAAAAACTGGTAACTCCCTTAGTGTTGTTTTTATTTGTAAAAAGGTGTTCTATCAACACCAGGATGGTGTAATATTTGACTCCTATAAGGTTGAGAAGATTGTGATATCTATTTTTTTTTTTTTTTAAGTGTTATGTCAACACCAGAACAGTGTAGAATTTTAACCCAGCTCTGTAATAGTGTTGTTGTTATCTGCATTGGTGTTAATATGTTACTCTCTCAGTGTTCATATTGTAACACTGTGTCGGTGTTTCGAGAGGCAACACTTTTGAAAGTGTTGAACTAACATTTTGTGGGTGGTTACCATATATACACTTTTAAAGTGTTGAAATTAACTCTATTGGTGTTGATTTCCGGATTTCAAATTTACTGTGTGTGGCTCATGTTTTCACTGGCTGCGTGTTTTCTTGTCTTGTGTGAACACGTGGCTTATGAGTTTTCTCGTGAGATGCGTGTTCGTGTCTTGCTTTGTTTGAGCACATGGCTTGTGATAGTTTTCGCTGGCCAGATGCTTGTGTTTTTGTTTTGTTTAGTGAGCACATGGCTTTTTCATGTCTGTTTCTTTGAATGAATTCCCACAACTCGCCAGATGGCCCCCGTAGTTGAATCATCCATCCATTTTCCAAACCGCTGGTCCAATGTGGGTACAGCGTAATATCATAAAGGTATAAATTCCTTTTTAATTTATTATTGCTTTGTTTATTTAAGGGTTGTATATAGTTTCCATGAATGTTTTCATTACTACTGGAGCTTCAAATGAAGTTTCAAATGATTATTAAACAGCAATTACACACACTCTGCAAACGCGGCAGCCCTTCCGGTGCACTCAGTGTCCGAATTCGTTCTCTCGTTTTCATTCACTCCTTCAAGTGGACTATATTAGTGGACTAATGTTGGGAATAGTGAATGTAGGAGGCAATTTCAAACACAACTTAGGTCTTCAGGACTACTTGAAACACAGGAAGGTGGTAAGAAGCAAGTAGGAAGTAAACTTTGCAGGACAGTGGGTCTCCAAAAGCTGGGTTTAAGAACTTTGGTTCTTCAGTTAAGCAGCATGTTTAATTTAAGTTCAGTTAATATTTTGATAATTTGGTTTAAACAGCCATTAAATGTAGCAAGAACCAACTAAGAAACTAATAATGATCACCAATATTACTGCTGTACTTCACAAATGAGTGAAAGTATTAATATTACATACTTTGTCATATGGAAATGGATATTTGACAGTAAAGCAGAGTTTGAGTTGGGATGCAGAGTTAAATAAACTTATATTAACAGCAACATCTTTAAAAAGTGTAAAAACCTAATTATTTATGGGGGGGGGGGGGGGGGAATTATATTATGACAGCGCAATTGATTTGGGACTCTCTAAGACTCTTGATTCTACTTTGTATTTGCTCCTTAAAATTCACAATTGTTCTTCCATCATACATATGTAAATCATGGTAACCACAAGTAAAATCATGCATGGCTCGTCAATTTGGCCGTAAATAACTACATGGTTTAGTTATAAAAGCTATTTATAAAAATGGTAGCCTAAACACATTTAGTATACATGTTTAAGAAAACTGCATTAGCTTACGCAAATTACTGTAAATTATTATATTTCATTACTCGTGAAATACTTTTAAAACATTATACATGACTATATTACATCAGACTATATTAATATGATAACGTTCAATATCCCATTTCTGCCACAATACCATGGTTACAGTCATTGCTAAGTAAATCCACAGTAAATGTTGGTGATTTGTGGATTAAAAACAGTATCTAACAAATACTGTAGAAATATCACATTATGCTATTGTTTCCTATACTATTTTCCAGCATTTACACCTACTGTGCCACAGCAGAAATTGACAGTTTTACCCATGTTATGATAGGTCTTTGGAAATTGTCACAAGGACCATTATTATATTTATTTTCCATTTTTGAAACAAACCAAAACACATTTGTACGCATGACAAAAAAAGAAATAAATCACATGACAGAACTCGGTGAAGAAAAACGCTGTAATGGCACAGGATGAAAGTTGGGGATGGGAAAGCACTGTCGTCACAGAGGCAAACTGAGATGTAATTAATAAAATACTGTTAGTGCCACCCTCCATTTCCCGTTTCATGGCAGCAACAAGAGAGAGCAACACTTAGCTCCAAACTGCTGCCTTCATAATCTATTCCCTCTGATTGTCCCTGATTCCCTCTCTCTTTCCCCTCCGACGGTCTGCACGCCATCACTAACAAGCTCAACCAGCCACCAATACATCAACTGCTTCTCCTTGTCAGGCTGGCCACTTGGCCACATCACACGCAATTACGCCACTTTACATAAAAGAAATGCATAACGAGCCGTGCTCCCCACAATCCTTGATTCTCTTTGAGAAATATGAGCAAAGATCTGATGCAGCGAGCTTTGGTCAGAAGGGCATAAAGGTATCTCCTTTGTATGATTGCATATTTTTGATGCGTGTGAATTTCCATTTGTTTGGTACGTGTTTAAGTTTGTGTTCAAAGACAAAGGTGAAGAATGTCTCTGAGATAACAAGCATGAGGAAAAAACAGAGTCTGATGCTTATGCATACATTGCAAATATCCGATGGTGGCAAGGCATCGCATTTCCGTCTGCTTTTCAAAGGATGTAATGAATATTTAAATATGCATAGAACTGACAGGCTAACTTATAAAGAATCTGAATGAATAAGAGCCGGCTCCTTTGTTGCAAACTTTTCTCGATGCTGCCACGCAACTCTGAAGAAATAAGGGGAAGGAAGAGAGGAATGTGAAGAAATGGAGCAGGAAGCAGATGATTTGGAATTAAAGAATTAGCCAGACAAAGAAACTGACAGGAAATCGAATTCACGGGCTAAAAGAAAAGATGGGACACAGTGGCAGAGAAACTTCTGAAGCATGATTTCAAGCGGATCCAACATGCCTCGGTCCACTTCATTTAACCGCTGAGATACTGAATGGGCTACAACAGTCCATGGGTTTGTTTGCTACTTGTTTTTCCGCTGGATGGGCTCTTTGAAGTGTGCAGCTCCAAGATGAAGCAGCACAGCTCATATTCACTTATTTTCAAATGGCAAATATTTACCGCAGTGATTTAAGGCCTGTGAGCAGACCATTTATTTGTAGGACTTGTGTGTAGATGGATACCATAGTCAAGTCAAGACAAGTTTATTTGTATAGCGCTTTTCACAATACAGATTGTACCAAAGCAGCTTCACAGTATTAAATTAAAATAATACAACAAAGTTTGTTTCAAGAGGAATTTATTGATTGATAAAATTAAATTAAATATCCCCAAAGGTCATGAATTTCCACATTCAGGTTTACGCCTTTATCTATGGGACTTTTTGTTATTTTATTTTTAGCAACAATAGGAGTTGGAGTCTATTGAATGTGATTAGACAAAAAGACAGTGTACCAAAAAATTTTTTACAAAAATAATAGCAAACATAAGTTGATAACAGATTAAGTAGTTTTAAAAAATAAAATAAAATAATTAATAATAAATATCAAATAATTTATTACAAATAAATTCAAATAAAAAATAAAATAAATTAATGATTAATTAAAAAATATATAACACACAATACAATTGTAAGTTGTCAGAGGGACCATTATTTTTTATTAGCAGTCACTTCTACTGTACGGAACCTGTGACTCTTGTACTACTAGGTCAGAACAGGGCTTGATGCTAAAATTTTTCCCAAGAAGCATGCGCTCCAAGGTTGAAAAATGTAGGAACACATTTAAAAAAAATATATATATATATTGTGTCTTTCCTTGAGGAATTCAAGGAGACATTTACAAGCAAAATGATTTTTTTAGAATGCAAAAAGTACACTAGGGTTTTAAATATTTTTGATTCAAACTCTATTGAATAATGTAATGTATTTAATAACCAGGGGGAAAAGTATGCATAATGTGGGACATTTAATAATAAACATTCCAAAAATAAGAGTCCCATGTTTTTTCGGGCTTATATATTGCCAGCTACTTATTTTATTTTTTTAAACATTTAAAAAAAAAAATGAGGTAGATAAAATATGCATTCTTACAACCATTATGGCATGAATGCACTGTATTCTCTGATTGTGAACTACTCTGAAAATCCAGGATACGTTGGAATATTCCACATCTCAAAGCACATGAATGGATAATAATCACTTAACTTTGATCAACGCAAATAAAAGACAAAAAACAATGTCACAAAAACATAAATACATACATTCTGGCACATGGGATGCAATTGTCTCTTTCAGGAATGTATGGGATCACCTTAAAGCTCTGCAAGCCAGAGGTTCTGCTGGATCCGGAAAAGAACAGAGTTCACCAAACCTCACTGTGACTAATGACCCAAGCAAGCCCATCTCCTCCTCCCAGCCCTCATATCAGCTCCTATGACATTTAAAGCAGTAAATGCCAGTGCCTGTTGGTGAGGAGGGAATGATATTTAATGGAAGGCAAAGAGACAGCGCAGCTGATTCAATAATAACGGGTAATAAAGCCCCTCATCATGTGCTTCTAACATCATAGGCTCTCAATCCATGCCAAATGAGACCTGGAGTGATCACAATAACAAACATACGCAGAGAGCTGATCTTGGATCAGCTAGTCAGCATGTTAGTACAGTCCAATGAATCTGCACCAGGCCAAGCAAAGATAGTGGTCCAGAGTCACACACACAAGCCCACTGCTTTCCAAAAACTCCAAATTAGGAAGCTCAGATAGGACTTCTCCATCTTGGAAACAGCTTGCCCTCCCATTTCTCCTCCCATGTTCCATGTCGCTCTACCTCCCAGCCTACTGATGGAATAAATCATGGCGGCACGATAGTTTTAATGGCTTTTTAATGAGTCTAATGTTTTCTGTTTTAATGAACTTCTTACATCAGCTTTAATCATTTTGAAGGAATGAGAAATGATTGAGGAATGGCCTACATTAATTTAATTTACTGTTCAATCTGCCCAGCAGACTCCTCCAACCAGAAACAAGAGTAAAAGAGGAGGGGGACGACAAAGGAACTTGTCTAGTCTGATTTGCAGAGGCAAACAAGTGTAATTTACGATGCAACATTAAATGCTTGTTGTTTCTTCCTTATCACCAATTAAATAGCTTTGTCGTGACCCATTGATTTGGGTTAAAATCCCACAAAATAAAGTGTGGCTTAGAGCATCAACACGTTAATCAATCTAGACAACTGCTTGTTCCTTTGGTATGAGCATGTCAATCAGATTGAAAAACACAGGGGAATGAGCTGACGGGGATGGAGGAACCTGGATATAAATGGATAAGATGCTGGCAACTAGAATGCTGGAAAAAATTAAGATTGATTTAGATTCAGCATTAATCAGATTTCAGATTTATTTATTTAAAAAAAAATAAAAATAAAAAAAAAATAAGTGTGTGCCGAAGGAAGAAACAATATCTATAAAATGTTATAACCAATAATTGCAATATGTCCCAAAAAAAAAAATAGAGGGATGAAGCAGAAGCTTATTTTTCCCAGCTTATACAACTCTGAAGTTCCAGCATATATTATGCATTTATATATATATATATAAATTTAACCCACACTCACAATCAACATCCTCATATCCTTTTAATAAAGTGTTTTTATACAACTTTTTTAACTGTTTAATGTTTGTACAATGTTTTAACCTGCTCCAAACCGTTCCACAATCTCACTCCACAAACAGTAATGCACATACTTTTTAGAGTTGTTCTTATTTTGAGCTTTTTAAAGTTTAATTCTTCTCTCAAGTTATACCCAACCTGCCTTTCCATAATTTTTTTTTTGTAAATTTCCCGGAAGTATTTACAAAATACAAAATGTAGGCGTTTCTCCAGATTTCCACACAGTAACTCAAATAGATACTATGAGTGTGTTATACAGATATTGCTGTAGTTATATCAATATTGCTATGGTCTATGCAAGTTTTGCTTTAATGTGTTTTATGTGCGATGTGTAGCATATTTTGTGGTCTAAAATCACACCAAGAAATGTATTTTCATACTCTTTCTATACTTGTGTTGTTAATTTTTAATTCTACTTGAGGGTTTGTTTTATGTTTTCCAAATAGCATAATACTTGTTTAATGACAATTTGTTTAAATCAAACCATAGTTTTAATTTATTGTTTATTTAATTAATTAATTTGTTGCGAAAACCTCCAAAAGTTGCTGTAAATTATCCACGGAACAGAAAATATTTGTGTCATCAGCAAATAAAATAAATTTTAGTATGTTTGATACTCTGCAAATGTCATTGATGTAGATTATGAAAAGTTTTGGACCTAAGACTGATCCCTGCGGTACACCACAAGTTATGTTCATGTAGATTTATGTTCACCAATTTCAACTAATTATTTTTAATCCCTTTAGTCAACGAACACCTGCCTGTTTACCATGCATTTCATTTAGTGGAGGCTAAACTAATAAACACCTGCCATCTACATGTTATCTATAGTATAACCCAATTTACATTCATTTTTACATATAGAAGACTTTTAGCTGTAAGTGCATGAGTAACCTCAAAGATCTGAGTCGCTGATCAGTTTATTACATTCTAGGAACTTCAAATATGTGGGATGGTGATGTGCTTTACAATCATTATGGCCCCAAGCAAAATTAAAGGCGCTCAAGAGCAAATGAGTCACTTTGGATTAGTGTCCATGAAAAGAAAGATCCAGGCACATTCTCTGCTCTTCTCCCACTGTCTGTCCATTAATGACTAACCCCTCATTTTGAATTGAGCATCACCTGAATGCCATAAACGAAAAGGTTATAAAAAAGAAAAACTCAATCTTCAGTAAGCTTGTTTATTTACATAGTGAGGGGCTTTGATTTGATTGCTTGATCAGCCTGTAGCTGTTTTAATAGGGCAGCAAACTTCAAAGCTATCCTCATTAGACTCCAACACTTCTCATCACAGTACTGTTGAATATTTAAGACATAAGATCAATGATTACTTTTCTCACTTGCATTGTGCACACCAGTGGCGGTGCTAGACCGGGGCTTCCTGGGGCTTTAGCTTTTACAATTAGCCTTTTCCTCACAGCCAGTGCGACCACCAATTTACATCAAACCACCAAGTTTTAATTTCACCTTTTAGGATTTCCCCCTTTACATTCAAATTTGGTACTTAAATCTGCTTGAAAGGTGAAAAGAGCCCTTAAATACCATTATGTTTGAAAGTGTCAAAAAAAAAGTATATATATATATATATACACACAAGGCTCGAAATTGCGACCATTTTGGTCGGATATGCTCCTGAAATTTAATCTGTGCGGCATAAAATATATTTGGGGGCAAATTACTTCACAGTGTACCTTATGTGCGCTGATACGCAATGGCCGGACCATCATTCTATCCAACGTTATATAAACAATCCAGGGGTTTCCTGCATTTAATTTTTTTCGGTGGCCGCCAAAGCCTTATTTGATCAGTGAGTGATATAGAATAGAATGACTGCTGCGTTTGACAGGGCGCATATATAGGTACGAGAGAGAGCCCCAGCCGCGCGCGCGCACTCTTAACAACAATCGTCTTCAAACAACACAAGCGCTATCTTGCTCTCTCTCCCTCGCGCATATTAATCTAAATCATTTGACACGATAGAAAAAGGGCGGAAGACCGAAGTTTCACGTGGAGCATTCTGAGATTTATTTTTTCTCCTGAGTGTGAATTATACAAAAATAAAATAAACTGCCAGGATAATCACACAACGCGTAGGCTACACGTCCACTAATGACACGTCCGATTCGTGAACTAATGACTCATTTGAACCGATTCAATTTAATGAATGGTTAAAACAACTGATCTGTCCCACACTGAACTCACGAGACGTCTGAATCGGTGTATAACAAATCGGTAACACTTTACAACAATGTTCCATTTATTAAATTCTAGTTAAATTCTTGGCAGCACCAAGCATGCATTTGAAAATCTCACTACACGCAATTGGATAACACTACGACCAATCACAACAATAAACCCCATATGCTACCAGCGGAGCTAACTGGTAGATTATACTCTTACCGTATCCGGTCGGCAAAACAGCAAAAACTTCCTTCTTGCAAAGGAACGATTCGAGCGGCGTCTTCTGTTCCTGTTTTAGATAAAAAGCCAAGTCTAACTCGTTCATTATAGCAGCCAAAGCCGTTTCAAACAACTAGTATTCCTCCATAGTCATCTTGCAATGTTTACTAATGACTTCGATGTCACAGCGCTGTCATCATCTGTTTAGCTCACCTCTGGCCCGCCTATATCAGATAACTCGATGTGATTGGTGCAGCTCAGATCGAGGGGCATATTTAATGAGCATCATTACTCAACACCAGGGTAACTCGATGAGCAAATTCAAGTTGTGCTCTCGCGAGAACTATGGATTACCAGGGTATTAGTTAACATGTTAAACTGATCTTTGTTAATTTGTTAACCATTGTTAATGTTAATTTCAACATTTATGCTACTAATAGCCTACATTATTGAATTTTTTTATTTTATTTGTTAACATAGTTAATGCAGGGCCGGATTATCCATATACGGGATTAGGCGAGTGCCTTGGGGCACCAGCCAATAGGGGGGCACCCAGGGCCGGATTATCCAATGGGCATTATGGGGCCCAAGCGAGTGGAAGAAAAAAAAAAGTTTTTTTACATTTCCGAAAACGGAGCGTATTTGCACTAAGTGCCTGTCTTTTTGGCAAAAAGTCGCCCGCCACTAAATATCTATAGTGGCATAGGTTGCAGGGCGTGAGGTGCTTGAAAGTAGCTTTTGACGCGTTCGACCCGCCTTTTGCCGAACTCGTTCATCTACCTTTTCCCAACACAAAATGTATAGCCTAACATAAATGTCTCTAGCGATATATTTTGCCAACGAACTAAAATCGAAACCATGATATGGCTTTGTGCCTTTATAAAACAGCACAAGACTTTAAGTATCCTATATAGGCATTCTGTTTGTGCTGCGTGATTTAAAGAAAAGTGTGCACTTCGCTCAAGCGATCAGCATGGTGATCTGGTGTTTTCTCCACAATAAAAGCTCAAGGGTTTATTTCTTGCAAGTGAAGAAATTAGGACAAAAGTATTATAATTGTCCTATACTATAGTGTAATGTAAAATATAGCCTACTTTTGAAATATTCATTTTCATTTATACAGTAGGCCTACATTTATAGGCTATATGGATTTTATGTCATAGGAATAATTATATAAATCATTATTATATTATTATAATAATTGTTTGGCATCCTAAAACACCAGTGATAATGTAATGCAGACTGAGACTCTATATCATAACCAAAAAGATGTTTGAGCCCTCTTTAATATCCAGGTACAAGTCAATGCTTTTTATTTGTTCAATGTGCACAGTTCATGGGTTGAAGCCTCTTAATTTTGAGCTCTCAAAAGTGCACCAGATTGATGCATTTAACCTTAAAATGTACAAACATTTCTTTCTGGGATTTCTTTCCTTGGACAAACTACATTTGGCCTAATTATACGTCAAATATAACACTGCATTACACCATCGACAGTTGCGATTAACATGACGTATGCAAATGACCTGGCCACACACTCAATCAAACAGACTCCAATCTCTCCACAATGGCCAAGACCAGAGAGCTGTGTAAGGACATCAGGGATAAAATTGTAGACCTGCACAAGGCTGGGATGGGCTACAGGACAATAGGCAAGCAGCTTGGTGAGAAGGCAACAACTGTTGGCGCAATTATTAGAAGGGTCATTATAAGAAAACGTGCCATTTCCCACTTTTAATGTTTGATTTTCAAAGTACTGTTTTGAAAATCTTTAAGCCCCTTTTTGGATGAAGTAGATCCTAACATCTCAGGAAAATGTGCCGTGCCATCTCAGGCTATCTTATTTTTATTTATTTTTATATATATAACCAACGTAAATGTGTGTGTTTGGTCAACCCTGTTACCGACATATTAATTACTTTTTGAAAAGGTTTTAAATACATATATAGAACAAATCTGATATACTGTGAAAGTTAAACCCCCCCTTGTTACATTAAGAGTGTTTGTGAATTGAGAATATTGTAAGTTTTATTTATTTTTTAGTGGATGAATACGTTCATTTCCAAATGACACTCTCCCAGCATCTTCTGTTTTAAGAAAAATTTATGGAAACAAAAATAAAACACCTCAATTCAACTTTGAGTGGATTATTAGCCTCTCTTACTGAACATTTACAATTAGTTGATTGCATTTTTATTTTTATTTTTTAAATTATATTAGAATATTATACAAGTAACAGGGTTGACACATCAGTAACAGGGTTGACAACAATTACCGTATTGGTTATACTGCTTGTTTGAGTTAGAGTTATGGGTGTAATGGAGTCTTAATTGGACATTTAATTCAACATGACTAATCAGCATATTTTGGAGACAGCTCTATTGAGATATTTTAGCATAAAAATTATAATATACAGTGGGGAGAACAAGTATTTGATACACTGCTGATTTTGCAGGTTTTCCTACTTACAAAGCATGTAGAGGTCTGTAATTTATATCATAGGTACACTTCAACTGTGAGAGACGGAATCTAAAACAAAAATCCAGTAAATCACATTGTATGATTTTTAAATAATTAATTTACATTGTATTGCATGACATAAGTATTTGATCACCTACCAACCAGTAAGAATTCCGGCTCTCACAGACCTGTTAGTTTTTCTTTAAGAAGCCCTCCTGTTCTCCACTCATTACCTGTATTAACTGCACCTGTTTGAACTCGTTACCTGTATAAAAGACACCTGTCCACACACTCAATCAAACAGACTCCAACCTCTCCACAATGGCCAAGACCAGAGAGCTGTGTAAGGACATCAGGGATAAAACTGTATACCTGCACAAGGCTGGGATGAGCTACAGGACAATAGGCAAGCAGCTTGTTGAGAAGGCAACCACTGTTGGCGCAATTATTCGAAAATGGAAGAAGTTCAAGATGACGGTCAATGTCCCTCGGTCTGGGGCACCATGCAAGATCTCACCTCGTGGGGCATCAATGATCATGAGGAAGGTGAGGGATCAGCCCAGAACTTCACGGCAGGACCTGGTCAATGACCTGAAGAGAACTGGGACACAGTCTCAAAGAAAACCATTATTAACACACTATGCCATCATGGATTAAAATCCTTCAGCGCACGCAAGGTCCCCCTGCTCAAGCCAGCGCATGTCCAGGCCCGTCCGAAGTTTGCCAATGACCATCTGGATGATCCAGAGGAGGAATGGGAGAAGGTCATGTGGTCTGATGAGACAAAAATAGAGCTTTTTGGTCTAAACTCCACTCGCCGTGTTTGGAGGAAGAAGAAGGATGAGTACAACCCCAAGAACACCATCCCAACCGTGAAGCATGGAGGTGGAAACATCATTCTTTGGGGATGCTTTTCTGCAAAGGGGACAGGACAACTGCACCGTATTGAGGGGAGGATGGATGGGGCCATGTATCGCGAGATCTTAGCCAACAACCTCCTTCCCTCAGTAAGAGCATTGAAGATGGGTCGTGGCTGGGTCTTCCAGCATCACAACGACCCGAAACACACTGCCAGGGCAACTAAGGAGTGGCTCCGTAAGAAGCATCTCAAGGTCCTGGAGTGGCCTAGCCAGTCTCCAGACCTGAACCCAATAGAAAATATTTGGAGGGAGCTGAAAGTCCATATTGCCCAGCGACAGCCCCGAAACCTGAAGAATCTGGAGAAAGTCTGTATGGAGGAGTCGGCCAGAATCCCTGCTGCAGTGTGTGCAAACCTGGTCAAGAACTACAGGAAACGTATGATCTCTGTAATGGCAAACAAAGGTTTCTGTACCAGATATTAAGTTCTGCTTTTCTGATGTATCAAATACTTATGTCATGCAATAAAATGCAAATTAATTACTTAAAAATCATACAATGTGATTTTCGTTTTAGATTCCGTCACTCACAGTTGAAGAGTACCTATGATAAAATTACAGGCTTCTACATGCTTTGTAAGTGGGAAAACCTGCAAAATCGGCAGTGTATCAAATACTTGTTCTCCCAATATAGATGTATGTATGTGTATATATATATATATATATATATACATACATATGTGTGTGTGTGTGTGTGTGTGTGTGTGTGTGTGTGTGTGTGTGTATATATATATATATATATATATATATATATATATATATATATACACACACAGTTAGTACGGAAAGTATTCAGACCCCCTTCAATTTTTCACTCTTTGTTATATTGCAGTAATGTGCTCAAATCATTTAAGTTCTTTTTTTTTTTTCTCATTATTGTACACACAGCACCCCATATTGACAGAAAAACACAGAATTGTTGACATTGTTTCACATTTATTAAAAAAGAAAAACTGAAATATCACATGGTCCTAAGTATTCAGACCCTTTTACTAGTATTTAGTAGAAGCACGTTTTTGATCTAATACAGCCATGAGTTTTTTTGGGAAAGATGCAACAAGTTTTTCACACCTGGATTTGGGTATCCTCTGCCATTCCTCCTTGCAGATCCTCTCCAGTTCTGTCAGGTTGGATGGTAAACGATGATAGACAGCCATTTTCAGGTCTCTCCAGAGATGCTCAATTGGGTTTAAGTCAGGGCTCTGGCTGGGCCATTCAAGAACAGTCACGGAGTTGTTGTGAAGCCACTCCTTCGTTATTTTAGCTGTGTGCTTAGGGTCATTGTCTTGTTGGAAGGTGAACCTTCGGCCCAGTCTGAGGTCCAGAGCACTCTGGAGAAGGTTTTCGTCCAGGATATCCCTGTTCTTGGCCGCATTCATCTTTCCCTCGATTGCAACCATTCATCCTGTCCCTGCAGCTGAAAAACACCCCAACAGCATGATGCTGCCACCACCATGCTTCACTGTTGAGACTGTATTGGACAGGTGATGAGCAGTGCCTGGTTTTCTCCACACATACCGCTTAGAATTAAGGCCAAAAAGTTCTATCTTGGTCTCATCAGACCAGAGAATCTTATTTATCACCATCTTGGAGTCCTTCAGGTGTGCTTTCATGTGTCTTGCACTGAGGAGAGGCTTCCGTCGGGCCACTCTGCCATAAAGCCCCGACTGGTGGATGGCTGCAGTGATGGTTGACTTACTACAACTTTCTCCCATCTCCCGACTGCATCTCTGGAGCTCAGCCACAGTGATCTTTGGGTTCTTCTTTACCTCTCTCACCAAGGCTCTTCTCCCCCGATAGCTCAGTTTGGCCGGACGGCCAGCTCTAGGAAGGGCTCTGATTGTCCCAAACGTCTTCCATTTAAGGATTATGGAGGCCACTGTGCTCTTAGGAACCTTAAGTGCAGCAGACATTTTTTTGTAACCTTGGCCAGATCTGTGCCTTGCCACAATTCTGTCTCTGAGCTCTTCAGGCAGTTCCTTTGACCTCATGATTCTCATTTGCTCTGACATGCACTGTGAGCTGTAAGGTCTTATATAGACAGGGGTGTGGCTTTCCTAATCAAGTCCAATCAGTATAATCAAACACAGCTGGACTCAAACGAAGGTGTAGAACCATCTCAAGGATGATCAGAATAAATGGACAGCACCTGAGTTAAATATATGAGTGTCACAGCAAAGGGTCTGAATACTTAGGACCATGTGATATTTCAGTTTTTCTTTTTTAATAAATGTGCAAAAATGTCAACAATTCTGTGTTTTTCTGTCAATATGGGGTGCTGTGTGTACAATGATGAGGAAAAAAAATGAACTTAAATAATTTTAGCAAATGGCTGCAATATAACAAAGAGTGAAAAATTTAAGGGGGTCTGAATACTTTCCGTACCCACTGTATATATATATATAAATATATACATACATACATACATATATTCTCATGCATTACATAGTATACAAGCATACATATCAATGCATTCAAGCATTGGGGCATTGTGGTAATCAAGCTTTTCCCAGTTGTTGTGTGAAATAATGGTTGCGATTGTGGATTTTGCTGGTAAATGATATCTGTTGGTTAAACAAAACATTTTTAGGCAGGGTCCACCTGAATTCATCCTATTTCCATCTTTATCAATCATTATAACTTTGCTGAAGGCCAAACCAAGGACAACACAGCAATCGGGCACAAGTGCAAATCCCAATTTCAGCTGGAGGTTTTTATAGGGCTGTTCTCATCCCCTGTGGATGGAATTGCTTTGTGTTACTTTAAATGTTTGTCCTTTATGGATCTGGCAGCAAGGTTCAGCTCCACTGGCCATATAAAACATCACTGCACTCCTTATAGGAAAAGCTGAGGGATGTTTAATGACCCAGTGCTGTATCTCTCAGTAGTTACTGACCAGATGAAGGTGCTTAACATTGACATGCATTCACAAATACACAGTAAAATACACAAACATTTAGTACCACAAGCACCACTGTTTTTGTGCACGTGTAAGCTCGTATCTCGCTTTTACCCAATATGATTACAGTGTGTGCTGGTCAGTGCTCCCACTCAGAGCACACAATTTGCATTTACATTTGTGATCCCAGAACTACAGCCCAGAGACAGGGACGAGGCCTCTCATAAGAAGCTCAGAGTTCGATTACCATGCTGCATAAACATTGCACTTACTTTAAGCACTGAAAGAAAAATAAATGAAAAACAAAATCAAGTTAAGAAGTTGTTTCAGCTTAGCTGCAGTGTGACAGTCATGTGGTACATTTATCAGGTTTGTCTTGCACTGATAGAACCACACAATTTCCATCTCTCAGCACTGGCGGAACTATAAAATGTAAAATGTATGTATTGGTTCACATAATCAATATACCAGAACTACATTCTCAATTTAAAAACAAAAAAAGCCAGATTCACCTATAGAGGAACTGATTTTCAACACCTCATATCTAATTACTGTAGCTGATAGGCCCAGGAGTGCTGATATTCAACAAGTACATGTATCAGCACAGGGACTGTTCATTGTTTGTAGCATTCCACTTATCTCTGCATGTTCTAGAAAAGCAGCATTTCTCCAAGCGAGCGGTAATGGCAGAGGAGAAATACTACTTTTGTTGTGTCACAGAATATGGTTTTAAGAGTTTTTTTAGTCACCATTCTCACCAGAACAGGTTATTTAACCATCCAAATGATTTCTAAATGGATTTATTAAGTTGAAATAGTTGCCAAGTTCCCCTTTAGGTTTCAAAATCTTTAAGTAATTTGCAGATTTAAATTCATGGCAGAAGTAAGTAATTCCACACACAAAAGGGATTTTAAGACACTCTGTGGTTGTTTCTTTTTTAATTGATATTATGTCTTAAAAAGTGGTTGACATCATTGCACTACCATGAGTATTTTAATGCTGTTACTTTTTCCAAATGATCAAATTTATTGCTGGACATCATAATTCCCTTTAATTTAGATAGAAAAAGGAACCAGAGCTTTACCTAAGAACTAGATTACAGAGAGAAGAAAAAACAACAACCTAGCAGCCACGTCGCAATGTTGTAGCAAGTGTAGTATGACAGTATGAGATGGTTTGAGTGTCAGTGTGTGTGTGTGTGTGTGTGTGTGTGTGTGTGTGTGTGTGTGTGTGTGTGTGTGTGTGTGTGTGTGTGTGTGTGTGATTGGAGGAATAAGTGAAGGAGAGCAATTGTTACTGTAAATACTGACTATGGTGGGTATTGGAGGTCTGACTGGAGAGATGGAACTGCAAAGGGTTATTTAGAGTGCTTCCAAAGCCTGTCACTCTTCATCTGTTGTCACAGCTCATCTTTTTAAATCATGAATGTCACCGAAATACAATTTTACTTTGACTACAGGCCACTCCACCTGTCCTTATGCTGAAAGTAGTCGCTTTGTGGAGCAGAAGTGATTTTAAGAGAGAGAGAGAATGAAATGAGAATACATTCTCAACAGTCCAATTCAATCTCAACAATAGACTCACTTCTGACTGTGCATGAGCGATCAGATTGTATACAGAAAATACATTGTTTTAGAAAGAGAAAACCAAGAATGAAAACCCTAACAACTAGCTCACCCTAATAAAATATCTTGAACACATGGAAACAAGAAAAGCACATACAGAACACTAAACACTAAAACTAAAAATACAGAAATATATATGTTTTTATACTGCTGAAAAACACTGATCCATATAACTAATCAATAATAGGGATAGTTACTATACATGTAATTATTTAAAATAAAAAAAAGGATTTTGGGAACAACAGTGAACCTTTTTTGGGGGAATAGGTTCATTGAAGCAGGCCATCTGAATTAAATGAACCACTAAAACGAATTGCAACTCTATTCAGCAGAGATGAGGATGTAAAAAGATACTTGGAGAATGTAGAAGACAGGATGTCAACAGCTAATAGACCTAATCAGAGAGGAGATGGAACCGTCCAGACTGCCACAAAGACAGATTAGTGAGTGTAAGGTGACCTGAAGGCAGTGACATCTCTTGCTTACTCCCCCGACCGGTTAACATCTGGGCCAGGTGCTGCTGTGAGCCTCGCACCAGAGGCCAGAGACATCTGTCAGCCCTGACAGGACCCACATCGATGGATGCCGAGACGAGCATGTCATATATTACTGCTGTGTGACATTAAAGGCAATGAGGCAGACAACCGGTCAGCTAAGTTAAAGGGTATGTCCGTGACTTGCCCTTCAACCGTGAAGACAAATGGGTTAAAAAAAAACCTGCATCACTAAGATATTTTGAATAATGCTTCAATTGCTTTGTCCATACAATGAAAGTCATTGGGGTCCAAAACAACAGTGGACCCCATTGACTGAGTGTACAGACAAAACAAAAAAATATTTTGTGTCCCACAGAAGAAAGTCAGTCATACAGGTTTGGAACGACATCGGGCCGACCAAATGACAGAATTTTCATTTTTATGTGAACACACAACAAAGATGATTTGTTATCAGCTCTACTAAAGTTTAGGAATGGAAATTTAGGGAAAAAAATCCAATGACAATCCATTGATATGTTGTGCGACATTTATTGATTTGGCAGCTGCTTATGGACTCAAATTTGCCAATACCTCTACGAGAACAGACAAAATCAGTGCTATCAAGCAGAGAATAAAATCCGCCTTTCTCCGTCTCGCTCTTACTCCGCTTCCCTCCATCGTACTTGCACAAACACTTATTTGCAGTGCCAAATTTGGCAAAGGGGTAGAAGGGTTACCATCTGTTACAAAGAGCCGTACAATGCGAGATTTAGTTTTTAATAGCTGACTATAGAGGAGAGACGGGCCCCTTCACACCAGTTGGCAACATCTGATGAGAAGAAGAGGGAGGAAAAAACAAGAATGTTAGGCAATCAGCCATCTGGAATACTCCGCCGAATATTCAAACAATTTTCAGACAAAGAAGAGAATTGGCAGACTGCTTCCAAAAGGGCTCAATTTAGTTTGAAAAATGGTGCTCATATATATAATGGGGGATGCAGCCAGGGGAAGGGAGAGGCCGTTCCGTCCAATCAGGGCCCTTGGCATACAGTCATTTCCATCTAAACAGTCGCAATGAGATAAAATATAAAAAGACAGTTGTTCTAATTGAGAACAGGTCTTTTTGTTCTGCTTTTCTGCGTCCCAATCAAAGCGGATGTGATCTTTTTTTCAAGATTAAGACACCAACTGCTCTAATTCATTAGGAGAGAAAAGAGAAGAAAAACAGGCTTTACACATCACATCTGTTCCCCCCAATGACTGACTAATAGACGGCAGAGTACGTCTCCCCACAGTGCTTTTGGAGATGGGGAACGGAGGAACCAGATGAATATATTGTGGGAGAGTAGAGGTGATTCATCTTGGTGGAGCTGCCAACCTACCGACCCACCCCCCCTCAAGCACACACGCAGGCGCACAAGCCCAGGAGACGGATGGAGCCAACAGTCAGCTTTACACCATTTACCTCCTCAAGGCTGCTGATGCGGGGCGCAGAGTGTGTGCGCTGGAAAAGGGGGTTATATATGAACTGGAGAGTGAACGAGAAGGGGAAACGAAAGACAGGGTAGACAGTAAATGAAGGACAATCTGCTGGTCGCGCATGACTGGTTACATCGGAGATGCTACCTTGAGACTTTCTGCCGGGAGTCTTTTGAGTTCTCTGTAATGGTGACTGAATACGGCATTCTTCACCGGTACAAGCACAGCCCATCTCTGCTTACCTCCGCTCGCCCTTGTGAGACCAACGCCAGCTTACTGTCACACAATATGCTTCTGCTCTGAATTACCATAACACAACATCAGAATTAGACACTGTGCTACATTTTTCTGGGGTCATAATCTTTGCATTAAGGTATGACACATTTACAGCGACTGCATGTTGTTCTTAATGCAAGATTCAGAAGGAACTTGATTATCTAATACAATGTAAATTGCACAAGAACGTTTAGTTTACCTCTCTCCTGGCGCTCATGGCTACAAATGTCCCTCCACCGTCCATCTTTCTGAAATCTACTAGTAAATAATCAGGGGGGGGGGGAAATAAGACCCCATTGCATAGCAAGTCACATTGTACTTTGACCTTCAACCTGATAACTGATCTCCATCACCTTCAGACAAGGTGGTCAAATGCTTACTTCATAGACTCTATTAAAACTTTGGGCTTTTATAAACTTTACACTTAAGACATTTAAGATTAATGTATGTATGAAAATCTCACATTGGGTTAGTGCAATTTTTTCTGTCTTGTCGGTGCTTGTCAGATTGTATGATATGTCCCCGGTGAAAGGCAGACTTTTGCACATACTGTTGGGTGAAAGAGCAAATCCATGAATGGAATCTTTAATTGGTATCGGTAATCGGATTAGATAATCATATCAATCTTCATGTAACACATTCAATAGAATCTACTTTATAAGCAACAAATAACACAAAAATAATTGCTTTTGCTTGCAAAGGTCACTGATGCACTACCAGCAGAAAATCTGATAAAGTTTCAGGTTCTTCCCCTAACAGCAGATTAGGGGTCGACCGATATGTGATTTTCAGGACCGATGCCGATTATTACAGATCAATTAGACCGATAACTGATATTTTGAACCGATATATAGCCTATGTCTAGTGTAAAAATGTAAATGAATGTCAAAATTAAGAATAACAAAGGGTTTTGACAAATACTTTCTTTAAATGCTTTTAAACATATCTTCAAATCTGAGAACTGTTAATAATAACATTAATAATAATAATAATAATAATAACTTGAAAAGTGCAGGAAGCACCCAGCAGCATTCTGTAAACATTTTGTAAAATTTAAAGACTCTATTTTAATTGTTAAATAAAATTTTAGTAATCAAAAAGCATTTCTAATTCATTGAAATCATCAAACTTATTACATTTATTTACAGTTTAACAAAAAATACATTTTAGGGCCCTATGAAAAACCGAACTTTTATTTTGACAGGTTGCCGTGGAGATCTTTGCGTTTCTGTGCGTTTATGTTATGACCAGAGAATGTCTAATAGGAAGAGAATTGGCACTCTCTGGTTACTTCCGGTTTCTGGACTGGCTGCAATAACACGTTTCTGTCCATGCGGGGGCGCTCGCAGGCGAGTGCAGAATGAATGGAGGTCTATGACACTAAACCATCAAAATCCACTTTTCTCAGGATATAATTTTTTGTCTAGTAATTTGAATGTTGTATTCGAAAGGAGATGCAAAGAAATTACACATTGCTGGGTGTTAGATTTTTTAGAGTCACTTATTTGCTTTAAAAAGTCTTTTAAAACGTCATACACATCGTACGACCAGAGATACTGCTTGACGGCAATCCTTCAGTCGCTTTGGTGCATTCGCGCTCGGCACTTTCTTTTCTCTCGAGGCATCGACAACACAGCTGACACAGGTAAATACACGTGCTTGAAGAGTTTTTGTTTTGTTTGTTTCTGGTCCCGCTTCGGATGCCACGATGCCATCAAGCGGTATCTCTGGTCGTAATCAGTCCTTCACTGACCAATCAGCGTTCATTAGCAGAATGCTAGCGTGTTATGGGCAACAACAACTCAACCTGTAAGAAATCGAAAGGACATAAGTACTCGTTCATTCAATTTTCGACCTATAACCCATGTTGAACTTGCAAAACCTACAATAAAATCTGAGATTTCTCAACGGCAATCGGGTGAAAGAGACAAATTTAGCCGTCTAGCCCCATTGACTCCCATTCAGTCTGCACTCGCCCGCGATCACCTCCAGTGGAATTCTTTCAATAGAAGGGCTTTCAGATCACTTCAATAGGACCAGCGGGCAGCATACTAGAGGCACGCAGCTCGCAAGTGGTTTTCTCTAGAATACCTTGTTCTCCTGATTTTTCAGTGCTGTATTTTAGTCAAGGTAAGGCCATCTTCGATTTTCTTGTTCTTTTGTAATTTTAATTTGACATAATCCTGTATTTCAGTTAGACGCATTGGCACTTTAGAGAAATAGCCGCGAACGAAACACATGTAACTGTTTATAGCAACCTAATTTGCACGTAACTTAAGCCGTTGCTCCTAGCACTTTAGATTTGACACATTTTGCCGTTATTGACTTAATTGCCCGAACGAAACAGCTGTACTCACTCAAGCGGTGAGAGCATTATCTGTATATCTGTGTAATTTGCACGCTGCCGCGGAAGCGTCAGCGGAAGCATTCAGCTCTCGTGTTCAGCCTCCTCGTGTGAAGACCGACTCGGGTAAAGACCAGCGACTCTACCTGCGCGACTCCACCGAGCAAGGACACCAGAAAGGCACTTGCGTATCTCCTCTTCCCCTTTTTTTCTTCCCTCTACTTATCTTATTGTTCACCTTCATCAACATGTGCTTTCAATACATTCCTGTTATCTCTCGGCACCGTCCTTTCATCACGCGCAATAGGCAGCGCAATACTGCCAATCTGCGTCCCATCCTCACATCCTCACATACTCCTCTCTCTCTTTCCGTGGGTCTATGGAATTGTCAGTCAGCAGTCAATAAAGCTGACTTCATTCCAGCCTTTGCATCTCATTCTACTCTTAGTATCTTGGGGCTGACTGAGACCTGGATTCGTCCAGAAGACTCAGCAACCCCTGCTGCTCTCTCTAGCAATTTCTCCTTCTCCCACTCCCCTCGCCAGTCTGGGAGAGGTGGGGGTACAGGGCTTCTCGTTTCTAACAATTGCAAATACTCCACGCTCTCTTCTCTATGCAACAACAACTCATTTGAATATCATGCTATTACACTTACAACCCCCATTAAAATCCATATTGTAGTCATTTATCGCCCCCCAGGTCAGCTGGGTAACTTTGTAGATGAGCTGGATGTGCTGCTGTCCACTTTCCCTGAGGACGGCACCCCACTTCTAGTCTTCGGTGACTTCAACATTCATCTCGAAAAGCCACATGCAACAGACTTCACCTCTCTCCTAGCCTCTTTCGATCTCAAACGACTCATCACCACAGCTACTCACAAATCAGGCAACCAACTGGACCTGGTTTACACACGCAACTGCACCACAGAAAACATCCTGGTGACACCTCTCCACGTTTCAGATCATTTCCTCATTACTTTCAGTCTACAACTCTCTACCCCTGCACCCCCACCCCCACCACCAGTCACTTTCAGACGAAACCTGCGCTCACTTTCCCCCTCCCATCTCTCCTCTGCCGTGTCATCCTCTCTTCCCCCACCCTCACAATTCTCATCTCTGGATGTGAATACCGCAACGGACACCTTATGCTCCACTCTAATCTCTTCTCTAGACATTATCTGCCCTCTCTCCTCCAGGCCAGCACGCACTACTCCCTCTAACCCCTGGTTATCTGAGGTTCTTCGGGAACACCGGACCAAACTCAGGGCAGCGGAGAGGAAATGGCACAAATCAAAAGACGCATCTGACCTGAGTATGTATCAATCCCTCCTCTCCTCCTTTTCTGTTGATGTTCATGCTGCAAAATCTTCATACTTCCACAACAAGATCAACAGCTCCTCCAACACACGATTACTCTTCAAGACATTCAACTCTCTCCTCTGTCCACCTCCACCACCTCCCGCCTCCTCCTTAACTGCTGACGATTTTGCGACCTTCTTCACCAACAAAACAACAGCTATCAGCAGTCAGTTCTCAGCTCCACACACACAGGAACCCAGACCGACCCCTTCCACAGCCAATATCCCTCTGTCCTCCTTTTCTTCGCTAACCGAGGAAGAAGTATCTACACTTCTCCTCTCCAGTCACCCTACCACCTGCCCGCTTGACCCCATCCCCTCACACCTTCTACAAGCCATCTCTCCCACACTTCTACCATCACTCACACACATCATCAACTCATCCCTCCATACTGGCACCTTCCCTACAGCATTCAAGCAGGCTCGGGTTACTCCACTGCTCAAAAAACCAACGCTAAACACATCATTTGTAGACAATTACAGACCTATCTCTCTCCTACCATTCATTGCGAAGACACTTGAAAGAGCTGTCTTCAACCAACTAACATCCTTCTTGTCTCTAAACAACCAGCTGGATGTCAACCAATCTGGCTTCAAGAAAGGACACTCAACTGAGACTGCATTACTGTCAGTCACAGAAGCCCTACGGATCGCAAAAGCTGCTTCCAAATCTTCAGTCCTCATTCTCCTGGATCTGTCTGCTGCCTTCGACACGGTGAATCATCAGATCCTTATGTCCACCCTCTCATCACTGGGCATCACAGGAACTTCACTCCACTGGTTTGAGTCCTATCTCACAGGTAGGTCCTTCAAGGTCGCATGGAGAGGTGAGGTATCCAGAGCACATCAGCTGACCACAGGGGTTCCCCAGGGTTCAGTTCTTGGTCCCCTCCTCTTCTCCATCTACACCACATCACTGGGACACATCATACAGGCACACGGTTTTTCCTACCACTGCTATGCTGATGACACGCAGCTCTTCCTCTCCTTTCAACCAGATGATCCCACAGTAGCTGCACGGGTCTCAAGCTGTCTGGCGGACATCTCCACATGGATGAAGGAACATCACCTGCAGCTCAACCTGGCAAAGACTGAGCTTCTCGTCCTCCCTGCCAATCCGTCTCTACAGCACGACTTCACCATCCAGCTAGAGTCATCATTAATCACCCCATCAAGATCGGTCAGAAATCTTGGAGTAACGTTTGATGACCAGCTGACCTTCACAGATCACATTTCAAAGACAGCTCGATCATGCAGGTTTGCACTGCACAACATCAGGAAAATCAGGCCTTTCCTAACTGAGCATGCAACACAACTCATCGTCCAGGCCCTGGTCATCTCTAGGCTTGACTACTGCAATGCTCTTCTGGCTGGACTTCCAGCATGTGCAACCAAAACCCTACAGATGATTCAGAATGCTGCAGCTCGTCTTATCTTCAACGAGCCCAAGAGGGCCCACGTCACTCCTCTGTTCATCTCTCTGCACTGGCTACCTCTCGCTGCTCGCATCAAGTTCAAGGCACTGACGCTTGCTTACAGAACTATCACAGGCTCAGCTCCCTCCTACTTTCACTCACTCCTACGAGTCTACATCCCTACCAGACACCTACGATCGGTCAACGAGCGACGTCTCGTGGTTCCATCACAGAAAGCCACAAAATCACTTTCCAGAACATTCTCATTCACAGTTCCATGCTGGTGGAACGCTCTCCCCACCCTCATCCGGAATGCAGAATCCCTGACAACATTCAAAAGACAGCTGAAAACCAATCTCTTCCGTGAGCACTTAACCTTATAGAAAAAAAAAAAAAAAAAGTTTTCCTTTCCCTTTGTAACATCACTTATCAGGCTTATGCTACTCTGAATAATACCTGAACTTCGTACTTTGAGCACTTCTTGCGTTGTTGTTGCTTTTGCCTCTTTATGATGACTCGCTGAATTTTGTCCTAATCTGTAAGTCGCTTTGGAGAAAGGCGTCTGCTAAATGACTAAATGTAAATGTAAATGTAATTCTAATGGAACTGCAACCAAGATCGATACAATGGGGCTAATAGGAAGTGCCAAGGCTCTCCGTAGATGGGCTCTGATATGACGATAGCTTTTCTCAGTTGAAGCGTTAAAAAGTGATGACGTGACTCAAAGCGGCTCTGGAGATGATGTTTATGCAATTATGTCCTCATATAATGATGTGGCTGAGGCTGAAAACAGCGCAAGCATCACGCGTGCTCCAGTGTGTGTGTGTGGTAAATGAAATCACGCATCTGCGCCATTCATTTAGAGACACGCAGTCTTTTTGCGGTTAGAAATTCTATTTGATTTGTACTGACCTGCTTTTAATTCATAAAAAAATTGACAAATTCCGTGAAATTCCGCTTTATACAGTAAATTACGTTTTTGTGACAGGATTCCGCGATTCCGTCCGTGTTTTCTGCATCGCGGAAATCACAGGGCCCTATTATATTGAGGTGTTTTGCAACTTCAGTGTAGTGATTTATTGCAACTTCAGCAAAGTCCGCTGCTGCCTTAACTTTGAGAGACAACTGATGTGTGTATTGAGTGAAGCAACTCCAGTCAGCAACTGCTTTCGGTGTGAGAGTGCAAAACTTTCAGTGCCTTCAGCTTTCCACGTTTACTGGTCGAACTCGTGACTCCCAACAAATCAGATGGGCAAGGACATTGGTCTAGTCTACAGAGTGGTGAGTTCCAACAGAGGTGGCTGCGTCAGAGCCAAATATAGCACATTTCAAAATTAAATTATTTTATCGGCAAATCGGTTTTGAAAATGGCCAATACCAATAACCATAAAAATGCTTAATATCGGCGCCAATAATCGGTCGACCCCTACAGCAGATGCCTACTTTCATCTACTTTCAAAATGAGGTGCTACACATCTCGAAAGAGCATAACTTTCCCTATTCAAATCTAACAGACCGTGACTGGCCTTTTCTTTCTTGTATCCATTAAACCACCTATGGGCATCTTTACATCTCTCTCTCTCTCTCTCTCTCTCTCTGTATGTATGTATGTATGTATGTATATATATACACACACACACACACACATACACACAAAAGCGTTATATATATATACATAACACTTTTTGTTTGAGCATCAGTAACTCAGTGGTTGTTTGTGTTAGATTTCCCAAACTTTGATACACCATAGCCACATATGTCTGCTACAAATATAACTCACTTGGATGTGTACTGGAACTGTTTTAGCAGGTGGGTTTGTAGTTAGTATATGCAAATGCAAAGCATAAAGTTAAACTAAAGAAACAGCTACGGATACGTAGGTCAAATAATTGTATCTACAAAATGAAAATAATCTTGATATAAAAAAAATACTTTCTTTTCTGAAAGTCTTTTCTTTTCTTTTTTTTTTATAAAATCACCCACAGACACATGGCACTTCTCCCGTGAGCTCAAAAAGGTGATGGAAGTGTGATAACGACCACAGATAATCACCACAGCTCTTTTCTGACTTGTCAAACTGACAGTTTTACATCTGACCAAGTGTTACAACACTCCCCAGTCTCCTCCTATTACCGTTCAAAAGTTTTAGATCTGTAAGATTTTTAAAATGTTTTTAAAATAAGTCTCTTCTACTCACCAAGGCTGCATTTATTTGATCCAAAATACAGTAAAAACAATAATATTGTAATGGAATTCCAGGGACCAGATTATGGCAGGGCCCCTCCCTAACTGCCGGTGTGAAGAACATGTGCCACACTGTGATTGCAAGTTTTTTCAAGGGAACGCAAAGTTTCTCGGGGGAACTCAAACATTTTGCGAGAGAACACGAAAGCATTGACTATATTATTTTTCCTCCCATCTCATTTTTTTCACCACCAAATAATTTCCCCTCAGAGGCTCCATAGCTTCCCATTATGTTGAGTGAATTGCAAAATTTGATGTGCTATCAGGGTATCTGCACAATTTTTAAAGTCAAATTGAAGAAATCAAAATTAATACCGTACATAAGGGGTGCGCAATATTGACAAAAATATGTCTAGATATTTTCAAAGTTTTGTTGATAATAATTAGATGATATTTTACTGATTGTGTCTTTGTACTGGTACCCTGGCTGGTTTAGGCCTGTTGTTGACAGCAGACCCACGAAGATATTCATATTCTTTATATTCTATGCAGTGGTCAGTTCACAGTAGTGACCGAAATTAAAAAATATGTCTAGATATTTTCAAAGTTTTGTTGATAATAATTAGATGATATTTTACTGATTGTGTCTTTGTACTGGTACCCTGGCTGGTTTAGGCCTGTTGTTGACAGCAGACCCACGAAGATATTCATATTCTTTATATTCTATGCAGTGGTCAGTTCACAGTAGTGACCGAAATTAAAAATTTTATTAAGGGGAAATATTTGCCACCCTAAATTGATTTCCAGGGGCATTTTCACCTAAATATGGACATTGTTTCTAAACGTATTTAGAGGTATGCATCACCTTTTATGTCAAATTCTAACATTCAAATTAAATTATATTAGAATAACACAGTACCAATGTCAAAATAAATCATTCAATTAAAATCCATCCTTGCAGTGCAGAGGTGACACAGAAGCGGCATCAAAACTGGCATTAGCCTACTATATTTACACTTCATTTACAATTGCATAAATAAAGCTATTCAATATTTAAATATTAAATGATTTATAATTTTAACGTTTTAATTAAAGGATACTTTAAATATGAAACTAAAACCACCAGTAAGTGGCGGCAAGTCACTGTCTTAAGCCAATAGTTGGAGTCATTTATTCACCAGATTTGTTCAAACGGCTGATTCATTCAGAAAAACAAGTGATTGTTCATTGAATCGTTAAAATGATTCGTTCAAAACGCGGATTTCAGTAAAAAAAAAAAAAAAAAAAAAAAAAAAATCAGCGCTGTCTGTTGGACCACGGCTTCATTATGAAATTATCGTCGGTGATATAAAGTGAAAATTGACAATATTGTGTCCAAAAAGTAACTCACAATGTTAACTTTGTTAATTTAACTGTTGTATAAAATAAATAGCACATTTGCAATTGTGCAAAGGAAAATGGCACTCTTGCTCATGTGATATTCTAATATAACAACATAATATGATATAAATAGACAAAAACTAATTTGGGGACAGCTATAACTGCACTGACACAGCTGACAGCAAGCATGAGAGACAAACGCGATGTCAGCTCGCACTCGCAGTGCCTCGTACATAGTTAAAACAATGATTACAATATCATCATAGTTCATAGACAATATCGCACACTCCTAAGCACATAAAGAATGAACTTACAATTGAACTGACATTTACTCGTTTTCTTCTCTCCTCTCGCGTGCAGGAGACAGATGTAGGCTAATATGCTGCCGTAAGTGACGCGAATTGTCACGTGAACAAGCAAATCCACAAAGATAGAATAAAAAATAATAATACGTAGGCCTACGCTAATTAGATAGTTTTAATTTCGAAAGCATTTAGATAAGTCTAAAATTTAAGACCTTTCATAAGTAAAAATAAGACTTTTTTTTTTTTTATGTGTATTTTGAAGACTTTTTATGGCCTTAAATTAAAAAAAAATCTAATTTAAGACCTTTTAAGACTTTTTAAGGATCCGCGGGGACCCTGGCTATTGCTCTGCTAATTCTACATTCACACTATGCTCTTACTGATGGTAAGTAAAATTAGTGAAGATTGGCCACCAGGACAGGACGCCCATATATGGGCGTGAAACCTTCAACACTATACTATGTATATATGTATGGACGACTATCGCAACTTCCGTTTCAAGCTAATATTGTAACCAAAATATCTAAAACGTTAACAACTCTTTTGCTGCCAAGCAAGCACTGCTATTTCCTTTAGGAAGTGCAAATCTAGTTGTTCTCTGAAACACATTAATAGTGCATAACAATCTAAGGCCCATTATTGGTTGTGTGTGCTGATAACGCATTTCACTTGAGTCATGTGTTATTTAGCAACCAGGACAGGGATGTGTGCGAGAGTGTGTTTTTGAAAAGGGTTATGGCATGTACCTCCCAATGAATGTCCTTCTCTGGACACATTTCCACATACACACACACACACACAATTTCACATCCACTCATTTACCCAACAAGAATCCAATTACTTAACTCTGCTTCAGGTTCTATTGCTTCTTGGCTTCACCACCTTGCCAATCCCCCGGTAATCTCCTCTAACAGTCTGCACCCCCTCGGCTCCAACACACATAGGGTCCGCTCCTGACCCCCCTATAAGAACCTGATTAAATGAAAACCGTGATGCCAATCTTGCATTCCCTGGGCCAATGAATACCAATGAGAGACATGTTTTGCTGACATTTTTCTGTGCGGCCTTGTTTCTCTATTGTAACTGCCCTTGTGATTGTGAGAAAAAGAGTAAACAGGTGGGTGCAAGAGAAACAACATTGACAGTACTAAAGAAATTCACTTGTCTGTCAAACAGAAAGGGCTATGCTCAAATTTTTCTGGGGTATGTGTCACTTTTGGTGGCTTTTTTCCCTCTGAACCCTGGTTAATTTATGATCTTGGTGTGTGGTAATGTTGGCACATAGCTCTCATATCCGCTGTCATTTTCTTCAAAAGTGTGTTGGACTGCAGGATCACTTATTAAACTCAATAATGAAGAGGTCATGCATAATTTCATTTGCTGTAGGAGGACCTGGGGACATTTTCTTTTTTCAATAAAATACTTGATATTTTCATTTGAAAGGCCATAATTCTACTGCTGTGACAGATATTGGGGTCACTAATGGTAAATGGGCGATTTATGGATTCAGCACGGCTGGAGAATTTGCTGTTGGGTCCTCGCCAGTTCCTCCGGAGCAAACCGATTGAACGTCCTTTAATAATCCCCACCAATGAGATGGTGGCAGAATCGCTCTTTAAATCGTCCATGAATCATGTGGATCACCTCGATACTAAAACCTTCCCTCACCTTCCAGTGTGCTTTACATGTCATCCTTATACCAAACACAGACCTTATCAGTTTGTTTGCATCCTAAGTTCTGTCTCTTGACTTTAAATGTAGTTTAAATGTATATTTTATCTTTCTGTGCGATTATATACTGTAGGTCTGTAAACCACTGGTGCAATTCCGGGAATATTAAAACTGGATGCAATAAAAAAAAAATCATACATAAAATATTAATGACCTTGAAGGCACTTTAGGCTTGACAAGTACACGCCTAAAGCGTGGCATCGTGTGAAATGGCATTGAAAATAAAGTAGCTGTGCTGTGAGTAAATGTATGCATATCTGAAGACCGTAGGCTCCCCAATGCTGTTTTACTGTGAAGAAATTACAATAGAACCCTGTCCAATCCCATCAGCCCATGGAATGGCAAGCAGATGCAATTATTTAAAAAAAAAAAAAAAGAAGAAAATAAAAACAGCATTTAGCCAAACGCAATATTCTAATCAGAGTGCATGGCATGTAAGGAAATATTTTTGCTCCGTTCCATTATGGAAAGTGAGAATTCGGTAGTTCCAACTGGAAATTAAATTAATTGAAAACATTTGGGACTCTTGGCGGGATATCATATTATGTGAGTTTTGGTCAAATATTTATGAAAATATATATTTACAATACAATTTAATTTCTATTAACAGCCTCTGTGACTCATCAATTACCACAGGAATAGTTTTGACATCCCCAAGTTTGCAAAAAACAAAAAAAAGTTAACATTAAGACACTGCACTGCACCTGGATAAATGCCACGATGCATACTGCTCAAGCACTCACTTCGTCCATGTAAAGTTATAGACAAACTATAGACAACTACAGCTCTAACACATATTTTTGTGGAAAAGAAACGATATTAGTTGCACATTTCAGGTAAAAAAAATAAAGAAATAAAAACTCTCTAGAATGCATTATCTCATTGACATGAATTGCAAGTGCATTATTGTGAACATGTTTTTGTTTTCCCTAACGTTCAGAGAGATGGGTTGAAATCATGAATGTTAATCGACTGCAATCTAGACTAGAGTTCAAAACTATGGGGTCTGTATTTATTTATTTTTTACTTATATTATTTTGAATGTTTTTGTATGGCCATGCATTATTTTTTTATGTTTTAGTATGGTCATGCAGGGAAAAAAAAATAATATTTGTTTTAAATACTTTTATACGACATCAAATGTCTAGGTTCCAACAGTATAGTCTTGACCTTTGCCTGTAGAGTAGCATCAGCTGTCTTGTCCCATGGAAGCCATATTGAGAAGAGCATGCTGGTCTAAATGACTTTCCATCAAATGTCTCCATCTTTATTCTGTTTCTTCCTCCTCTCCCTAAAGGACTGCAGGAGTCACTAAATATATATATATATATATATATATATATATATATATATATATATATATATATATATGTATATATATATTTAGTGACTCCTGCAATATATATATATATTATTGCTCTTTCACCCTTTAGTGACTAGGGTCTATATATATACATATATATATATATATATATATATATAAGAACCAGTGGTTTGCTTATGTTTGTTAGAGGTGTTAAAGAATAGTTTCTCAACAGGGCTGGTACACTAAATTCTGTTTGCCAAATCACAAGAAAATTTGAATTGTGACATATATTTCCTGTCTTTATCTTAAAACTTAGGCTTACAAAAAAATATTTAACCAATAAGGCAAACTTGAAGGAGAGACTTCCTTTCCTTCAGACACCATTTCAGCACAGTGATTTCTCCCATTCATTCTTTTTTGAGCAACCTTCTCCTCTTCATACTGCATTGTACAGTATGTTGTCTATGATAAATTATCACTTCTAGGAAAGACCAGAAAGACAATCTCCTTGAGAGAAATTCAGTTCTGAAACCACTGCAAACCAACTGATTTTCTACAAATAGCTTGATCCTCATAAGAAACACATTTTGTCTTTTGTTCCATTTCTATGGCATGACAAAATTGACAGAATATTACAATAGAGAAAAGGTCCTAAAAGTTTTTGGGAAAAGTGTTAACTAGGACTAAATGAGAGAGTGTGTGTGTGTGTGTGTGTGTGTGTGTGTGTGTGTGTGTGTGTGTGTGTGTGTGTGTGTGTGTGTGTGTGTGTGTGTGTGTGTGTGTGTGTGTGTGTGTGTGTGTGTGTGTGTGTGTGTGTGTGTGTGTGTGTGTGTGTGTGTGTGTTTTGGAGATAGTTGCATTGTAAAAGCATAATTTCCATATTGCTAATGGAACTCCCTGCCATCACTAAATTACATGAACAACATGCAGCCTGCTAAGTACATAGGTAATTGGCCGGAGAGGATGACGATATGAGAAAGAGACACTATAACAACGACACTTTAGAGACACTATAACAACGAGTAGAATTTTGACTGTTCTTCTTGTCGTTCAAAAACGTCTCTAAAAGTTGGGTGTAAAAATTGTCACAAATTAAAGACTCACCTGATTATAAAAAGTTCTAGTTAGGTGAGATGCCCAGTGAATGACATTGTAATTTCTGAAAAAGCAGGTGAGAATAGTCTCTTACATACCGCTGAGATAATTAACATGAGTAAGTAACACTCCCCACCGCAAGAATCACCTGTGGCCTTCCTTACTGGCGAGACTTGAGTTGATTCACCAGTTTGTGCCAATTATATCATCACAGTGAACCTTCAAAAATTCCTTCTCCATGGTGACCAAAAAATGACTTTTAACAAGTTCCTCTTTTTTTGTAGGAAGGCAAGGTTTTCCTAGTATGGCAAGATGCCCAATTACTGTTGATATCCGAGGAAGTCTGTAAAGCTGTACTTGTTAAGCTTTATGGTTTTATTTAGGTATATTCAGATTCTGCTTTCTAAAAACCAACTTTAATAAAGTAAACAGCAGCCAAAACAGCCCAAAAAATCTATTCAGACAGGTGTTCTTAACCCCATAAACTCAATAATAAACATAACATCCATAAACTTGAGATTTCTCAGCCAATTAATTAACCAACTGTTCCCAAAAAACAAGGGGTCCGTGGGGAAACGCTGACTGGTCACCAGTGTGCCCTCATTCTCAAAGAGCAGCCGGGGAAAGAGCTCCGTTAATGAGTTTGTTTACCTGTTAGTTCCACCTTGCACCTCATATTTTGCATTTTTAGCACTCAACAGTGAGCCACATCAACCGAGGACAGATATTTCCCATAACTATTTCCATCTTATGGCTAATAACCGATAAATGGCTCATGTTGAAATTCTATACTATTGTCTAAATTAAATAAAAATAAAACACTAAACTAAAATCAACTGTTTTAATTGCTACTGTAAGTGAATTTAGGCATCACTGGCAACACACAATAGCCTAATGTACAGTAGGAAAAATGGGTCATAACACATGTAATGTTTTAAACAATATATTCTTTTTTTAACTGTACATCTGTGCAGTAAAATCAACTTTAAATAACATCTACATTTATCATTTTCATTCATGGAGATAACATGGAAAATGCGCCATGCTTTAGGGGAGGATTTCTGTCACCTAGTGGAAAACAAACACACTTTTAATATGAAAATGAAATTACCAGTAGATAGCAGCAGATGAACCACTTATTAGCTCAGATTTGCCATTTCCCCTCCCTTTTATAGTGCTTTTCGTGTGTTTTGCTTTTTGGATTTATCATAAAATGAATATTATAAATAAATAAAAAATTTAATAAAAAGCACATTTATTGCACTGAAGTATAACAAGAGTAGGAAAAGTCACAAAGTCTCATGCCATTTAAATAAAAGGAATTTCAATAAATTATCATTTTATAATATAGAATCATCATATTATGTAAACTGCATTTATAACAAAGAACTACACAGATGCCGATATCATAATCTATCAATAAATGCACTCACTGTCCTTTGCTTTTGACACTGGCGCAGCTGCGAACTGATGAACATGCTGAAGCCCTCCTAAAATGGGCCTAGTGACGACCCTGCCAGGAACTACAGATTCATCAGTTTAAGATAAATCTAATACATTTAAAAGTATTCTGACTGTGTTTGATTGCTGCAGGTGTGTGTCGGCTCCTCAGAGCCTGTGGGAGTTTGCTGTTCTCCTGTCTGGGTTAGTGCTGTTGAATGAGAGGTGAGGCTGCTCCCGTTGCACCGGGCCCTTAGGCACCTCACCCAATCCAGCTAACAGGCTCAATGTGGATATTGCTTACACTCATTTCCCAAAACCGATTTATTTTCCTCCGCTCAACCTGAGCGGCTCTGAAGATGTAATACCATAAAAGCATGAAATCAATAGCCCTGAAAAGCTACTCTCATTTATTATTTTGATGGAGAAAAACCCAAATAACCAAAGCATCCTGGGTAAGTGTGAAGACTAGGGAACTCAACGACAAAGGACACATTTTTTTTCTCTCTCTCTCTCTCTCTCTCTCTCTCTCTCTCACACACACACTTAGACTAACAAAATGCACCTTATAGTGAACGCAGAACAAATCACAACCCCTGCACCGCACTCCTTCAGCTCTAAAGCTGCACTGCGCAGGGCTGTCCAGCAGATGGCAATGCTAAGGAGATATTTATAAATAAAAATCTGCTCCTTAAATCTCCAATCATAAAAAACAAAAAACGATTTTATTAAAATAATACTGTAAATTCACAAGCCTGCATATAGAGGAACGGGGAAAAAAAACATGAATAAAATAAGCAACTAATAATAAGACAAGAATAAATAGGGGGGAAATGAAAATAATAAGGAGAGAACAGGATAAGGTTGCCTGAGGAAAAACATTACCAAACAAATCTACAACCAAATCTAATATTAAAGGGACAGTTCACCCATAAATGAAAATTCTGTCATCATTTACTCACCCTCAAGTTCCAAAACCTGTATGAATTTATTTCTTCTGCTGAACACAAAAGATGATATTTTGACGAATATGGGTACCTAACAGTTGATGGGCCCCATTGACTTCCATAGTATGGGGGAAAACAAATACTATGGGGACCAGCAACTGGTTAGTTACCGACATTCTTCAAAATAACTTATTTTGTGTTCAGCAGAAGATAAATTCATACAGGTTTGGAACATCTTGAGGGCGAGTAAATGACAGAATTTTCATTTTTGGGTGTACTATCCCTTTAAGAATCTAAAAGGCTAAATTAAAATGAAAATCTAATGTATATGACTTACTATATACACACGTACATCCTACTGCATTCAGAACTCTTTCAAAGTTTTTGAAAGACTTATAGGGCCCGTCCACACGGAGACGCGTTTTGCTGTATACGTATACATTTTTTATCGTATTGGCGTTTCGTCCACACGGATCCGGCGTTTTCGGAGACTGAAACCGCTATTTTTTGAAACCGGGTCCCAAGGTGGATAAATCTGAAAACGCCGCCCTTGCGTTTTCGTGTGTACGGCCAATCCGTACATTTTGTGAAACGATGATGTCATCACACCAAGTGTCAACTAGTCAGACACCGTTAAGTCACAGCAACTACATTTATGGTTTTTCATATTGTTCAACAAAGTTCTTGTTTAAAAAAGAAAAAAAGAAGCTACTGTGCCTAATATTATTGTTGTATACAGCCATAGTATACAGCGCGCAAGGTTTATGCGGTTTATGCTCATGCTTTAAGTCTTCTTCTCCGTTTTTAGTGTATGTCTGTGGCAGAATTACAGCGCCACATACTGGTCTGGCATGTATACTACATAGTTTTGAGTCGGTTTCAGTGGTTTCGTGTGTACGCAGATATTTCTTGAGACGACGCCGTGTTTACGGAATTTTTTTTTTGAACGGGGAAAAAAAATATCGGATAGGGAAAGCTCTGGCTTCGTGTGGATGTGGCCTTAGGCAGTATAGCAGCATTCAAGTATAAAGTTCATCACATTCTGATATCAAGAAGATTAAACAGTTTCACCGTTGTGCACCTGCAGAAATCACTTTTGAAAGGCAACACTCAGAACATGTCCATATTTCCTCCTTTCCTCATACAGGCTACCCTCTAATTCTCACCTCTTTTCTGTTCCTTTTCATTTTCTTTCTCTAACTAAAACCCCTGTCTCTAATATGTGATTGAATAAATTATATAGATTGCCTCTCTCCAGCTCAGCAGTGATAATAGCTTACCGGCTGTAGTTGAAAATCAGTCACTTTACTGTAAATGAGCACTGCAAACCAGCTCCTAACACACGTGGAAGGAAATCAATGAGATGGTGCCTTATTTCATCTCCCATTGGAAAAGAATTTGAAATTAGGAGACTTGTGGGGGGTGGAGAGGGTGCTCAAACCCATTAGAAGATGTAAAGGTGTTGTGATAACACCTTAGTGTAACATTTAGCAACTGTAAAAAGAGGCTTCATCACAGATATTTTCACGGAAGAAACTGGTAACACAGAAAGTGTAGAGATGTGTTAGAAACAGCATGAATTAGATATTCAGTCTGAGCTGAATTGTAGGAAGCATCTACTAGAAAAAGTGTATTTAAAAGCAAAGGAATTCCTTGTATAGTTAAATAGGATTTTTAGAAATAAAAATTCTAAAAGCATCATAGTAATGCATTGCAGTTTTTTTTTTTTTATCAAGCATTAAAATTATTTTGTTTAGTCTAAAGAGTATTATTTTAGCTCTTGATGTCATCTCAAATATACAGCAAAAAATTTGAGTGGATTTCACGGAGAGAGCGATAAACTTGTCTCTTAACTTTGAGGAGGATAGAATAGGCTAGTGAATTCAAAATGCACCTCATCAAGGTGACTGATGGCCAGTCAATGATAAAATCTGTATTTTTTGACAATGAAATGACTTTCATAAGTGTGCCTCTTAGATGCAGCTGTCACTCAACAAAAGCTGCTGTTTTAGAGACGTTCCACAAATATGCCACATAACCTGCAGGCCATTTAGAAACTGTACGAGCACAGATTCAAAGCAACATGGAGAAGGTGCATCAAGCACCAACAAGCTTTCCCTTTCTCCCTCTCAAACGCACACACCAAACTTCTTCAATCAATCTTTATTCATGAGGTCAGCATTACAGCTGTTTTTGCTGTAGAATGCTGCTTTGTGCGTCTTAATATGCAGCTTTTCCATCAGCATTAAAGGCATTTTGTAAAAGAAAAGAAGCAGGGGAGACAGTTTGGGACAGATGAGAATGAACAGGACGTATTTTCACCGACGTGCTCAAGGTACGGGGATCATAGACAAAAGAATTCTCTTCCTTTCATCTGTTAAAGAGAAAGCTTCTCTAACACTTCTGTTCTGCTTTATAAATCCACACTTTAAGGTGACAACTATAACTTTCATTACAGGAAAACATGAATTTCATATGCGCACTTGTGTGCACATGGGAGCATGTTACATTTAGCGCATTTATATCTTATGCATTATTTAATTTAATGTGATCACGTAAAAACGGCACTTGAGGCTTGAAATTCACAATGCTTCACAACGCATCACGATGCGTTGCAATTACTGCACATAGCTCCATTTGCATCAATGAATTTTAAGCAGTTAGAACTCCCTTTTTATAAGATCTGCTCCAAGAATGTACACTTCCTGAATGTACTAAAACAAAACTTTTGCATTTAAAACTAACACAACTTAAAGCACATGAAACTGTCAAGTAGTGTACTTAAGTTAAAATACGCTCACACATACTCGCATGCAAATGCCAGCACACACGCAAACACACACTCACACGCACACACACTCACATGCTGTAAATGGTAAAATAGTAGGTGCATTTTTTATTACTCGCTTTTGTGTTTCGCTCCCTCCGCCGTATTGCGCTTGCAAGACAAGCGCGTACACGAACCGTCAGTAGGCTATTACGGAAATAGCCAATAATGATCTATTACCTCATCGATGCAGAATCGTCCACATCCGCATCGCGATGCATCGTAAAAACAATTAATTTCAACACCCCTACTTGCTGTCTTCTTCCAACATTTCATTATACAAAAAAAACACTAGAAAGTTTTGATCATCAGAATGAATTACTCCAGAGAAACATAAGAATTATACTAAATGTTACTATAAATGGTGTAAATTTTGGTATTGTTATTAAAATTATATAATGTAGTACAGGTGAGCAATTTGACAAATCTTATTTTGCAATGAGTACGTTTATTTCACAATAGCGATTTTTACTGCAAATAATATTGTTACGATGCCAACATTCTACAAGACATAAAAATGTCTGAATTCTTGATTATTTCAATACCACAGCAAAGACTAACACCTTGACAATACCAGACGCGAATGACGCGACGCAACACGACAAAAGCAAATAGAACCTGTTATAATCAGTAATGCTGTCTACAATGCTGTCTAATGTTGTCTACTACATGTGGCCCAACATGACAAATTCCGATGGTAAATTGATTCTGATGGTAAAACTGTTCTATTTCAAGTGCTCGCGCTACTTCTGATAGGAAGGACAAGGACAAATGTCCGAAGGACAAATGCATTGGCAACGGTTGCTTTGTCACAATGACTTAGGCTGCATCCAAAATCGCATACTTCCCTACTATATATAGGCGAAAAAACAGTGTGTGACAAAAGAAGCATGTTCGAATTCACAGTACAAGGAGTAGGCATAAAGTGCCCGCATAACCTATTTCTTCCGGAGAGATTCTGAAGTGTACACTTTGGACACTTTATAATCCCATGAGGCCACAGGAGAGGCTTTATGAATGGCAGTGAAGCGACGTTGTGTCGCAATGCTGGTATGTCACATGATAATGACAACATGGCGAATGTAGTACGTCCAAAATACATTCATACTACACACACTCATACTGTATAGAACATAGCGGTCATGAAGAAATTACAAAAAAAGTACCTACTCGAGAGAGTATGCGATTTCGGATGCACATATGACAGACTAGACTACATATATTTTGTCTTATTCTATTAGAAACAATTTGAGTGAAGATCTAAATGATGTGAGAATAGATCTGTTATAGTTTTCACCATTGAAGATGTGAAATGTTATATTAGGAGGCTAATGTTGTATAATACACTAGGGTTAAAATATCGATACTGAAATATCTGAACGATACCAATACTAATTTCCCGTAGTATCGATACTAGCCGAGCTGTCACTTTCACTTCTCTCCAAAGGCGCGTTGACAAACACCACACGCGCACTCGTCTCATTCGCTCTGATTAAATAGCAAAAGTGAAGTGAATGGGGCCGATCAAACCTGACGCGTTTTTTGCAGTGAGAGGCGCCTGGTTTCAATTGGTTTCCAGCGAGCGTTCTACGCGCTGTTTATGCGCCTGCTGCGCCTCGCGGGCCTTCCATTTTAGTGCTGAAAGCTAGTTGCTTGAACGCCCGGAGAGTGCGATGATGGAGGATAAACTTGTGGTGCTCTCGCGGGTTACCAGGAGCTTAACGACTTCACGAACCGTAACTACCACAATGTTAACAGAAAGTAAATAAAGTTAATAAAAGGCTGATTTGACGTTTACTTGACTGACAGGACAGCTGTTTCAGTGGTTGCCTAGCAACATAACAAACGCAGCGCACTGCTCGTTCTGTGTGATGAGTGCGTGTTCGAACCTGAAAAAATGCGTTAGGTGTGATCGGGGCCTAATACAGCAAAGCACCTGAAAGACCGACACCCGGATCTATATAAATAATTTCGAGAGGTTGGTAACTCTTCTCATTTTAACATTTCTGAAACATTAACCAAAATGGCCTTTGTTGTTATGAGTGTGTGTCGTCTCGTTTTTTCACCGTAATTCTTAAATTTAATATAATCTGACTGAGGAATCTTAGACAAGTAAATATTTTAACTGTGGTCAAATGTAAATTAACTTGTGCTTATTTAACTTTATTCAAAAAAATATTATTTAATTCTGCAATTTGCCTTCATTAGCGATTATCATCAATTTGATTACACAGATACTAATTAAACTAAACTGAGCTAGACAATGACATCTCTGAATTCAATAATGAAATGCCTTTAACTGAAAATTGAATGTTTAATCTTATTATTATGCATTACTGACACTATATCCTCCAATTTGATACTGTTAAGTGCTTTGACACAATCTGTATTGTTAAAAGCACTATATAAATAAAGGTGACTTGACTTGATGTCGATCCAGTGAGCACTGTTTTCGTGTGTGATGCACGTTTGCGTTTAAATCTGTTCATCAAATAACGTTAATGTATTAACCAGCATTTATGCTTTTGAACCAGTGCACTACCTCAGGACATTTTTGTTCATGTAAAATATCCCTCATTTTCATGTTCTAGACTCGTTATATTTAGCTTTAAATAAAAAACGTAATATTGTGGCAGTTTTTTTCTCCGTGGTATCGAAAATGGTATAAAATATAGATATTTTTCAAGGTATCTTATCGAAGTTAGAAATTCTAGTATCGTGACAACACTATAATACACCTTAGCTAACTGTTTAAATTAATTTACGTGTTACTTTGACTGTTAAAAACAAAATGAACCCCATTATTTATTTTTTTTAGTTTTTACAATACATCTAAGAGACATAATTGTTACAAACATTGGGCTGTCAATTAATAAACACTTGAGAAAAAAACGATTCTTTTTTGGTCTTTTTTTAAAGACTCAAGTACTGAGTTGAGTACTGAGTAATCACCTAGAAATCAGCAGACGTGCAAGTACCGTGTAAGTAAGACATGTAAGTAGACTATGGTTTCTGGCTTTCCCTAATCCTCGGGCTTGACAGTCTTGTATGCTAAATCCAACTGAACGGCCATCCATTCAGACTTCCGCAGCTTAATCAGTTGTTTGAAAAGGGTTTTCAATTACACAAACCACATCAGCAGTCCAAAACCAGCCTCTCCACTGAGTCACTGACCACATACACGTGCACACCGATCGATACAGCCATCATACTCCAACATGAGGTTTAGAGAACGAGTTAAACGCAGCAGACTTCACATTAGAGGGTGAATTGACGGCCACAACTGCATCCCACCATTCCGAGCCTGATAGGAAGTCAACAAAGACCTGTTTTCCCCCTCACAGGGGGCAATGCTTAAAGCAGCATCCCCTCAAGTGCCATCACTGTAAATATGAAGAGGTGCGGATAACAGCACTAGAGAGTAGACACATGTGGACGAGAGATGTGATCCATCATCCCATGACAGCAGTGAGAGCAGATGTCAGATCCCACAGCACTCCTGGCCTTTCCTGCCTCTGTTTTTCACTCAATGTAACTCCCATGTTTTCCTCCACGGACGTCCTTTCTTTTTTACAATATTATTGCTATCACTATCTGACATGCAGCCGGCTACTGAGAAAAGCTGATAAGGAGGAGCACAGACAGCGTCTGAAATTGAATTCTGCCCAAATGTGGCATTGATGAAGTGGTTTTCATACCTCGTGCAATTGTCTCTTTCGCACGTCCTGTCCAGGCTTATTAAAGATGCCCTGTTTATGACGCCAAAGACCAGTCATCTCACATTTAAATAACACAATTGGAAAAGCAAATTCTCTATTGGGGCTCTTTATCTTGGTGATGAGGGAGGCACTGAAGCCTGTCATAATGAGACTATGTCTCTTTGCTTAATGCCTTTTAAAGAGCATCTACCCCTCCTTCTCATTTACTCTCTCTCTCTCATTCTCTTTCTTTCAGTCTCTCACCCTTAGGCCAGCTTTAATAATAGGATAAAGTTCAGCAAATTGATCCAGTCTCACTGGCTTTGGAGATGAGTCAATAACACAAGTGTCCCGCTCAGCAAAGAGAGGGAGAGAGAGAGACAGAGGGCTGGTGGTTGATAAAGGAGAGAAAGACCAGGTGTTGAACCCCTCGAAGATGAGTTTGTCAGAAAGAAAGAAGGATAGATGAGGGAGAATCAATTGTGAGTCACACTCTCTCACTTGAAGATGTTAAACATTTCTCAGTCTAAAAGTGAAGCTCCCTAAAGGTGTATTAGATAAGGAGGGTCCATTCTCAGGGTTGTTATAGTTTGGAAAATTTCACTAGTTTTTATTTTGTTTTGTATTTTTGTTTTCCATATCAGTAAAATAATAATAAATCACTGTTGTATTTGTTTTTCATAATAATAATAATAATAATACATTATTACCATTATAATTATTATCATAACTAGTTATAAAACTGATGAAAAAAAAAAAATTGCTACTCAAGGTTTGCTTTACAAATCAAAATAGGGTATACAAAAAAATAAGGGACAGACAACAACATGAGCACAATGAAAATAGAATGCACAAAAGAAAAGTTTTAATGGTTATTTTGGTTTCATTATAGTTTTAGTTTATTTTGCCAAATTCATAATACAACTGCAGTGCTTGCTAACAATGGCTAAGATTGCATGAACTCATAATGAAATTAAGGCAGTATTAAGTAAGAATCAACTAAGATCCCGTGTCAGATGGCTCACACCACAGAACAGTCAACTAAAGACTCCAATTCATTGACCTTGTCTTTAACAACATTTCAGAGATAACTTCACTAGTATTTGCCCTAGCCACTTTACTGCATGCTGGTTTATTTCAATTTTAGGTTTACCTGCATCTAAATGTGACGTACAAAAAGCGATCTTAGTTTAGAGCTTTATTAATCCCCATGGGGCAATTAGTTCAGACTATTGTGGTGCTTCACACACATAGACAACACTTGATACACATATTTTGCCAGATAACTGTTACCTTGTAAACTCTGACAACCATTTGTGTACAATATATTCATATATTGGTAGTTTCAGAGGTTAATCAAAATTGAATCAAAATCAAATCGGCCATCTAATTGGCCTATTCACAGCTAGACGATCTTGCATTTGATTAAAATTTGAACTTAATATCTAAGGGATAGTTTATACATAAATGAAAATATTTTGAACAAAGTTGTGATTCAAACAATATTAGAACCCAATGACTTCCATTGTATGGAAAACAAAACACATGGGTTTGAGCAACATTTTCATTATTGCGTGCATTACACCTCATCGAAATTTTTTTGTAATTTTGTGAAAGATTTTTCTAGGATAAACTACTTTTAAGTATTAAGGTAACAAACACACACAATGCATATGATATAGAACATCAGTTCGATAAAGATAAAACACTGCTTTGAAGATTTCATCAGAAGAGAACGACCTATTGGCTGCACTGTGTACAGAAATGTCAAAAGACTCAAGAGGCCACCTCAGGAAAAACAGCAAACGTCCTTTCTTCTGTGCCATTTTCACCTCATCCTCTGCTCTTTTTGTTTTTCTCTTAAGCTTTCTTGTTCTCTCAGTCTCCCTTTCAGTATGCAGGTGAGGATGAAACCCAGTTGGACCCTGTGTCTAGCTTCAGTCAAATCTAACTGCCTCCTCTGTGAGGCTTGGAGGTGTTTAACAGAAACAATGTCCAAATATATCCATATATCCCCAAGCCTCTACCTTTCCGTGCCAGTCACGCTCTCATGCAAGGTTTTTTGTTTGTTTTTGCTCTCTCTACACTTTTAAAAGAGATGAGGAACTAACACTTTACAACTGTGGTGGGATCAGATAAAATGACTGCCCTTATACTTGACTGTGAATCTCCTTTCTGTGAGACACACACACACACACACTCGTGCGCAGTGAAAGCTGCTTCCAACAGTGCTTGAACGGACAAAAACACACCAAAATTATGCCAAAATGCTAGTTTTGGCGAGTATCCTTGCAAGCACAGTCTTAACTGAGTTAAATTAAGTCTTAAAGGGCCAGTGTGTGATTTTTAGCAGCATCTAGTGGTGAGGTTACGAATTGCAACCATCAAAAGTTACGGTGGCCGACAGATGTCGTCGTCTGAGACAACAGAGAGTAGCCAGTGGCAGTTAAGCAATGAGGTTTATTTAGAAAGATAAATTAAGAAATGATGTTTACTTTATTATTCAGTAAAACGATATGTTATTGCAAATATTATTGTTACTTGTTCATCATTGTGTCAGTGTTTTATTAGCTGACTTTAGCTAGCTTCTTTGCATGAAGAACAACATAGTGACGAAACACGTTTGTCCGTTAAGGGCCACTGTAGAAACATGTCGTCGCAAAATGGCGCATTTCAATGTAAGGGAACCCGCGGTGTATGTAGATAGAAATGGCTCATTCTAAGGTAATAAAAACATAACGGTTCATTAAGTAAGGTCTTTATACACCACTGAAAACATAGTTATGTATATTATATTGCATTTCTGTCTACAGATCTTCCTAAATATTACACAATGCACCTTTAAATGAATGTAAAGAGTTGTAAAAGAAAATGGGATGATTGTCAGATCCACGTCAAGTGCGGCAGGACTTAAAGTGACAGCAGCCTAATAAACCTGCTGCTGTTGATAATCAAAGAACAAAAGAAAAAGAGAAAAACACTCACTGCTCTTGACTGAATAACTTTTATAGCTTTAATAAGGATTAATCTATAATTAATGTATAATTTATGCAGTGAAGACTGTGAAGTGTTTGATAACTTTATTTAACCCTCTGAGGTCGGCAAACGCGCCCCGCATTTTGCTGGATTTTCTTCACATTGTAGCACAATAAACTTAAATTACTCCGTCATTTATGGTCATACAGAAAAAAGAAATATAAAAAAAGAATCTGTGATATTTCTACTTTTGTATGTGTCCACTTACAATCAAATCAAAACATTGTACTTTTGTAAAATAAAGAAAATAAACAGGGTGTGCGTTCTGCCTCTCCATCGCGGTAAACTTTTTTTTCTTGAGCACGTCTATAAACTGAAACAAAACTCAGCGAATACTTGTCACACATTTATGAGCCATATACCTTTATACACATTTAAGTGTGTACTTTTAAATGATCGGATTCAAACTGAAAACAAATATTCTCTGTTTAAGTAATTTGTATGAAACCAACAGGATGTCCAGTATCTCAAACGCTTGCTAATTATTTTTAATTCGACCACGCCCACTCGCGCAAAAGTGATTCACATGCAAATCGTCCACATGGAACGCGAACGCCCTCGTTACCTCAAACACAAAACACCAAAAAACATCACAAGTCTCTGCTTTTCGTCGAGTTTGGAAGACACGTCTGAGCTTACATTGGATTTACCTCAGAAGAAGAAGAACGCGATTTGAAGACAAGAAAGATGTAAGGTAAGAAATTCTTACTTATTAGTTTATGGTATTGTTGCATAAACTTCACATTGGAGTTGAACTGTTGCTATATATATGGTGAATATTATACTATTTAGACCCGTGTTTACTGTTAAATACTGTTTGTGGATATCTGCTCAAACATAGATATGTATAACCATAATGTTTAATATTTTGGAGCGCGATCGCGTTTGAATGTATCATATTTTGGAGCGCGATCGCGTTTGAATGTATCATATTTTGGAGTGCGATCCCGTTTGAATGTATCATATTTTGGAGCGCGATCGTGTTTGAATGTATCATATTTTGGAGCGCGCTGTGGGTTTGAATGTATCATATTTTGGAGCGCGATCGCGTTTGAATGTATCATATTTTGGAGCGCGATCGCGTTTGAATGAATGTATCATATTTTGGAGCGCGATCGCGTTTGAATGTATCATATTTTGGAGCACGATCGCGTTTGAATGTATCATATTTTGGAGCGAGATCGCGTTTGAAAGGAAACATGCACCAAACATTAGGTATCAAAATATGATACATTCAAACGGGATCGCACTCCAAAATATGATACATTCAAACGCGATCGCGCTCCAAAATATGATACATTCAAACGCGATCGCGCTCCAAAATATTAAACATTATGGTTATACAAATCTAAAATTTATTCCCAAAATCGTGCAGGCCTAGTTTTTCTTGATACCAGTATGTTCACTTTTTTTCTTTTCTTTCAGGGACCAGATGCAACTGAGTCCTGCTGACTTCAACATTCACATGAGTCTCTGTACATGAACATGGTAAAGTGAAAATCAAACACCTTGGAAATGAAAGGTATGTACAATGTTTTTAGGAATGGCACAAAGGTCTCTGTCTTTGGATCATGGTTTTCAATGTGCTCTTTTGTCATTTGTTGTGTATCTTTGGATTATGTTGTGTTGTAAATAAATCCAAACAATCTAAAAGCCATTATTTTTTAAATCTCCTCATTCTTTGTGCAAGGTTGCACTGAATGACAGGGCCTGATCGCTCCTAATAGGGCCGTTAGGGGAGTGTCTTTGTCTTTCTCAGGTGTTAAATGCTTACATATTAATGAGATGATCATGCCTCTTCGCATAAGGCTTTTTCACACAAAACACGTCTTAGAAATTTTAAATCAATATATTGTCTTATCTGAATGAGCGGTCAGGGTGATTTTCACATAGTTTTGGAGCAAATATTCTAGGCTATGTGATACAATTTTCAAAAGTCTTGTGAAGAAATAATCAGTATGGGTTTCATGGCCTTATTTCAGTGACAATTTGTTTTTGTATTTTCACAAACCACGCATAAATGTCATTATCTCAAAACTACAAACTTTTACACACATGCTGCTGATATATTATTGTAGCAGAGTTTGTGCTAAATACAGTGTAATAAGACTTTAGCCATGACAATTTCACAAGTAACAGAAATAAGCACAAATGTCAGAGAATGTCTGAACACCTCCAGGGCCAGAAAACAGCTCAGTCCCCAGAGGGTTAACTTCTGTATATCCTACCTGTTAGACCTACCTAAAAACCTTAAAGCACTAGCTATGTTTCCATCAACTTGTCAATCGAATTATCTGAAGTTCGGTAAAAAAAATCATGCGAATAAAGCTGGTGAAAGTGTGTTTCCATCAAACGGCTTTAAAGCGAATAAAAACCTGTGCGTAATGACGTCACATGCTGTTTTGCGATCAAATTGGCATATCGAATTGATTTGAGACATTTTAAGGTGTTTCTATTCATTTTCGCACTGAATCGCACAACATTCAAGCAAACATTTGCGAACAAAGTTTTGCTAGACAAAATGGATCGCGCCATCTACCAACAAATGATCAATATTGCACAAGTTGTAATAATGCAGAGTCCTGCACGGGTCCATTTTTGGAGACCCGCCCCCGCCCGTACCCGCAAAGTTCAGCACCAGATCTGACCCGTGCCCGCGATAAATCGCACACAAGCTAAAATCATTCCATTTAAAGTGCTTTATTTTTTATCTCGCACCTCTTTCAACATCACAATAGCCTCATGAATGGGCTAATGAGCGCTAAAGTGCGCTTTGTTTTGGGCCATTCAAGTAGCCTAGGCTACCTCCAGTTTACGCGCGGGCGCCTCTCCATGTCCTGATTATTGCCTGCTATATTTAGCTCTTATTTATTAAATCCAGGAAAATGGTTGATTAAACATTGATTAAAATTAAGATACAATTAATACAAAACGAAATTCACTTTAAAGAAAGTCTTTCTACAAAAACAAACTTAATAAAGTGGTCAAAATCATGTCTGCCCACTCCATTTGTCTCCCGATATTCGGGATCATCTTATCTTATTCATGCTTTTTTCACTTTTCATATAATCAACATGAAAAAAAATAAAAAAAATAAAAAAATATATATATATAACATGATATATAATTTTATTTAAACATGAACTAAATCGTTTTTTAATGACTGGGCTACAGCACATAGGCTTATTAGCCTGCCCTACAATCATTGAATATTATTTTGCTTGATTGACGGGTTTTTATTTAAAAGAAAGAGCGTAGCCTACACAATACTTAGGCCTACTAAAATATAATTAATATTATTTTATTGCATTTGTATTAGTTGTTTGAAGAGTAAAAAAAAAAAAAAAAAAAAAAATCGGTCGATCTTAACGCAAGTTTACAACTGGTCAGTCGGTCGGACTAAAAGGGGAAACAAATTAATTGGGTCGGTCCTAAATTGACAGGATCGGTCGGGTAACGGCAAACAAGAATATTTTTAAGGATGCCCAAAACACATATTTGCGAGTGTGTAATGGCAATTTAGACATACAAATATTGCACATATTTTTCATCCGCTAAACGCCCGCAAGGAGTTCATTATCCGCCCGCATCCCCGCCTGTGAAATTTAGGAATGTCACAATCCACCCGTTTTAGCCACTTTTATGCGGGTACCCAACCCATTGCAGGACTCTAGGTGCTTATGTGACAGCTGATAGCGACATTATTTGACTATTATGGCATTTCTTAGATTTTTGCTATAATAGCCGTTTTATTTTTCTGTTAAATTAAATTAAAAAAGTATCTCGTCTCGTTTGTCCACGTTGACACCGGCCATGTGTGCAAACCAGACAGTATATAAATGGGTGCAAACTGGGCGGAAATTAACTAAAACTTCTTCTTTTGTGGCGGGTTGTACCCATAAAATGACCTAAAACTTAATCGCATCAGCGTTTCCATCAGCGTTTATCGCATAAACCGTACATCGATCAAGATAAAATCCGATGAGTCCGACCGTATTTCATTGTAGTCGATATTCAAGAAATTCAATCGAATTTTCCATAAGGCATTTCTCATTCGATATCACATAATTCGGATAAAAACGTGTTGATGGAAACATAGCTACTGTTTACAAGATTGCATGGGTCAAGAACAATGAAAACAATAACTTTTAAAATTGTGTTAAATAACAAAAAATGTTTTTCATTTTGACAGGGCAAGTAAAAATATGAACTGGTCTGACTGGGCCAGTAGAAAAATAAATTGAGCCCTGATATATTGAAGGGCACAGGTAAATTGAAAATTTATTTATGTTAAGATTGTTTAAGTTCACTAAAATGTTAAGTTTTTATATATTTTAAAGCCTAATAAATGTTCAAATGTATAGCTCTCAATACTGCAATGCTGAATGGCTATAATGGCTAAAATTGAGGAAAAAAACTATTTCATAGACTCACTTTCATAAAAAGATGCCATTAAACATACTTTAAAAAATAGGCTACTGTCTTTGCGTTTTTTTTTTTCTACATTAATTTGGAGATTGAATGTGAAATTATTACAATACAAAAATATATTAAAATCTTTCATGTTAGGTATGATTAATCACAATTACAGAACATTCAGAACATCCCTGAGAAAGGGAACTCGAACTGCGTCAAATGACACTTTTGGGGAAAGCCCCTCAGCATAGCGCCTCTGAAGTATGAATGAAACTAAGCCATGAAACAAAGTGTCATTCGACGCAGTTCGAGTTCCCTCGAAAGGGAACGTCTCGGGTTACGACTGTAACCCTTGTTCCCTGAGAAAGGGAACGAGAACTGCGTCCCTTCGCCACGCCTTCCCCTGCCTGGGAGCGATTGCTTCATCACAGAAGCTAACTCTGTTGTGTGCCGGCTAGTGTTGTCACGATACTAGAATTTCTAACTTCGATACGATACCTTGAAAAATATCGATATTCGATACCATTTTCGATACCACTGAGAAAAAAACTGCCATAATATTAAGGGGTATTTTTTATTTATTTAAAGCTAAATATAACGAGTCTAGAACATGAAAATTAGGGATATTTTACATGAACAAAAATGTCCTGAGGTAGTGCACTGGTTCAAAAGCATAAATGTTGGTTAATACATTAACGTTATTTGATGAACAGATTTAAACGCAAACGTGCATCACACACGAAAACAGTGCTCACTGGATCGACATCAAGTCAAGTCACCTTTATTTATATAGTGCTTTTAACAATACAGATTGTGTCAAAGCACTTAACAGTATCAAATTGGAGGATAGAGTGTCAGTAATGCATAATAATAAGATTAAACATTCAATTTTCAGTTAAAGGCATTTCATTATTGAATTCAGAGATGTCATTGTCTAGCTCAGTTTAGTTTAATTAGTATCTGTGTAATCAAATTGATGATAATCGCTAATGAAGGCAAATTGCAGAATTAAATAATATTTTTTTGAATAAAGTTAAATAAGCACAAGTTAATTTACATTTGACCACAGTTAAAATATTTACTTGTCTAAGATTCCTCAGTCAGATTATATTAAATTTAAGAATTACGGTGAAAAAACGAGACGACACACACTCATAACAACAAAGGCCATTTTGGTTAATGTTTCAGAAATGTTAAAATGAGAAGAGTTACCAACCTCTCGAAATTATTTATATAGATCCGGGTGTCGGTCTTTCAGGTGCTTTGCTGTATTAGGCCCCGATCACACCTAACGCATTTTTTCAGGTTCGAACACGCACTCAATCACACAGAACGAGCAGTGCGCTGCGTTTGTTATGTTGCTAGGCAACCACTGAAACAGCTGTCCTGTCAGTCAAGTAAACGTCAAATCAGCCTTTTATTAACTTTATTTACTTTCTGTTAACATAGTGGTAGTTACGGTTCGTGAAGTCGTTAAGCTCCTGGTAACCCGCAAGAGCACCACAAGTTTATCCTCCATCATCGCACTCTCCGGGCGTTCAAGCAACTAGCTTTCAGCACTAAAATGGAAGGCCCGCGAGGCACAGCAGGCGCATAAACAGCGCGTAGAACGCTCGCTGGAAACCAATTGAGACCAGGAGCCTCTCACTGCAAAAAAACGCGTCAGGTGTGATCGACCCCATTTACTTCACTTTTGCTATTTAATCAGAGCGAATGAGACGAGTGCGTGTGTGGTGTTTGTCAACGCGCCTTTGGAGAGAAGTGAAAGTGACAGCTCGGCTAGTATCGATATTACGGGAAATTAGTATTGGTATCGTTCAGATATTTCAGTATCGATATTTATCGAAATATCGATATTTTTGACAACACTAGTGCCGGCATCCTTTCAAGATTGGCTTAGTTTCATTCATACTTCAGAGCATAGACAGTATATAAACTGGACACAGCGACCCCATTGGATTCGACGGAGACAAGTGAAGTCAATTAGAAGCACTAACTTCCTGATGGTCGAGCGTACTGCGCAGACTCAAACTGAGCTTGACGACGTAGATGTGACGTGAGCAACCCGTCTATCTACTAGTAGCTGTGCAGAGAGAAATCTGAATCATTCCCTTCCGAAACTTGCAGAGACGGAGAGTGTGAGTAGGAGGTGTCCATGAGCTAGGAGCAGGAGAAACTTTTGCCAAGTATTCTGATTAATTACTTTGTCATTTTGCCTCCATGTCCCCCCGATTGCGAGCGAGCTTCTCTTCCTGTCCATACGATAATCTCTCTACTGTGCGACAGAGAGTCGCGTGGTTATGACGCAATCGTTAGCCTATTTTTACAAAAACTGCTTCTACGGGGCCATAACGTAAGATACAAGGTAATGGAGCCTTTTATACATTTTCGTGTTTCTTTAGAAATAAATAATGGACAAATGGAGTCTTTAAACGCCTCAGATGTAAAGTTATTCGCTGTCAAAGTGACGCCAAAATGAATGGGAGTCAATGGGATGCTAACAGCAGGTGATGGTCCGCTAGCCAATGGCGGCGCCCGGGGAAACTTCAAAATAATATGAAACCCTGCCCCTTGCTTCAGAGGCACTACGCTGAGGGGCGTTCCCCCAAAGTGTCATTCGACGCAGTTCGAGTTTCCTCGAAAGGGAACTTCAAGAGTTAGTAGAAGGTTACATTAGGCCTATATGAATTAAGGAGGATATGCTTGTATGTAATCTATCATGTTAAAACAGGGTTCCTAATGGATGGTCCTAATAGCCCATATCCAGCTCTGCCTGGCCTCTAAACATTTAAATACACCTCTGCTACAACTTCACAGTCATGTGACCCTGCATTTGGGCTGTTCTTCTTTGCTTGTTTTCAAACTCAAGTGCTTTATACCCCAACAAATAATGGAAGACGAGAGCAAATGCAGAGCACTTAAGCTAAACAACAGGCTGATGGATACACTTTTTTTCCCATTTCATTAGTATTTTCTTTTTACTTTTTTGTAACACTTTGAACACTTAGTGCCATGTTTGGCACTCAGCTGGCTAAATATGAGAAACCATTTGACTTCCAGACAATTACTACATTTAGCTGTGCTTCAACAATGGGTTGACTCTGAAGAAAAAGTACATTTGTTAAATGAAGCCTGAGAATTTTTATAAAATCACACACTGAAATATGTGGGGGAAAAGCTTTTTTTTTTTAAATAAAAAAAGTTGACTGTCCTTACAGGCTTTAATCACTTTATAATCCAAATATGTACAAATTCGATAAGACTATTAAAATTCATATCCCTTAACTGCTTTTAAGCTCTACACACTATTAAACATATACTATTAAAAGGCACACTATTAAACAACATGGAAAAATAAGGCTTCTATGATAATATAACTCTGTTAGGATATGTGTTCCTTTCATAAAGCTATCTTACAGCTTCCGAAGACATATCTAATATAGCGCAGTAGTAGTAAGGCCGGCTTTTAAGGCATTTTAGTCCTGTCTGACAGATGCATTCATTGTATGGAAAAAAGCAATTTCTAACTAACTCCTCCATACAAAGCTTTTCAACAATATTTTTTTTCCTAGATAAATTAACAAGTATTGAACTTTGTATCACAGTCCAAAAAAGAAAACTGTCATGCAATGCAGATAAACAAGCAGAATATTGGAAAATTAAATGTTCCACTATCCTTTTTTCTTTCTTTATCACATTGTGCACATTGACCCAGCCGACGTAGTCAACATTGTTTACTTTCATTGAAAGGAAGCTGCTGTCAGAGCACCAGAAACTTATTGAGGTGGCAAAACAGCAAGAAAAACATCAGAGAGCATCTTAATATAACTCATCACACTGGAGCACACAGCTGTATATAAGTGTCAGTTTTGCAGCAGTATTTTATGTGCAGTTATCAACTATACTGGAGAACTAGATCCACATCATAAATGGGACTCTAAAATTAAATGCAGGTTTCACTGATTTATATATATTTATACTACAGGGCCGTTGAATGCTTGAATCTGATTGGTTGACGAACGTTCTAAGGTGTGCATTATTTTCAGGGAAACGCACGGCTAAAGTAGTTCCAGGCAGGTCTTGACCGCATTACAGTTCCATATCACTTCGCGTAGTCAACTGTAATAACGGAAAATAGGATACAATTCATAACAAGAAAAAGCATTTCGCCCCGTGCGCTTGATCTGCAATTTTCAACGTCTAGCTTCACAATCAATAGAAACATGCAGTTTAATTTGAATAAATAAACTATAAAGTCCTATCTATAATCAATAGAAAATTAAACTGAATATAGGCTAAATAAATGGATAGTCCTGCAGCACGGATTTTTATTGCAGATAATTTAACAAATAAATAATTATTGATAGGCCTACTTGTTAAAAGGGCTTTGGGTTTCATTTATTTGGCTAGTCTACTGTCATCTGTCAATAATAAAAAATAAAAAAAGAATGAACGAATTAATTAAAACGAATTGAATTAATGAATAAATAATAATATTGACGCACATGCTTTTCTGTCTCATTATTGCAACATCTCTCTCTAATAACTGCATTAATAACTGCATAAAGCCGGGAACACACTTTAAGGCCGGTTATGAATGTAATTTGATACTTATGACTGATCATGACCAAACGCGTGTTCAGCGCGTTCAGTCTGTGTTCAAAGTCGGTGTTTAAAATCTGCTGCAGTCGATGAAAACAGTCAGAGAATGTGTCAGCGAGTCGTGTGGGAGTCCCCAGCATTAGTGGCTCAAACCTCCGTTACTAACTCTGAAATGACGTTTTGGAATTAGCAACGGAGGCATGGGATTAGATGCGTAAGAAATTAGTCCTACATACAAGAGCGTTTTAATGACAAAAACTTTACAAACGTCTTGAAATACAAAATCTGAACAAATGTTTCGAGGTGTGGTAACTGTAGTATAAGCGGAATAATTGACTTCAGGCCGTTGAATTATTAGAAAAATAATGCACACCCGAGGTGTAACGGCCACTCCGCTTCGCGTCGTGACCGCATTACCACCTCGGGTGTGCATTATTTTTCTAATAATTCAACGGCCTGTCGTCAATTATTCCTTACATATATATATATATATATATATATATATATATATATATGTATTAATTAAAAAGATGATGTAGAAAGCATCCTCTTACTCTTGTCTTTAAACCTATTATTTCTACTTCTGTTTGTATGAGACATGATTATTCTTCATACAAAATTACACTTTCTCTATATTCACAGGATTGACTGGCCAGGTATGACTTAAGATCTTTTTTTTATTATTATTATTCTTTAAAGCCAGAAATCAACTTTCTTTTGTTTGGCCTTGATGATTGCTGAAGAACAGAAGATGCCGTTTTTGGATTATGACAGTCAACAGAACAATTTGAACGGTGACTAGGTAAGGCAGTTTGACATTGGTCCGCATGCCCCAAGCTTCCACGACCCGAGATACCCAGAGGAGTGGTTGGCCAGTGGGAGGTTTTTAATGATGAATATGAGAAAGACTGGACTCCTAAGAGGTTTTCCCTGCACCTATTTGAAGTTAACCATTGGGTAGATGTAGAGCTTGCACCGATCATCAACAAGCAGTTTGATAACACCCTGAACAAAGCCGAAGAGAAGTTTGGATTCCAGTTCACAGGTGTCAGTTTCTATGAATATCAGTATCCTGTGATTGTTCCTAATTATAAGCCACCATCACTGCCTAGCACTGATAAAGAATGCAGCTCCAAAAAGAAGAGCAGAGACACTGACTTCCCTGGCACAGAAGAAAGGCCAAGCAAGAGGAGGTAGAGGAAGTCCCAACAATGACTCCAGCATATCCACATTATGGGCCCTATCTTGCACCCAGCGCAATTGACTTTGTACACCGATGCACGCATCATTTCTATTTTGCACCCGACGCACAGCAGACTTTTCCCTCCACTGACGCACGTCTGTAAATTAGGGAATGAACTTGTGCTCCTGGGGGCGGTTCAGCGAAAAGAGGAGGCGTGATCCGGCGCAAACTTTCCCTTGTGCTATTTTGCAGTTTCAGAGAACAATTCCGCCACTGACCAGGAAAAACCTAGTCTAAAGTCAGTGGCGCTTTATTCAGATGCTATTTTAAAGGAACACTCCACAGTTTTTTCATATTAAACTAAGTTATTCCCTTAACTAGGACGAGTTGATACATACCTCTCTCGTCTCAGTGCGTGCACTCAATCGCTCTGGCGCGCGGCAACACTTTGATAGCACTTAGCTTAGCCCAGTTCATTCATTAGGGACCAAACAGAGATGAAGTTAGAAGCGACCAAACACCTCCAGGAATAGCATTCGGCGCAGTAAAAAGTCATGCCTGAAAAATCCTCTCCCCCTCTCCCTCTCACTTCTGTCATTAGAACCAACGTGACTTTTTACTGCGCCGAGTCGAAGTGCTCCCAAGTGCTATTCCGCCATATATTATAGTTATCCTTTTTACCCGCTTAGAAAAGCGCCACGTTTTATTTTGTGTCACCATACTTGGTCGTTTAAATGAAGCCTAGCGCAAGTTCTGCCAGGAAGACTCAATCGTCCACGTCACTTATTACCTTCTCATCTATCCAATCATATCCTAATAGCCCAGTATAAAAGGGTGGTACTTACACATGTCTAAGTTCGCAGATGCTGTCGCTTCAACCACCTCCATCCTCCCCAACCACCACCAAGACGGGACCTTTCCTCCATCTACACAGACGCAGCAGTTCCCATTTTTGCAAACCATACATAATTACAAGGAAAACTATTACCACACGAGGGAAATCATTGTGGTGTCCATGAAGATGTGAAAAAAGCCAAAGGCCGATTGTTTAAAAACAGCCAATGATTGACATTTTGCCGCTCTTAAATGCGACTTGACAGATGGCTCTAGCACCTCAGTCCAATCGGTAGCGTAAAGCGAGAGTCTTTTCTTACATTTTAATACAACATCTCGAAAAACATGCATGCATGTCAGAAGGTACGTTGAAAGATATAGTACAACTTACATAAATCTGTATCATGTCTCATGTAATCACTCAATTTGTTTCAACTGCGGGAAGATTTCAATAAAACAGCTTGTGAACAAATGTCAATTTACACTGAATTTACCTCAGGAAAGATATCTGATGTTCACAGTTTGTTAGTTAGCTATAAAAAACTAAAAAAAAACTTTAAAAAAAACTAGAGAGGAGCTTATTTACTGTTAATTACATATGTTTGAATAAATTAGCCATGAAGACAAGTGCTTATGAAAACTACCTTATGTGCCAACAGAGGTGTATACAAACATTTCAGTCTTTATTTGTGTGATTATTATGTCTGAAAATAAATATCAGTTAAATATAACACCTCTTTTGTTAATTGTGACCACTAATATTATAGTGTGGGGAGAGGGTTCCCTGTATAGTTTTTTTTCTTAAGAAAAATCTAACTATCAGTATTGGAAGATATCATTCTGAATAATTAGCAATCGATATCAGCGGAGAAATTTGGTATCGGTGCATCTCTAACTTTCATCCATCCACCTATCATTATATCAGGCTATCAAATTTAGATCTACTGTAGCCATCTATCCAACAGTCCATTCAAAATTGTATGTGAAAACAATCCTTCCATCAAAAATATCTCTATACACATATCAATCTACAAATCCATTCATGCACTCATCCATTCATTCATCCAACTGCCAAGCCACCCATCCATCTAATGATCTGCACACCTATGCTTACTCATCTATCCACCCACCTCTGTCCAACAATCTATCTACCCATCTACCTACCTGTCTACTAATCCATCCATCCATGTCTACCGATCTAACTTTCCAGTCATCTACCCATAAATACACTTGTACATTAAGTATACACACACGCATCCAAAAACATTTGTAAAATATCCCATCCACTTTCACTCCACCCATCTATCATCCATCCATAAATACACTTTATACATCAATTTATCTATTCACACACATCCACTCATCCATCAAAAACATTTGAGAAAATATCAATTCAACCAGAAAATTAATAACTGCTGGTGCTTAGAACAACTTAATACAACTGAGCAACAACTGAAGTGAATGACCTTTTTATAGGTTACATAATATAGTTATGTAACTGACATAGAGAGTCAGTAAGAGAGACATAGTTGTCTCTCTAACTGACCTACTACTGTGTTCAAAATGTTTTGACAAACTTGTCAAATTTCCATCATCGTAACGAGAGGCACTTAGGAGGCCTTTTCAGAGCTAAAACAAAACTTCTGTCTGATTCTGTCAGTGCACTGAGCCCAACAATCTCCGAAGAGCCATGGAGCGGTCAGTTCTGGAGAGATGCGAAGCAAATTTGACCTTTATGGTGCACTAACTACCTGAAGCCCAGCCAGCAAGTGGTCAGATTCGATACATTTCAGCACCCTGCACCCACATCCTGTTGCCATGAGTGACCTTTTTAAACCAGCGCTGTCACCACGCGACAGATTAATCTGAGTAAAACCCAGCGGCTCAGGCATCCTCCACCCTGCATGACAACGCATGCTGACCTTTTCTCTAGGCCTCTCTCTCCGTTTCTCTCTCCGATCACTCTTCTCCTCTCACAGCTCCTTATCTCACTCGCCTCCATTTCTGTAGCTCAGCCTCTATTTGTCTTGTCCTTGTGTTTGTTTACTATGACAGAGAGACACATAGAGAGTGTTACTGTGACTCACTCTTTTGACATCTTGGGTACAGAATGGAGGCAGATAACACCAATGAGCACCGCGTTGTTTTACTTTCTGATCAAATGTCAGTGGTTACTCCTTTCTATCAAATATAACTGCCCAATCAATGAGGTTTTTATTTATTTATTTTTTAGCTTACACAAATCTAGATTTAAATTGAAGAGAAGAGAAGAGAAGAGAAGAGAAGAGAAGAGAAGAGAAGAGAAGAGAAGAGAAGAGAAGAGAAGAGAAGAGAAGAGAAGAGAAGAGAGGTTTAACACATCTTTATTGAATACAATTCCTCTTCAATACGTCATTGTTCATTCAATAAATTCCTCATAACCTTTTAGTACAAATATTTTTAAAAGACATTCTTTAAAAATTTTTAAATGAGTTGTTCCTCACAAATACAACATAAAACTTCTCTTACACACCACTTTTCTTTAAAAGTCTCCTACCAAGTCATAATAAGTAAAACTACATTTTTAATCTATTTAAAATTAACCCCTTCAACATTCTCTCTGGATCCACTGGATCCAGTCCCGTCAGGTACATTATATCCTCCACAGACTTCCAGCCATCTGGATTGACCAAGTCCTTCAACTTCGTGCAGTTTCTTCTCAACATATTCTTACGCTCCTAGAAGACAACAGTGTACCACGAACAACAAGATTGTGAAAAAGTTGTTCCTCCAACACCCAGTCTTTAGGGATCTTGAAAACTCTTTTAATCTTGAAGGTTTTATCCCATGCCTGTAGCACTGATTTATAAAAGGATGTAGTTTCTGTCAGGTCCATCTCTTTAATTTGTAACCAGAAAAGATGTACATCAAATTCCAACCTCTCTCTTTGCAGAATTGCACTTCTTGTACGAGTCCATGTCAATTATTTTCTATACAACAGTTTTTGTGCTGAAATCAGTCTGAAAGCTTGAATTATGCTCTTAATATCGATCAAGCCTTGTCCTCCTTCACACTGAGGCAAATAAAGTTGTCCAGCACGAATCCAGTGTTTACCATTCCAGAAGAAATCCACTAGTGTCTTTTGTATAGAACCCACCAATTCTTCAGGCAGTTCAACCACCATTAGCTTATGCCACAACGTGGAAGCAGCCAAATTATTAACGACCAAAACCCTCCCCTTATAAGATAGTTGTGGTAACAGCCATTGCCATTGAGATAATTGGGCAACCACCTTCTCCAGCAGTCCCTCACAATTTTTCTCCTGAAACCTAGAAGAACCCAAAAAACCAGGGCCCAGGGCTTTAAAACCTTCTCTACCCCCACTTTAATCCACCCAGTAACTCTGGAAGCCTTTGATTTATCCATTGACCAACTGCATATCCTTCACTCTTCCTCCAAATTACTTTTGCAGTGGATGCCTTTTCATATACCGCTATGCTTTTTGTAAGATTGTTAACATCTTCTTGTCCATTTAAAAAACACTGTAATATCATCAGCATAAGCAGATAGTACAATTCTATTACAATTAGGATAATTTGGTATTGAAAACTCTTTAAGATCTCTTCTCATTCTTCTTAATAATGGTAAATGGCAATGATGTATAATTGACCACAGAGTGGGCACCCTTGTCTGATTCCTCTTTTTACAGGGATTGAGGCACTCAACCCTCCTCCCACCTTCACCAATACAGAAACATCACAATATAACAGTTTTATCCACGAAATAAACTTTTCACCAAAACCAAAGGCACTCAAAACTTTGAAAAGATATCCATGGCCCACCCTATCAAAGGCTTTTCCCTGATCTATTGATTAAAAAAACCCATGTCAATATTCTCTTTAAAACTCAAATCAATAGCATCTCTTAAAGGAAACAGATTATCCATAATAGATCGCTCGGGTACAAAATAAGTCTGATCACTATGAATAATAGTGTCCAGATAGCGTTTCAACCTGTTTGCCAAACATTTGGTCAAAATAAAAGAGAAACAGGTCTCCAATTCTTCAAAAAACCTAAATCCCCTTTATTAGGTAACAAAGATAATACTGCTTGTCTACAGCTGCTTGGAAGACAACCATTTTCAAAACACTCTTTTGTTACTTCATAAAAATCTTGTCCCAAAATGTTCCAGAAATGACGAGAGAATGTCCCAATGAAAGTTGTCCAATTGCATCTGTGAGCTCTCTTAAAGTAATGTCACAGTCCAAAGTTTCTTTCTGTTTAGGTTGCAACTTAGGAAGGTAATAATTCGGATATGAATCGGATACATGCATTTGTGTCTGCCATGTAAGCAGACAAATCGGATATTCCCCAGTAAATGCGAGTAATACGTCATTAAAAAAGGGACGTCAACTCAGGTGGACACCAACTGCGATCACATGACTTATTAATGGTGCGATATGGAGGACGAAGGCTCAACATAGTGGAATATTTTTTTCTCCGCCTTACGAGAGCAATGTTTTGCTGATTTTTGAAAATAGTGCGGAAAGCAAAACACTGGATAATTAGAGATGCGCGGATGAGCTCCAACGTCACCCGAATCCGCAGCCAAAAACAAATCATCCACCCGTACCGATACCACAATTTTGGTTTCGGTACGATACCAGAACCTAATACCTCGGTATCGATACTAAATCGATACCACAGGTGACAAATAACCGGCCTCAAAATTTAAGTGAATTGAAACAATTTTATTAAAAAACACTGCTTGAAACTCAGCAGTACCGAATGTGCAAACAAAAAGTATCAAAAAGTAAAAGATAAAAAAAGTCAGGGAACATACAGGTTAAATTTTGATTTTGGAAAGAAAAACCCCCCTGAAATGATACAATTAAAATAGGTTAATATCTATAATAATATATTAATATAGAATAATAATAGAATAATGAAATGACATGTAAACCATTAGCTTTCATGCATCAACAGAGAATTATCAACATTTATAGCATTTATTCATCTTGGTTTGATTACTGTTTGGTTTGTTTTGGGGTTCATATTAGTTTAATGCATTGCATAAAGTAGGCTAATGTTAACATGCTAAACATGTATTAGTATATTTAAAGGTATAGCGGAGGATTTTCTTTTTCCGGGTGGGTAGCCTATACTATAAGTGTCAATCATTCTGGTGATATGTTTACGTAAGGCCGTCGTACGTGCTCGTCCTTTCTGCACATGCGCACTTTCAGGTGTATATGTCTGGTGAGCTATGGTTTCAGCCATTCATTGAAGCTCGCCGTTCTCACCGGGTTTTTTCAAAATGTCTGAGGGTCGCAAGAGAAAAAGTGTCTACGAATTATATGACAAGAAGAGAAAGGCCTCTGAAGAAAGAAACAAGACCAGTGTTTTTGGGAGAATATTTCACACGCTGGCGTGCGCTAAAAGCACAGGTTGGGCTTCCCACTCAGTCGCGAAGTTTCTACTCGACAGGTAAAGTTTGGCATGCTATTTGGAGAAATCCATTTAAAATCACTGCTAGTAAAAGTTAATGTAAGCTATGATTAGCGATGCTAGCGTTTAATAGGCGTTCCCTCTCGGGAGCAGGTGTTGCGCATGTGCATTTTTTCAAAAAGTGGAGAGGGCGGTTCTTTTCTAAAATTCGGGAAAATCCTCCGCTATACCTTTAAATAATAATTACTGATTGATCTAGATTAATACATGTTATAATACTGTTAGGTCAGGTTACCTAATGAATGTTGACTAATGTAGCTTAATTGTAAAGTGTTATTCTAACATTCATATTAGTAATATCCATATTACTACTATTACTCTTTCTCTCTAGGGGTCGCCACAGCGGCAGTGATATGCCATTCATTTTACTATCACTAATACTAAAATTAATATTACTAATCTCTTTATTCATTCAAATTCAATTAATATATGATTGTTTGAAACTGCAAAAATTATGAGACCTAAACTTCATTGGTTCTAGCGTGTCATGCAAGCACATTTGAGCTTTCGTGTTTACCGTATCATATTTAATTGATAAGCTCTTATGTATGTGCGCTGATCAGCGTTGTGAATAGAAGTCTAAATTAAATCAGTTGAATGATGCTCACCTGTCGATCTCTGAACTCTTTGAACAAGTCAGGATGAGCAAGTGACAAGTGATTAGCCAGATTGTGTTGCCTCCCGTGGCTAATTTAAAGCAGCGTTTGTAGAGTGGTGCATTGAGGTCTGTTGCTTTACCTTTCTCATTACTTTTGTAGGCAAAGTAATGCCATTTCACTCCTACTGCTCTCTTTATTTATTAATTTCGGGCGTGTAGAATGAGCTTCATCTGTTTGATCAATCGTGTTCCTCCGTTGTCACCGTTTGCCGGTTTTGCGTGACCCGCGTCAGTTTGGGTAGCGCACTGCCGCCTAGCGGTGAACTTCGAAACAGCAGCGCATCAAATACCGAATTGAGCAAAATCATGATATTGTACCGTTTGAAATATAATATATACCAGTACAGGGCTCCAGACTAACCTTTCCACTGGTTGCACTGGTGCTACCAACTTTCTCAGTTGGTCGCACCAGCATATGATTTGGTCGCACCTTTTTTTTATTTTTTTTATACATGCAATGGGATTAATCAATGCATGCTGATTAATAGTGGTCTTAATCTGCATACCCTAGTTTTGCACTGATGTAAAAAGACTGACAGTGACACAAGACCTCATGTTAGCAAAATGTTTTAATCTTTTAACTCTCAAAAAAAACTATTAAAAAAACATGTATGTTCTTAAAATGTTTGATTATAATTTTACTGTCTTCACATAGGGATGGGAATTGATAAGATTTTATCAATAATAATGCCACTGACGATTCTGATGATCGATCCGATTCTTTAACGATTCTCTTATCGATTCTTGATAGCACTGTGTGGAAAAATGTAGTCATATGCTTTTCAAAAAAACAAGTGTTTTTTTTTTAGTTTTTTTTACTTTTTATGTAATATATGTAATAAATAGGACCTTATTGTAAAGTGTTACTGATTAGTTATACCCAGACGTCTCCTGAGTTCACTGTTGGAAAGATCAGTTGTTTTAACCATTCATTAAAATTAATCGGTTCAAAGGAGTCATTAAACATAAAACATAAAAACATCCCTCATAATAATCACAAATACACTTACATTTCTATAAATCAGTTTTTATGAATGAATGGCTTGCTCTAGCTGTTGCTCTGGTCTTCGTCAACAAAACGCGTTTGCACCACCTGCTTATGAGGTAGACTAACAGCAGATGGAAATTATGCTCGGTAATCTACTGCTTTTCCAGCAATTCCTGGATGTCGATGTTGAATTTACTGTCGAATTTGAACCACTGAATTTGTGGAAGCGAATTTGTAAAGCGAAATAAAATGGACCAAAAATTGCCTGTTGAATATTATAGGTATATTAACAGTTTGAATATTTTGGAAGTGAAATATGAAAGGTGAATATGGATTATTGAATTTCTATTAATGAAAATGTGTTAGAAATGTTTTGAATTGAAATATTCACAGCTTAAATATTCAACCATGTTGAATTTCAGCCCATAAAAATGCAAGCCCTAAAAATATAATGCATTAAAATGCAAGCATGGTTAATGCAATGCCAATTTTTTCCAAGTAGTGCAATTCAACAGGCTTTTTTGTTTCAAAAACATTTGGCATTATTTTACTTCCATAAAAATATTAAACAGAACGAAAACAGAACGTTATTAACCGGTTAATGGTAATTTCAAATAAGCGTTTCTGTTCAGAAAGATTAAACGATTTTGTTCATTCGACTTCAGTTGTTCCTTGAACCGGTTCGGAGCCCTGGTTGAAAGTGAGAGGACGTGTCTTTATTTGATGGAGTATAAAAGCAGCACGACACAAAGCTTTGTGTGCTCGCCGTCTCCTAACCATATTTTTTTGTGTTTTGTATTTGTAATATGTATTTGTCTGTTTTTAAAAACAAAGAAAAGAAGCAATGGCAGGTTCATAGATAGTAGTGGGAAACTGTACCACTATGTGCAGTATGCGCATGTCAAAAGATCAAATCCGATTTGAAGCTTGTGACAAATGCACAAATCTTTTATTTAGCGTTTATGTAAACACAATGGGCCCTATTTTAACGATCTGAAACGCAAGTATCAAGCGCGAAACGCAAGTAACTTTGTGGGCGGGTCTTGGGCGCTGTTGCTATTATACCGGCGGGATAAATGACTCTTGCGTCCGACGCAAATCTAAAATGGGTTGGTCTGAAGTAGTTTCATTATTCATAGGTGTGGTTTGGGCGTAACGTGAAATAAACCAATCAGAGTGACATCTCACATTTCCTTTAAGAGCAGGCATGTTTGTTCCATGGCGGATTGCTATTATAACGGCGGATTTGCCAGGCACACGCCAGGAGCGGTTCAAAGCCGAGGAGACCGACGTTCTCGTCAGGGCCGTAAAACACAGAGAAGTGACATTGTATGGGGATGGGAGAAACCCACCCACATTAGCTTCGGTTAAACAAGCATATACAAATTTGGGTAAATGTGTAAGCTAGATTTATGCCTATTTTTTCACATCTTCATGGACACAACAATGATTTCCCTCGTGCGTTAATATTTTTCCTTGTAATAATGTATGGTTTTCTAAAAATTTGAACTGCTGTGTCTGTGTGTAGATGAGATAAGCAAAGTGCATGCACGTTTTGCACACGCTACATTGATTATGGCCAAGCATGTGCCCTTAAAATAGCATATGAATAACATAAGCAACGCGCCACTGACTTTAGACTAGGTTTTTCCTGGTCAGTGGCAGAATTGTTTTCTAAACCTGCAAAATAGCATCAGGGAACGTTTGCGCCGGAACACGCCTCCTCTTTGCGCTGAACCACCTCTGGGAGCGCAAATGCATTTCCTAGTTTACCGACGTGCGTCTGTGGAGGGAAAAGTCTGCTGTGCATGGGTGCAAAATAGGAATGATACATGCGTCGGTGTACAAAGTCAATTGCGCTGGGTGCAAGATAGGGCCCTATGTCTGAATTCACTAATCAGAATGATTTCATTCAGACTGAAAGAAAAAAGGTCCATGTAAACGTAGCTACTGTGAACGGTCCTAAAGAGTTTTGTTTTTTAAATATGTCCTGCGTGAATTTCCAAGCTTGTAACTGCTGGTCTAGCTAGTGGACTAGCATATCCATGCATGCTAGTCAACAAGCATTGTGTTTCTAAAAAGGCTGGTTGACAAGGGGAGGCTCACTGGTTAATCTAGTTAAGGAACTAGTACTAGCAACTAGGAATCTAGGTTTTGTTTTTTTGTTTTTAATTCACTCTATCCCATAACTTGGCCATATATTTTCTAAATGCATGTTCGAAATCTTACTGTGAACAATTCATGTAAGTTTCCCCCCCCCACTTTTTTGACCTCGTACTTTTTTGAATGAAAATGAAATGAAAATGACTGTCTGATGTATGCCTGATGTCTCCAATCATTTAGTTATCTTAAACCCCTCCCCTCCACAACCAACTGCAAGCTTGCATTAGTTAGAGCACAGCACTAACATGGGTGCAAAATAGGAATGATACATGCGTCGGTGTACAAAGTCAATTGCGCTGGGTGCAAGATAGGGCCCTATGTCTGAATTCACTATTCATATAATCCCACAGTTCAAACTACAATCCGGCCTCTAGCTCATAAATGCCAGAGGAGAACTGGCCCCCGACTGAGCCTGGGTTCTCCCAAGGTTTTTTTTCTCCATTAGGTCACCTGATGGAGTTTTAGGACACCATTAGGTCACTTGATGGAGTTTTTCGGTTCCTTGCCACTGTTGCCTTTGGCTTTCTCAGTTGGGGATATTTAATTTAATTTTATCAATCAATAAATTCCTCTTGAAACAAACTTTGTTGTATTATTTTAATTTAATACTGTGAAGCTGCTTTGATACAATCTGTATTGTGAAAAGCGCTATACAAATAAACTTGACTTGACTTGACTTAACATCTCAAAATCAAAACCACCACTAGGGCTGCACGATTAATCGCAATAAAACGCGATTTGGCAAAGGCTGCGATTATCTTATGCGCAGCTTGTCAGTGGAGTGTGGCTGATCGGTAGTAAATACTGCTCCATCTGAACGCCAGAGGGCGCTCTCACGCAAACACGCTAAATATGCCCCGCCGCAGAAGTACAATAATGGCGCATCATTCCAGGAAATCCCTAACGCTGTAGCTGAATAAACAGAAGATTGAAACGCTTTGATTAAACATGACTTATAAATACATGACTGCCTTCTGTGTAAGAAGGCACATCATCTCACAGAAGGATGCTCAACTGTCGTTATGAAGTGAGTTTGGAGTAAATGCATGTTATTAAATGTTGTCTTTTGTTGGACAAGAGGTTCATAAATGATTCTCGTGTTTGGAAAGATGTTTGACGCGTGTTGCTTTTTCAAATGCATGTTATAAGTGACTCAAATTCACAGTGCTTTCAGATGGAGCAGCGTTTACAGAGCTGTACATAACTGACAAGCTGCGCATAAAAAATAATAGCAACCTTTGCGATTTCAAAATCGCGATAAGCCAAATTGATTTAAGTGCGATTACATGTAAATTGCGATTAATCGTGCACCAATCATGTCAATCCCCAAATAGTCCGTTTTTGATAGTCCGTTACACTGAGATGTACGTCTCAATATTGAAGAAAAGGTCTGTCTATACTTCCATTATATTGTGACTTTTTAAAACAATGTCATAAAGGAATTAAATGCTGAAATCATTTTCATAGGGTAAAACTGATTTCATTTATATAAAAAGAAGAAAATGTTGAAAGCATTTGATGGGCAAAGATAGCCTCTTCCTTCAGGGCTTGAATGCTCAAAGCATCCACAAAAAAATAAATCCTGATGCGTCATCAGGTAACTTAGGCAGTAAACCTTTTTTGAAGATTTTTTTCTGACACCAACTTCTGATATCTTGTAAGTTAAGAAAGAGAATCGACAGCAAGTTCACCTCTCTGGCCGCTGAATATCAAGAGAACAGGGGTCTAGCCAGCAAAGGAAAAGAGATAGAAAAACTCCAACCTGTAACACAATGCTTGTAAGAAGCAATGGTATTTGAAGAGGGGGAGGATGGCTCCCAAGAGAGGAAAAGGAGATGAGTTTGGGAAAACAGAAGTTGGTTTGAAAGTTTCAAAGCACTAAAAGAACAGCCTCCACTCTTTCTCTGCTGCCCTTACAACATCCCAGAATTCACAACCAGAACCAAACAAACAAATCATCCATTCCACAATACCACAGTCCACATAAATCCATAGCTGGAGCCTGGAACACTGGAACCACTGCAGAATGCCACAGCCAACATTATAACATCACTCTTTGGCTTTGAAAGTCCTAACACTCTTTGTTTAATTTCTCATGGAATAAATCAATCAATAAATAAATGGCACCTGTACTCAAACACTGTTAAACCTGATGACAGTATGGAAATAGGATACAAAGATCCAAGAAAGTAATTTCAGTGAAAGCATAGGCCTCAGGGGCGAAGTTAATTTGATTGAAGGCTCCTCTGTGCTTGACCCACAGGTTAAACACCAATCAAGCAGAGATGGCAGTAATCAGACATACAGCACCTGTCAGTGCCTACCGCACTGCTCTCATCAGAACCACAGGGCAGCAAATGCACACATCCTGCTAACAAAACCCAAAATATAAAAGCTACTTCCCATGATATCAGTTTCTAAAGTATGGCTTCTTTCATATATCTTTGCTGCTACTAAATAATATTTGATATACAATGATGAGCCAAAACAGTATGACCACCTACCTAATAGCTGTTGGTCCTCCACGTACTGACAAAACAGAGCAGACTTGCCAAGGCATGGACTCTACAAGACCCCTGACGGTGTCCTGTGGTATCAGGCACCAAGATATTAGCAGTAGATCCTTCAAGTCCTGTAGGTTGTGAGGTGGAGCCACCATGGATCAAACTTTATGATGTTCCGTTGAATTGAGATCTAGAGAATTGTGAATTTGAAGCCAGGGCAACACCTTGAACTCTTTATCATCTTCCTAAAACCATTCCTGAACAAAGTGTGCAATGTGGCAATGTGCATTACCCTGCTGAAAGAGGCCATTTCCACCAGGCAACACCATTGTCATGAAGGGGTGTACCTAGTCTGCAACAATGTTTAGGTAGGTGGCACATGTCAAATGTACAAAGTCCACATAAATGGCCAGACTCAGGGTTTCCCAACAGAACATTGCCCAGAGCATCACACTCCCTCTAGAGGCTTGTCCAGAGGCCATCCCATATTGCATCCTGGTAGCATCACTTCCCCAGGTAACGGCTCACATGTACACAGCTGTCCATGTGATGTAAAAGAAAATGTGACTCATCAGACAAGGCGACCTTCTTCCACTGCTCAAAGGTCTGGTTCTGATGCTCATGCCTATTGTAGGTGCTTTCGATGGTGGACAGGGGTCATCATATGCACTCTGATTGGTCTGTAGCTACGTAGCCCCATAAGCAGCAGAGTGCGATGCACTGATGCAGATTTGCTGCTCAAGAAATATTCTCATCAACATTAAATCAGTTGTGCTGCTTAATACTTTTGTGGAAACCATGATAATTTTTTTTCAGGACTCTTTAAAAAAAAATCTACAAAAATAAAAACATATCTTTCTTTCTCTCTCTCGCTCTCTTTCTGTGTCATCATCATGTTAGTGCAAGCTAGCGCTTATCACAGCTCACGTCAGAGAAAAGTCAGAAAAATTGATTGCTATTTAAGGCTCAGTGGTATTTTCCTGTGGGTAATCTCTGGCACTCTACAGCAGTTGATTTTGATGAAGTGGCTGCTGCGGTCCAGCCAGGAGACAGTAGCTGGAATGCAGACAGAGGAGCATTTAGGAGAATATGACAGTAGGTATGGAATGAGCAATATCTAGAATTAATGTTCAGCTATTAGTGCTGCTCGGTTTGTGAATGAATAGGACACAGTACTATTACTATTAAAAATGAATCTGTCACAGTGGTCAGCTTGGTCAGTGAGCTCATTTCAGATATTAATATTTACAAATGAGCTCATGTAAGACACATTTTTTTTGCGGTTTGCCTGTTCATCTTTGTGTGTACTGTCCTGGTCTGATTGTCTATCAGCGTTGCTTAGTTACCAGCTGCGCTGACGAGCAATCAGATCAGCCGCAGGTGCGGCTCGTTTATGTGTCCTATAAGTAGTCTTGTGTTTGTTATGTTTAGTGTCTGATCGTTCTACGGCTCACATCCTCTACAGTAAAAGACCTGGGTGTTATACTCGATTGCAACCTGTCTTTTGAAAATCATATTTCATATGTTACAAAAACAGCCTTTTTCCACCTTAGAAACATTGCTAAGCTACGTAATATGCTATCAGTTTCTGATGCAGAAAAGTTAGTTCATGCATTCATGACCTCGAGACTAGATTACTGTAATGCTTTATTAGCTGGTTGTCCTGCATCCTCAATAAACAAGCTACAGTTAGTCCAAAATGCTGCCGCTAGAGTTCTTACTAGATCAAGAAAATATGATCATATAACACCGATTTTATCATCACTGCATTGGTTACCTATAAAGTTCCGTATTAATTACAAGGTATTGCTACTGACTTATAAAGCACTAAACGGCTTAGCTCCAGTCTGTTTAACAGATCTTCTATCGCCCTATAATCCATCGCGCTCTTTAAGATCACTAAATTCAAGGCTTTTGGTCATACCTAGGATATCCAGAACCACCAAAGGAGGGAGAGCATTTTCACATTTGGCTCCAAAACTCTGGAACAGTCTTCCTGATACTGTTCGTTGCTCAGACTCGCTATCCCAGTTTAAAACTAGATTAAAGTCGCATCTCTTCAGCCAGGCATTCATATAATAGTTTTAATCTTACAGTTCAAACTACAATCCGGCCTCTAGCTCATAAATGCCAGAGGAGAACTGGCCCCCAACTGAGCCTGGGTTCTCCCAAGGTTTTTTTTTCTCCATTAGGTCACCTGATGGAGTTTTAGGACACCATTAGGTCACTTGATGGAGTTTTTCGGTTCCTTGCCACTGTTGCCTTTGGCTTGCTCAGTTGGGGATATTTTGGGGATATTTAATTAAATTTTATCAATCAATAAATTCCACTAGAAACAAACCTTGTTGTATTATTTTAATTTAATACTGTGAAGCTGCTTTGATACAATCTGTATTGTGAAAAGCGCTATACAAATATACTTGACTTGACTTGACATCTTTGTCTCCTGGCCCTGTCAGTGCTTTTCTGTATCCAGTTCCTGAGTTACCGGCTTGCTCTAGCCTTGGACTATTTCTGCTCCATTCACGATTGATGTACTTCTATGATGGTCATCGGACATCAGCCCATTGCAGTCTTCTCGCTGCCAAGACCTGAACGCCGACCTGCACCTCTACATCAGTCTATCCAGTCTTGATCTTTTCTCTGTCTACTTAAATAAATTGCCTTTCATTCGCAACTGGATCTTGTGTTTCGTTCCTGTGACACATTTATTGACCTGTACGGAGGCTTTAATGCAGCTTCAATGCAGGGTAATTTTGCTGTTAGTAAGTACAAAAGTAGGATCTAAATCAGGGATGGGCAACTTCGGTCCTGGAGGGCCACTGTCCTACAGAGTTTAGCTCCAACCCTGAAAAAAATCACCTGCCTGTAATTTTCTAGTAATCCTGAGGACCTTGATTAGCTTGTTCAGGTGTGTTTGATTAGGGTTGAAGCTAAACTCTGTAGGACATTGGCCCTCCAGGACCGAAGTTGCCCATCCCTGATAAATGTACGTATGTGTAAAATGTGGTACACATCTGTCAATGCAATTTTGAGTTGATGCCGCTTATCAAGTGCTACTTATTTTCTAGAGAATACGTTACATACAAGAAAACAATTTTATCAAATAATCAATTCATTATTCATTAATATTTAATATCTTAAAAAAAAAAAAAGTTATATGCAAAATTAACAAGAAAAAAGTTTTTAAGGTCACTAATGACAAAATCTTTTATCAATTATTACTAAGCAGGAAAGGAAGGCCTGTAAACCAAACCAAACTAAACGTCTCAAGGTTACAATTGTAAACCTAGTCCTAGTGGGGTACTCTTTGGGAACGCCCCCAGCGTGATTACGTCTGAAGCATATATGTCAACTAGTCCAATGGAAAGAATGAACGTCACGGGCGGGTGACGTCATGACCAGGAAGAGATAAAAGCACATCCGGTGCAACCGGCATTAGCTTCGAAATTGCCGAAGCAAGTCCATCACAGGGATGTAGGAAGTATGGCAGGGCGACGCATCTTCTCGTTCCCTACTCAGGGAACAATTGCAGTCGTCTATGTAATTCAGAATGCGTATGCCCTGCAGCCTGAGCGGGGCCAGAGCTGCATCTACGCACTTCGTGAATGTGCGGGGTGATAGAGCTAGACCAAATGGAAGTACCCGATACTGGTATTCTTTGCCCCCAAAAGAAAACCTCAGGAACCTCCTGTGCTGAGGGAGGATGGAGACATGGAATTATGCGTCTTTCAGATCTATCGTGACAAACCAGTCCTCGGATCTGATTTGAGTCACGATCTGTTTGAGTGTCAGCATCTTGAACTTGAGTTTCTGAACTGTACGATTCAAACGACAAAGATCTAGTATGGGGCGCAACCCTCCATCCTTTTTTGGACACGGCGAGGGAGACATTTTTTGAAAACCTCTGCCTGCTTCTTAGTTTACTGGAACCTCTCGACGACCGAATTAACGGCGTCGCCGAAGAGGCCAGAAGGATGAATAGGAGCATCTAGCAGAAAAGCTCTATCTTTCTCTTTTATTTCTGCTAGATTGAGCCAGAGGTGTCTCTCAGTGGCTGCAAGGGCTGCCATAGACCGCCCAATTGCTCTGGCGGTCTCCTTAGTAGCCCTGAGAGATAAATCTGTGGCCCGACGAAGTTCTCGAATTTCATCGGGCCCCACCCCCTCACTTCTGTCCAAATCCCCCAGCAGGTCAGCCTGATATGCTTGAAGCACTGCCATAGTGTGAAGGCAGGCTCTGGCTTGACCTGCTGCCATATATGCTTTGCCCACTAGATTGGATGTTGTTTTTAATGGCTTAGTGGGCAAAGCCGAGGCCTTCAGGGACAATGCTGAACCGGGAGACAGATAGCTCGCAAGCGTCTGTTCTGCCCGGGGCATCGACCCATAGCCATACTCTTTCAACCCCCTTATTTGTGAATATACATGAACTTGGGGACTGAAAAGACGGGACGAGTATGGCTTTTTCTACAATCTAGACAGCTCACTGTGCAGAGCGGGGAATAATGGAAGGCCTCGTGGTGGAGGTGAAATATTAGATGGGAGGAAGCGCTCGTCTAATTTACTTTTGGGACGAGCACCTCTTTTCTTGGCTGGCCATTCAAATGTAATTTATCCACAGCGCGAGTAATCACCTCCACCAGCTCCTCATATGCTGGGGAAAGAGATGGCGAATCCTCTTCCCCCTTATTTGTGTCACTGTCAATGCTCAGTACATCTACCTCCTTGGAGCTAGAGCACTGAAGCATTGGGCTCTCTTCCCGGGCGGAAGATGCCGCAGCGTGGGCTCCCGACACCGGAGAGAGAGCACTGTATCCCCCAGATAAGGGAGGAGATAAGGCCCTCGGACCCGTCTCCAACCCCGCTGAGAGATCCATTTGCGATCCCCAGGAATGACTTCTCCGTGCTGCCTCGGCAGCAGTGGGTCCAGCACCCTGAGGATTGCGAGCCTGGCCACTTTCCTCAAAAAGTGACAGACGGGAGCGGAGCATGCGAAGCGGAAGCTTCTCACAATGCTGGCAATCAGCCCCCTCGAAGGCTGATACTGCATGCTCCACTCCCAAACACACCACACAAAGTTCATGTTTATCCCCACCCGTTAAATAGCGCGGGCAGGGAGAACCACATGGTTTGTAAAGTTGTTTCGCCATAGTGTTTGTAACGTGACAATAAATATAACAGACATAATAGACACAGATCACTTGCTGAAGCAACAGAAGCTAATCCTGGGAAAACATTCCCCGGGTTGTGAAGTATGTGTGGCAAACACACCAAGGAACTTGGCTTTAAATAACCTCTGACAATGACATCATTGGAATGTGCGCTCGTGAGGTTATAAATTGTAACAAGTTAGCTCAAAGGGGAATTATCAGTTATGATTAATTATTAATATTTGGGTCAGTTAATTGGATTAACTTGAGGTAGCTAAATTAATATTACAATCAATTAATCAGTTCCAACGAACTCTTTTGATTATTCATTTATTCTAAGAAAAGCGTATCTTTCATGGCCACCGAAGAATAATTATTTCTTAGCATGTACAGCACTTAGAGCATGTAACAAGATCAAGATCGTAAAATGTTGATTGTTGCAAGCAGAGAATCAGAACCAAATACATATTGTGCACAAGTTGTATTAACTAAATCACAAACATAACTGAACTAAACAAACATACATAAATACATACATGCATAGGTAAAATGGTGAGTGATAGAATGGAACTGGAAGCAGGAAAGGGAACTATGGAAAAGATCCTTTTAACTATGAAAATAACCATCAGCTTATTTTCAGAGCACCTCATTAAATTGATACTTGCATGGTCTGTGCAGTGGACAATTCTTGAAGTGGTTGAAAATTGATTTCGTTGATGGGTCCGTGAGGGTAAAATGTCACTGTACAAGTTGCAATCGTTTTCCGGCAGGACACGCAGAGCAAATGGTGGGAGTTGCGATGAATGAAGCATTGAATGAAGACTTTGAACTCCTGAGGTTGTCCCTGATGCTGTTGTGGTTGAGAGAGTCCTCTCTCTCCTGAGTGAGCACATGGCTGTGGTGAGTCGAAGCCTGCTGCCCTGGGGCCTGCTGAGGCCACGCTGGACAACACGGCATCCTGAACGTACCGAGAAGCCAAGAGTTGATCGTTGCAAGAGTGATGGTAAGGTTACAGTTTTCTTCTTGGTTGGATTTAAGAAAAGACAGTCTGACTGTCACCCTTTGGGAGAGTGAAAGGATGGCAGGCGGTGTTCACGGCCTGCAGTATCAACTTGAAGAAGCAGCAATTGAGGACCGAAGAGAAGAGAGACCCGAAGAGAATGCTATGACAGGATCCACCTGTCATCGGAGATGGCGCCTGTGTGTTTGGCTTGCCGTCTGCTGCTCTCGTGTTTTTTTCTCTGTCTGTCTGATGTGTCGTTTACCTGCTGTACGCGGCTGGTGTACGCCCGTCAAGCTCTCCTAGACATCAGCATCTCTGTTGGGGATTCACTCGCGAACTTTCACACCGTGGACGTGGAATGCCCCCTTCACAAACCGCACGAGCCTCCCCGAACCATCTTCCTGCACGATATCTGCCGGTGGCCGCTAAACACCGTGCGGAGAAAGCGAAGGAGGAAACGAGGAAGCCGCGGAGGTTACATGACGAAACTGAAAGCTTATTTACAAGCTGACATTTCGTTTGGACGCAGATCTGCAGCATGGCACCCGCGGGACGCGGTTTACCGATGTCTTCGTCCTGTTTTCCCTCTACATCTGAGTCATGTCACTCAGGTTGATCTCCGTAGTGTTGGCCGCCGCGCCCGGCGGAACGGAGCAAATCACGGAAATCTGCGCTCATTGAGAAAAGCGTTGTCATCTCACGTGACTATTCCTCCACCTAAGTTGGTGCTAATAAACGCCCGCTCCGTGGTGAATAAGACCTTTTTATTAAACGACTTCTACTCCTCACACAACTTGGATTTTATGTTCATCACAGAATCATGGATAAAGGTCGGTGATTTAACTCCCTTCTCAGAACTGGTTCCAGCAAACTGTACATTTTTTAACTCTCCTCGTCCTAATGGACGCGGGGGTGGGATTATAACTATTTTAAATAACTCTCTCTCTTCACGCTGCCGGTTGGTCCCTGCAACGGCCTTCCCCAGCTTTGAAACTCAGCTTCTCCACCTAGATTGGAATGGTCCCATCTGTATAGGGGTGATATACCGCCCTCCACTCTCAACTAAGGATTTTATACAGCAATACTGAGTTTTTTATACTGAGTTCATTGGCAACATTGCCACAAACTATGATCGCTTCCTTTTGGTGGGCGATTTTAATATTCATGTCTGCTGTCATTCAAATTCCTTGTCGCAGGAGTTTCTTGACTTAATAGATGCTTTTAACCTACTGCAGTGGGTCAAAAACTCTACCCACATTCAGGGCCACACATTGGACCTTGTGTTATCTTACGGGATTGATGTCACTGATATTGTATTCTCTGATTTTCCTCTCTCTGATCACAAGCCCATTTTATTCTCACTGTCTCTTCTGGAGCTTACTCAACCCACTATTGCTCCTGTTATGTCGCGCTTCTATTCTCCACAGTTCAACACAAACTTCGACTTGTGCTTTGCTGAACTATGCTCTCACTTGCACTTGGACCAACCATTATCTGACCTGGATGCTGATCAGCATCTTAGCCTTTTAAATTCTGCCTGGCTTAAAGTAGCAAATGTGACTGCTCCTCTTAAGCCTCACAAACCCAAACCAAAATCAGATATATGGCAAAATTCTGACACTCGTCACCAAAGACAAATTTGTAGAAAGGCCGAACGCAAGTGGAAACGGGACAGGCTAATTGTCTCCTTCCGCATGTTCAAAGACTCTCTTACAGCATACCAGAACGCTGCTTAAATCAGCTAAAGCCGCGTACTTCTCAAACTTAATTGAGTCCAATCACTCTAACCCTAAGGTCTTGTTTTCTGTCATTCATTCTGTTTTAAATCCATCTGTTAAATTGTCTGTTGCCTCAGATGCTCTATGTGAAGACTTCCAGAGATTTTTTATTAACAAAATCACTAAATTAAGGATCAGTATCTGCCCTAAATTAACTCTCCCCCTATTATGCCGTGTACCTCCTGTGCAGTAACGTGCAGTGAAATCTTGTCATGGGTAGGTTTGCAATTCTGACTATATAACATGCAATTGCGACTTTATTTCACGCAATTCTGACTTTATAACATGCAATTGCGACTATATTTCACGCAATTCTGACTTTATATCTCGCAATTCTGACTTTATAACACGCAATTGCGACTTTATATCTTGCAATTCTGAGAAATAATGACAGAATTGCGAGATGTAAACTCGCAATTGTGAGATAAAAAGTCGCAATTATCTTTTAAAATGTTTTATTCTGTGGCGGAAACAAGCTTCCATACCTCCTGGCCTCTTCCTCCCATCCATCCTCCCTGACGCGTACCGTTACGGTAGGGCCGGCCCAGCTATCGGTAGGCGCCGGCGGTGCCGCGGTAGCCTTCCTGAGAAAACGTTTTGGAAAAGACGGGCTATGGACCCAACCAACTCTATAGGAGGGGAGGGGAGAACTCAGGGTGTGTAGCCTAATGTAACTAACGTGACAAATGTGAAAAAATAAAATAAATCCTCGACCGGCCCAAAAGTGAAGCGGCCCACCGGGAATTCTCCCGATTCCCCACCCCGGGCCTGTTGACAGCCAACGCTAGGCGCCGCTAGATGCTAAGTATCGGGAAGTGCGGATTGAGTGAGAGCGAGTGGATCACGTGACATGAAGCAAGCTCGGCCTCTGCCTCAATGTTGATAATTCAAGACAGCATGAGAACTGACTGCGCATGCGCAAATCTACGTAAACTACGTTCTATGGACCAAAGAGGCACTGCTAACCTCTGCCTCAATGGCCATGGCCTTGAATTTCCTGCATGAAACAATGGTTTTAGGAGCAAACAATGGCAAAATGAGTATATTATATGTGAATTCCTGCAAATTTTTGTTACAAAAATTAATATTTGGAATAAAATAAATGCAATTAATAATGTGGTGAATTAATAAAGCTCTTGGAATTAATAAATGTAATGTCAACATTTCCTTTGGTGAGGCACTGCCTACCCTGCCTACCCTGACCGCACGTCCCTGCTCCTGTGTTTGGGAGGCTTTTGATCCCATTAACCTCCAGATACTGAAGGATGTGAGCGCCAAGCTCAAACCTTCATTCTGCCCAAATGATATCATTCACCCGAGATTTTTTAAATTAATCATCAACTCGGTGGGTCCAGGTATGGTATCTCTTATTAACAAGTGTCTAAACACTGGCTCTGTTCCGGCCAATCTTAAAGTGGCTACGGTCACTCCTCTGCTCAAGAAGCCTTCACTGGATCCTTCTGTTTAAAAAAATTACCGGCCCATCTCTGTCCTACCTTTCATTTCCAAGTTATTAGAGAAAATCGTGTTGGATCAACTCCAACACTTTTTGTCAAATAACTGTATATATGAGGTTTTTCAATCTGGGTTTAGGACTGCCCACAGCACTGAGTCCGCTCTCCTGCGAGTACTAAACAACATATATATCTCTACTGACTCTGGAGACACTGTGGTTCTAGTTCTCCTAGATCTGTCGGCGGCTTTTGACACCGTTGACCACCCTACTCTGTTAGCTAGACTGGAGACGTGGGTGGACATAAAAGGCTCTGTCTTGTCATGGTTCCAGTCTTACCTTTCTGACAGAAAGTTTTTAGTAAAGATGGGAAACTTCTCCAGCTCCATGGCACCTCTGAGCTGTGGTCTTCCACAGGGCTCCATTCTGGCTCCCTCTCTATTTTCTCTTTACATGCTACCGCTGGGCACAATTTTTAGGAAACACTGTGTATCATTTCACTTTTATGCAGACGACACCCAAATTTACATTCCAATCAAGCGCAATAATCCTGCAGCATTAAACTCTCTTCTGCTATGCTTAGAGGAGGTGAAGGCATGGCTGGCTCAAAATTTCCTATGTCTTAATGATGATAAGACCGAGGTCATTGTTTTCAGCCCGAGTGAAAGGTCCCAGTGTACATGCCCAGACTTGGGGAGTCTATCTCACTTTAAATCTACAGGAGTGCGGAACTTGGGTGTTAGTGTTGACCAGTCTTTAAACTTTGATAAACACATCTCATCTGTAATCAGTTCCGGTTTCTACCAACTTCGCTTACTATCTAAAATCAAAGGCTTTCTCACTCCAATAACTCTGGAAATGGCGGTTCATGCTTTCATCAAAGTCGCTTATGTCTAAAGTGAAAGCAAACTTGAGAAAATTGAGAAAATCTGCTTGTCAAATGCGTGTATATTAGACGCGTCGCACGCACCTCTTAAAGAGACAGTAGTAATAGTAAACACGGTGCCGCTTGTCCTTAAAGGGATAGTTCACCCAAAAATTAAAATTATCTCATTATTTACTCACTCTAATGTTGTTCCAAACCTGTATTAATTTCCTTCTAATATTTTCTAATATTAATATTTTGAAGAATGTGGCTATCCAAACAGTAGCTGGTCCCCATTGACTTCCATAGGAGAAAAAATATACTATGGAAGTCACTGTTTGGTTACCCACATTCTTCCAAATAACTTTTATTTTCAACAGAAGAAAGAAACTTATTCGAGTTTAAAACAACGAGAGAGAGTAAATTATGACAATTTGAATTTTTAGGAAAACTATCCCTTTAATGTTAATAAAACAACAAAATGCAAAGAGAAAATCACTCACTGCTCTTGACTGATAACTTTAATAGTAGCTTTAATAAGTATCAATGTATAATTTATAGAGTGAAGTCTATGTTTTGTTTTATTTTCATATTTGTTCATTTAATTACTTTCTTCAATGCTACTGTTAAATACACCTACTGTAGCTGAAAACATAAATCACTGTTTATTTAATTTGTATGTTACGTTGTGTATGTGTAATGTGTATCTTTGATCTTAATATTTAATAATGACAAATATTTTTATCTTCGCCCCTGTCTGCCATTATTTATTTTTTTTATATTTTGTTGCCTAAGGCTTTGTTTTTAAAATATGGACATTAGTTTGGCTGTAATGCTCAGTCACAAAATAGTAAAACCAACATAAAAAAGAATCGTGATAAAATCGTGAATCGTGATTTTCCTGAAAAAAATCGTGATATGATATTTTTGCCATATTGCCCACCCCTAGTATCAACAGATAATAGTATTAAAAGACACAACACAAGACAGTAAATCATTCGCAAAATGTTCTGGAATGCATTTTAATTTCATGTTAATCAGTTCATCGATAAATTAATGCAGGAAAGTGGATGTCTGTAGGTTTTTGTGAGCAGGGGCCCTGTTCACATTGCTAAGAGTCATAAAACCAACTTATCTGATCGTGGTCATGGTAACTAAGACCTTCTTGCCCTGTTTGGGGGGATGGGGCCACAGATCCCAGAGTGAGTTCTAAAATCATTTGTTAACCTATAACAAATACTTGTGTCTGACTTGTCTCAGTCGTTACAAAATAGACGTGAAAAAGGTGTGCCTTTCAGGTATCACTTTGTCTGAAGAGACGTCTGGACAAGCCAATGTAGCGCAGCATCTATTGCCGCTTTTTCAGGGAACAGGGTTACAGTTAAATAACCTGAGATGTTTCCTTTTAAAAGCTACTCTCAATGCTGTGCTATGCGTTATGGGAACTAGAATACCAACACCTCCGCACTGGAAGTGTTTGGACTCCTCATGGTTGTGTAGTGTGTGCTCACAAGCATGAGTAATGTCTCCAACATGAGCTTGGGGATGTCGACTCAAGAACAGGTGAGCCCAGAGTAGCACGAACATCCAAACTATAAAATCTGATGAATTTGTGCAGAGGACCAACCTGCTGCATCACACAGTTGTTGCAAGGGGGTGCCCCTTGCCAAAGCTTTTGAGGAAGCAACCCCCCTGGTACAATGAGTCCTAACTCCTAGAGGCAAAGCTTGACCACGCACCTCGTAGGCTAGGGCAATGGCATCCCTCACCCAGTGGCACCCCCTGGTTACGACCCCCATTGCACATGAAGAGTTGATCTGACTTACGCCACTGGCTAGTGCGGTTGGACGCAAGTCTGACGAGCATGGACTGGATACTGTCAGTGAAGTTTCTCCTGCTCCAGTGTAGTGAAAGGTGAAGGACAGAAGGCTTCAAGAATGACCAGATGCCCATTTGAGAATGGAACTTTAGGTAGATAATTAGGGTGAGGATGCAAAATAGCTTTGATCATTCCAGGGACAAAGTCTAAGCAGGATGGCGAGACTGACAAAGCCTGTAAGTTCCCAATTCTCTTTAGTGAAGTAATGGCCATGAGAAAAATCATCTTTAGTGTCAGAAGCTTGTTGGGCGCGGGCTCCAGTGGTTCAAAGGAGGTTCTGACCAGCCCCTTAAGGACTATGGCCAAGTCCCACAAAGGGAGCTTTGCTTTAAAGGGAGGCCTCAGCCACCTGACCCCACGGATAAAGTGGCCAATCACAGGGTGCTTCCCGACTGGCACCCTCGTCAATCAGGGTGTGGCAAGCCAATATGGCAGCCACAAAACCCCTGAGAGTAGCGGGGCATGTGCCTACTGATATTTTTTCCTGCAGGAATTACAGCACTGAAACAATCTGGCAATGAACTTTCAGGGATGTAAATCACTCTGAGGGACAGGAACTTGTCCTGAGCCCAAAGCATAACCTGCTGTGCTAGCCTGTTCAGATGGCGATTTATGTAGCTGACTACTGTAGTGTCGTCCACCCTAGGCCGAATAGAAGAACCTGATATTGGCAAGCTTCGCCCCCAAAAGCGAACCTCAGGAACTTCCTGTGTTGTGGCAGAATTTCTATATAAAAATATGCATCCTTGATCAATTGTGACAAACCAATCTTTGTTTTAAACTTGCTACACAATCATCTGATCGTTAGCATCTTGAACATGTATATTCTGAGAGAATGGTTCAGATCGCGAATATCTAAAATCGGACACAAACTCCCTTCTTTTTGGGGAACCAGAAAGTACCGACTGTAGTAGCCTGACTCTCTCTGGGAGGGGAACATGTTCTATGGTCTCACAGTAGTGGAAACAACGCCGTTGAAATGGGCAGTGTGCAAACTGAATCCTGTACCTTTTTATACTATCTTTAGGTCTTAAGGAGAGATACCTGGCAGTAGTTTCCACGCTGCCAACTTCTCTGAAAGGGGTACTAATTTCGATCCTTCAATTCTGGAGGGGAGATGTTAAAAGTTCTTGCAAATAGCAGGAAGTGACAGAACATTTCACTGAATACCACTGCCCCCCGAATCAGAGGTGATGGGGAAGAAACTTTACAAAAGATTCCTCATGCATCTTCGCCTCCCAGAATCTGCTGACGACTATATTAACTAAGTCGCCAAACAGCCCGGAAGGTGAGAGGGAGGCATCAAGCAGAAGCAATCTGTCTCTGTCTTTGATGCCCGTGAGACTCAGCCACAGATGCCTCTCCATGGCGACCACAGCACCCATGGAACGGCTGATGACACGGGCCGTTTGCTTTGTCGCATGAAGAGACAGATCTGTGGCCCGACGAATTTCAGAGAAAGCTTCTTCATCATCCCACACGCACTCAAGTTCTTTAACAGGTCAGCCTGGTACGCCTATAACACCACCATGGTGTGCAGCACAGCACCAGCCTGACCAGCCGATTGGAATGCTTTCTTAAGTTTCTTAGGAACGTAGGTTTTTTTAAAGACGATGCGTTCCCAGAAGAGAGAGCCCACGAGAGTCTCTTCAAACTAAGGCAACACCACATAACCGTGTGCCTTCGCACCCAAGATAGTCAAATATGTCAATGTCGAAGGCAAAAAGACACACAATGTCTATGGTTTTCCCCATGAACGAGTTCATTCGTCATGGGGGTCTTCAAAGAAGGGAACAGACCATCGCTCAGGTCCCACCTCCAAGCCACCGGACAGAGATGGGCGTTTGGGGTTCTCTTGTTGCTGTGGAGAGTCCAGTTGTAACCAGGCCACAGCACAAGTCACCACCTTGAGTAGTTCCTCTTGCATTTCATCATCACGGGAGGAACGCTCGGAGACGGCACACTAAAAATCTGTATCTCCAGAAACAAAAGATGCAGCGTCCTCTGCCTGAGCCGAAGAAGCGTGCAGAGGACGCGTCCTAACAAAGTGGACAAAGTGAACAGATACAGAGTGTAGTACACACACACACACACACAATGCGGTCTCTGAAGCCAAAGAAACCTGAAGGCGCACCTGTTGCAAACAAAGAAGTTTTTCCACAGCGCATAGCGCAGCATTGAGAGTACCTTTTGAACTTATAAATAAAATATACATTACAAATATAGTTACAAAAGTTATTCAGTTGAAAACAGAGTCTTCTTGCGCTTGAATGGTTTAAAGTTATATTAAAATGCAAACCAGGGAATCCATAAGAGGAATGGAAACTTTAATTTTATAACAAGTATCCAATTCCAGAACTGGAATCGATTTTTTCGATTTTTAAATCAACCCTATTCTATCCATTAAATCAACCCTATTCTATCCATTCAGCCTCTACCACCCTGAGGCCTTAAATACAAAATGGCAGACACCAGACTTATATTGCACAGTGGCCTTCCAGAAGAACAGCTGAATATACTAAACCTCTGGAGAACATACAGGCAAACAAAATGATCTGATTGAGATCAGCTAATTAATGACCACCAGACAGCCTATTGTTCATTGGTAATGTCTAGAAGCTGCACCATCTGTTTTCCACACAGTCCAAAAGAACTTCATTGAATGACACTTGACTGACACTTCTTAAGAACATCTCCTGCCATGTCTTCAAACTAATTTTAACATCGCTCACACAAGTTATTTGAAATGTGGAAATGTCTCTTACTGCCATGTGTCCATGACATGTCCATCATATTGTGCTCTTATCCTTGGAGTAATGGGAGTCAAATTATGGTTGATGTATTTGGAGAAGGTATGAATGTATGCATGCACAACTAACAATGTTTCTTGTAACCAGGAATCATACTTCCCAAGTTATGAATATGATATTTTGCCTAATGAACAAATTTGTCCATTAACAAAAGTACGCTCATAATCGGTCCATAGCCAATGTTTATACAGTAATTACAATAATGAATCACCCAATGTAATGGCTAATTCAAAATCGCTGGCAATTTCTCCATTGGGTTGTTTAAAATATCACAATGAAGTTTTTTGCAATGAGTCCAACACTTTAAGACACGATGGGAAAGGATGCATTAATGAGTCTGCCCTACTCCCTCACACACACAGAATTTTGCAATTATAAGTGAAATATTACTCAATACATCAGATGTTATTTCTTGATTATTACCCATTATTCCCCTCCCAGAAAGAGTGAAACTCTAAATGGCAATTTGCAGTAATGTTTCATCCAACAATTCTTGCTTTCTCTGTTGGTTGCATCAATGGACATTGTAATTGGCATTTTACTCATAGCTGATTGATTAGAACATAAAGTAACAAGAAAGGAACAATTATGTCAAGGAGACAGATGAGCGTGCTCGATAGGCCAAGTCGGATTCTGCTGATTTCTGGGAATCGATCCCGCCCTCTTCCCTCGTCGGGTGACAGTTTTGCCTATAACTCACTTCCAGCCTCATGGGTTCCATCAAATACGGCAGCATGGCGATGTGTGCGTGCCTGGATTTTAGGTGGGCCTATGATGATGACTGGTGTGCTCTATGTGATTGTAGGGTTAATGGTGTGGCCACAGAGCTGTCCAATGTGCTGAATGATCTCTATTTGTTAGAATCCCTGCAGTAAAAAGAGATTTACAATTCATGCTCGGTGCAATATAAGCTAGAGAGAAACTGATCATGGAGGAAATTTGAAGCATACACCATTCCAAATGCTTTACAATTCTTGTTAATCTGGTTCACAGAAAACAGGATATTGAGACACTGCTGCATACTGTACATGTATGATTAGGCTCTACCAAATCTAAGAATCAAAACTAGATTTTTACATTTTCTGGGAGGAAAAAGACAACTAAGCTGTTGCTACATAGTTATGTATTAAGTTTTTTTTTAATTAATAAAATGTTCTTGCCACTACACTTAAAGTGAGTGAGTGAGTGTTTTTTTTTTTTTTTTTTTTTTTTTGTTGTTGTTGTTGCTTTCAGTATTTATTGCTTGCTATTAATTTTGTATACACTTTCTGAAAGATATTTGTATATAAAACTACATGATTTCATGATTAAGTATTGAATTTCAGTGAAAATATTTTTACCATAAGTCACATGAGGCAAAATAAATTAGAATTAAAGTTAACAGGAAAAACAAATTCAACAACTTCTGCTCACATTTGGCGGGTGCTATTGGATCACTGAAGGTAAACGCCATAATATGTGACTATGAATTATTTAACGTGAGCTTATGGCCGACTAGCAATGTTCTGCCTCAACCCTGGCGATGACAATCACATTTTAATGTCTGGGGGACCCTAACCAGGCAAACATCCTGAGTGTACACCCTTAATTAACACAGCACAAGGGATAAGAACAAAGAGTGCAGCCAAATTAAGTATAGATTTAGTTACAATATTTTAGGTTTATAATATAAAAAATTTAAAGGTACAATATGTTGTTTTTCGCCGCTAGAGGTCGTCTATTCAAAACAAAGGCGTAGCTTGATGACCCAAAGATTGAGCGTGGAATCATGGGAGTTGTCTTCACCTCACAGCCGGTGGAAAAGAATCTGACGGGATTCGGGCAGAAATAATACTCATTGATTATCAACGTTACTGTAGTATGAAGCAGAGCAGGGCCAAGTGATGTGGGAGTGGAATGAGGTAGCTGAAGCAATTGCTAATGAGAGACGAGCGCGAGACACAGATCGAGAGCAGCAGAACTTCTATTATGGAGCAGACGCCGCTTCAGTTTCTTCCGGTCAAGCGTATGTGGGGTAACGCAGTGCTGTTTTATCATTTACATTTGTCTGTTGAAAATTATGTTATAATGTTACTCTGTACGTTCGCTCGGCGGCTGCTATGAGACACTTGTTGCACACTGCAGTAAGCTAGATCGATATTAGAATATCATATTAATAAATGCTGCATGGCTTGTGTTGCTAAATGGCATGCAATTAATTTTAAAACATCGTATGGCGGAGGAAATGCTCCATTACTGTTACTAAAAATAAAGCTGCATCTGATTATGTTATGTGAGCCACTTGACAAAATAATGTTTTTCTCGGAGGCATTGTAAAATCATGGTACTCGTGGAAAATCAAGAAAACAAGCGATTCAAACAAAAAGACTAACAGTGTTGAGCTATATATAGCAATGATTAGTTTTCTGTAAATAAATGTATCAAAACAGTTGTTCTCTTGTCTAATAAAACACATAAAATATTAAAGCGTCTTTGGTGTTTCCATGGTTTCTGCTAAATAAAATGGAAATCGAGGGTAACGCAGGTATGGTGCACCGATAGGCGACGCAATGACACGGTCCGTGTCCTGGATAAAATTGCTTATTTCTCTGGATTTAAAAATTCTTGGAAACATCTGGGATAATGAGTCACAAGTCAACAAAATATATAACACTGTTCTAGTGGCTTTTGGATATTTTAATCCAAAAATCTTACATATTGTGCCTTTAAGAAATTAAACACTGCTAACAAAAGAAAGGGAGAAATAGTCATGCTTGCCTTGGCATTAATCATTATTGCTTAAATCAACACAGAAACAAACAGTACTGTGTGTTATGTGTCAAAAACAACCCAGGGAAAAAAATCTTCAAAGAGACTACACAATTTTTCATATTAAATCGACTGGCTTTCAACTAAAAAGCAGCCGGTTGGATCAAACAAATGCCATTTCCAGTTGTTTTTAAAAATAAGTAGGGCTATAATTTCTGCTCCTCCCTTGTGCCTTGATCTAAAGGCTACCATAAAGCAAACCTGTTCAGCAGTGCACCAATCAAATACATTTGATTAGGAGATGCTCTGGGCCAAGCCTAAGTTAAAAGTAATGGAAAATAAAGTCAATATCATTGGGGTGCAGGAAAAAAAAAACAGATTTCAGGACCAAAGTCTTTGCCGTTGGGAGGAAACATGAGAGGGTTGCCATTAATGACAGAGTCAATAGAGCAATAATACCCGTAACAAGGTCAGAGCCACACCAGAGTGCACAATGCTGGCAAGTGTCCGTGCCGCCCCACAGACACTGATGAATAAACACTGGCCTGGTCTGGTTTCTCATGTTGTGCCTGGCCGTCAATAAGGGTGTGATGGATTCTGTGTGGCTCTGAACATGGGGCAGGGTGAGGTAATAAATAGGTGGTGCGTCAAAATGAAAGCTCTGGACGCTGATGCAATTACAGAGCAATGTCCAGTTAAACCTCGAGCAATTAACATGCCAACAGAGCGCATGATGCAGGGTTTGTCCACTGGTCTATATAATACACGTCTGTCCATGCAAACTCAATATGCTTAATTAAACAGCTCAAAAACGTTGTCAGCACAGGAGGAGAGAGCGGTGGGGCTATGTCTAATGTACGTACAGCAATTGAGTTTGAAAATAAGTACAGCACAGTTACTTTTCTAATTAACTCCTAGCAAACCTAATCAAAACATTCTATGTGTGTGTAATTTATTTTCTTTTTTTCTATCCTTTCAGCGCGCCCTGAAACAGAACAGCATTACCCAGGTTTGTGGATTGTAGGCCAGTGTTGTCTCAGTGTTTAAATACATGGAAATATGATAAACAACATGTGATGTGATCTGGGAAAACCCGTCAGATGTCGCCCTGGTACATTTTCAGTAAGGTCTATTAAAATAGGTCAAATGTCAGTTTTTTGGTCAAAATTGGGTTTTCATTAAATTATTATTCAATAACATCTTGTCTATCATGTCTTAATATATCCTGGCAAAATTCAATAGTTTAGTGCAGAAAAATAGCGATTTATAGTGGCAAGCTGAAAAGACTGTGTCTTTCTCTTTAAAAACATGCACGGCGGAGGTGCAAAAAAATAAATGATAATAATCGCCCATAGCGCTCTTTCTCTTAACACTACAAAGACAGTTCACCTATAAAAATAAACCACATAACATCTAGAATAAAGGTATATCAATGCGCATTTCCCGCCAGTCCTCTGTAAACTACAACGGCAAACAAGTATTATAATTTTTTTTTATTCTGAGTCAGATGCTCGCTTAAAAGATCTTGCTCGCCTCCCAATCGTCCAATTTCAAAACGGTTTTCATAGGATGAATTTTGAGTTCGTAAGCTTTCAAATGATACCTAATCTATGATGGTTACTAAAATATGTGATTTGAAAAAAAGGCAATAAAAAAAAAAGAGCGCCAATCGTCCCGCTAGCAGGACGTGGCAGTTAATTAAACCTGTTTTTCTCAAAATTCCGTTCCTGAAAATCATAGTGATCAGCCGACTTCAGATAACCATAACTTATGTTACCGACAAACGATGAAATAAATAAAAACTGTTTTGGAAAGGGCTTGAAACCAGCTTTAATATGGTATCAAAACATGTAATAGGTAAAATTTCACCATGTGATGGGTTTTCCCAGATCGCATTATTCCTGTGATGGCAAAAATACTCAGCAATGGTGTTGACTTATGAATTTGCACATGGTTTGTCTTAAAGCATATTAAAAACAACATAAAAATTCGATTTTCACCACAGGGAGTCTTTAAAACAAATTACTGACCCCAAACTTTTGTAGGCTAATGTGCTGTATGTTGAAATTCATTATTGTCTATTTAATGATTTACTGAAACAACGTATTTTTCTGCAAATACTGTGATTAATCGTAAACAAATCAATCTGTGTATCACAAAAAAATGATATTATATTTTTAATTGTTTTATCTTAATTTTAGAAAAATATATATTTTTAAACAACCTTGCTTTAACAAAATTGTCAAAGTTCAACAATTTCATCTCCCTACAACTGGCATGAAAATCCAAAGAATAATTCATGTGGAGGTCAAATCAGCTCATGTTTAGAGGTGCATTGAAGCTCTGACGCGAGTCATGTGAAAGGGCTCTTGAGTATCTTCTAAAAAAATAAGTTAGTTTCACCTATCAAGTATGCAGATTTAAATACCTGGTTAACTACAGTCAATAAAATTCCTAAAAGCAAACAGAGAAAAAGAAAAGAATTATAAGAAATAATACTTCTGTTCCTGGCATTAACCACAAAAATCTAACATATGGATGTCAAATGTGTCTATGAAAACCGTTCACAAAACTTTTATGAATGTAACTTTTGAAGGCAACAGTACAACCAGGTCTATGACATATGGCAAATAAGTTATAAAAACTGCCAACACTGCAGCTGGGTAAATCAAAATTCACGAGAATTGTCTTATTTATAGTATGATGTGAATTCATCACTATCACCTTGAGTCTCGTTCAAATGGCTGACTATTTAGCCAAAGCAAAATGAAGTTATTTTTTAGAAACGCTTATAAAACTTAACCATCATTGTAAACTCAGCAGCTGTTTTACTGAGAAATAATAAATCAGAAAAGTACACAATAAAACACAGGCTGTATATACTGTATTTATAATCCTGCTGTGCTGCGGTTTTTATTGACATTACTTTAATGGACTTGTACAGTTTCATCAGAGATGGAAACAGGTGTTTAGATTTGGGTGCCACATCTTTAGGATGCCACAGTTAAACAGCTCTGATCTACAATTTGCACACAATCTGATCAACATCAATCATTCAGTTTATCTCCCAGTTCTCTTCTCCATAACTAGAACATTTTATACTTCAACTAACAGCCATTTCTCTTTTAGATTCAAATCAGTGTTTGGCTCAGGCGTATGAAATGAAGGAACCTTGCGCATTCAATTCAGCTCGTCTTTCATGACTTTGTCCTTTACAAAGTCAAAAGCTCTGTAACTCTCTTGAGAGACAAGAGAGCACAATAGGTTTTGTGCTTTCATGATTACTGAGAATAAAAGAATAAAAGAGTAAAAGAACATACAAATGTGCCTACGGCAGAAAAAAACCTTCATTCATGAGAGACTTCTACACCATACAGCATTAAAACCCCTACGTATTAGAGGTGTAAGGCAATATGACCAAAACATTACATGGTATTTTATATCCCAGAAGTGGTAAATATTACACATTTTTTGTGTCAGGTTTTTGTTGCAAATTAAAGGCAAAAATATTTTATATATTAATATGTAAGCATATATTTGGAGGAACAACAAAAGACGGCAGAAGATAAAGAACTTTTGAACATCCCCACACAGATGGCAATATCCGAAATCCTTTGTTCTTGTTGGGACATTTTTTGGTCCTCATGAGGCAAACAACTTATAAATCATACTAATTGATGTTTTTTGAAAATGTAAAATTGCAGAAAGTTTTCTGTGATCGGTAGGTTTAGGGTTAGGGGATATAAAATACAGTTTGTACTGTATAAAAATCATTACAACGTGTGTGTTTGCGGTCTGTACAAATAAAACAGCAATACAGAACAGTACTACTGCATGTTGTAGAGTAGACACTGATTTGTCAAAAAATTTATTTATAACATCACAGGCCAATACAAGTCTATTATTACTTACTCTGCATCCATTTCAGAAAGCACAGTAAGGCTGGACTCACATATCGCGTCTTTTGCGCGCTCAAGTTCATTATTTCAAATGTAGGCGCACGGTATGCGCGCTCATAATGGAAGCGACGCGGTCGCGGTGCGACGCGCTCATTTTTTCCATGCGCGTCCGCGCCGCATCGAGATAAAAACATCTCAACTTTTCAGAATGCCGCAAGCGCACCGTAGGTCACGTGACAAGAACCTAACACTGTAAACTGCTGCACTATAGTTACTAAAAAAAATTTTTACTAAAAATATTAATGCTCACAACTGATTCATTGTTAAATCCATCATTGTTTATACAGAATTGTTCTATATTCTATATATAAATGTGTATGTGTTTGCTATTTCTGGCGTTTTATGACCACTTCAGTTATAGTCTAACCTCAGACAAATATAGAGCCGTTGCGCAGGAGAGATGGTTTCACGGCAAAAGCTCTGTTTACTGATGCTTGGGCCAACTTTTCTTAAAATATAATCAAATTGGTCCTGGCCCACTCTGAAATAGGCTTTGAACCGTTCATTGTCCAGGCGGAGCTCCTGGATCAGCTGGTGAAATTCCCCATGTTTTTTGCGTTGTTGGAGTATCGGGTGCACCCACACACTGCGGCGTTTTTTACTTTTCTTAGAAAATAAATCTTGTAACAGAGTTACAGCAAGGGTTTTTCTGTGGTGGAAATCCATTTCTGAAATTTCCTTGCTGTAACGGAGAGCGCAGCTGATGGTTGCTTAGCAACGATAGACGCCTCCGGAGCGCAACCGCGTCCTAGCGCTTTTGAAAAAGGAGAACGCGACGCGCCTAGCGTTTTCTACGCGTTTTTAGGCGCGATATGTGAGTCCAGCCTAATTGTTTCACATAAGACATGCATTTCAAATCAAAGTAATGCACAAAAAATAGTGATCACACAAAATCAAGTGTTATCATTGCACACTTGCGTTATCAATTTGAAAAAAATCAAGTTGAAGCCAAACATGGCTTTCGTTTCGAAATGGCATTAATTCAAAATTACTCACACTCTCAGTTAAAACACTAAACGCAGCCATCTTTGTACATATGTAAAAAGATGTTTGATAGTCCTGAAATGTTTGGTCAACGTATATTTTGCAATGTACAGTGCCCAACACAACTGATCTTAAATCATAAAACACAAGGTGTCTTAAAAGGTATTATCCGAAAAAGCATAATAATAGGGGTACTTATGTATTGCACAATATAGTGGTTTGTAAATGTAAAAGGTCTGCAAAGTTTCAAAGAACAAAGTGCAAAATGGAGTTATTGTCCCCCAAAAGAAAGAACTGTATCTGAACTGCCTGAAAGGAGTAGCCAGTAATTCCACTCACAAAATATATATTCCTGTCATCTTTCCTCATGCATCTTATTGGATTCCTCCGATAATATGGTTTCAAAAATGGACAGATGATGCTCTTAGCCCCATCACTTGAAAAATGTCAATGTCATCCAAGGGATTAAATGTTTGTATTAAGCAATATTTCAATATTTTATAAGGAATGAAAGCCATGATGATTCAATCTGCAAAACCTGGAAAACTAATTTTATCTGACTTAAGGTGCAAGGCAGCCCAGATGCCTATGGTGGACTCTGACCACCTTTACCTTAGATGAACTCTAACCACCATGGCGTCCCATCCAAAAAGACACCATCACTGCTTTACCAGATTCATTAGTGCTTTCTGTCTCTCCATGAGCTAAATCAATAAGAGGAATTGAATTACTCCATATCCCTACCTGCATATAAAAAATTATTTACAAGGAAATGTTTGTGGAGAACAAGAAAAATAACTAAATCCACGATTTGTCCTTTCATCTAAACTTTAAATTCTAGTTAAGTTTAGAAATATAAACCTAAAATCGGTTTCCTGTCAACACAGCAGGTGTGGGAATGAGAAAATTACATCTCCTCAAAGGAGGTGCGGATTAGTAGACCAGATAAATATTTGAATATAACAAAGAATGTAAATATTGAGAAAAAACTAGTTTGGGATCACAATACATGATAATACCCAACACAGCAACATGCACTGAATGAATAAACAAAAGCTAAATATCTACTGTATGCAAGATCTGTTATTACCTAGAATGACTGACTGAAATGGGCGGTACTAACTCTGAGAAGTACAGAAGTGCCAACCACAGCAGCACCAACTCCCCCTTTAAATATGCTGCCCAATAGTTTCAATAAAACTCTGCAAACACATTCTGCCCACCCAAAAGTTCATTTAACATGATCTAAATACTTATTTCCACATTTCTAGTGAAAACAAACACCTCTTTTTCCTTTCATAATGCGTTTGCCCATTTGCAGCTACGCAGTCCAAGAAACTCACACAAACAGCACAAGACGCTAGCCGAGGGTGGGATGTATTTTTGAGCGATTAGTATCTCGCCACAGGGGGACACAAGTTCAAACAGAAATCTGTCACAGAGCAAATGAAAGAGAATTATGGATCCACAGGCGGTGGCCGTGGACTCCCGACTGAGTGATATAAGAGTGTAGCCACAGGCGACACATCACAGTCTAGCAGAGACGTCCATCACATTTATCACACTTACATCTCATTACACTCCTGTGTTAAGACGGAAAGACAAATAACCTAAAGCCAGACGATAATAGACACCCACTCAGAAACACAACAACAGTAAACAAACTTAAAGCAAAAGTTGCAAAGCATCACATGAGCCAGCACAGAGCGTGTGTAATGTTTGCTCTCAGCGCTCACAAATGCACACTAGTGGTACGACTCAGGAATTGCAAACTCTCAGCATCCTACCGTTTCAGAAGTAGTCTCGGCGTCAGTGCAGTCAGCTCAGCAACATTCGGCAGAGTGAAACGTGCCTCGTCTGTTCTGTGTGTCTCTCTCAGTCTGAGTGTGGCGTACCAGGCGTTCTAGCCCAGAGCAAGAGGCTTCAGGTCTGTTCAGTTCAGCGTGGGACAGCTTGGCTAAAAACAGTAGGGGAGTACGACCACTGATTTCAGAACAGAGCCACCCACACCTTACAATCCACCAATACTGTAGTCAGTTTCACCTTTCCTCACTGTTTTGCTGCCACAGTCAGTCAGTTTTGTCAATATGAGTGTTTATGCGGTTGGCTGGGTTTCTTTCTGTGTTCACCCAAAAAAGAAAAGTATCATCCTTTTCTCACCCTCATGTTTCTCTCTTTTATACAGTAATTGTGAATGAGGAATGACTGTCCATAAAAGAGACATAAAACTATTTTGTGCACTAAACTACAGTAGTAACCAATAGAATTTGGGATCATTGACATTAGGGACACACAAATATAACAATTATGCTTAAGCCAATAATTATTTTCATGTTATGACTGATAAGACAAATTTCTGATTTTAAAATTCTATATTATTTTGTCGAAATTAAAACTATTGTTTTTATATGTTAAAATGCTACAGATTATATAGGCATCACAATATAATGGAACTGTTAGTGTTAATTAGTAGTGATTTTAAAGATTACTTTCATCATCATCTAATGCTCCTTTTAAATTTGATCTAAATATAAAAATTGTAAAACAAGCATGAGCATGCTAAACTAAATACTATTATAGATAATTTAAAGAAATTGTAATAGTGTCTGATAACTGATATGGTACTACTACTATATTGAACCTATTATTGACATTACACCTGACAGGTGGATATCAAGCTATATTTGAATACACTACCATTCAAAAGTTAGGGATTGATACGATTTTTTTAAATGTTTTTAAAGAATTCTCTTATGCTCACTGTTATGTCCCTCCACTACCTGTGGTGGCTCTGTTTCCTCTTCTAATGTTTGGCTGCTCGGTAGTATGTTTTCATTTGTTATTGTGTGCAGGTGTGATCTGTAACGAGTGGGCGGAGAGACACCCTTTAAAATCTCAGGGACTCCATGCAGAGAGTGGAGACTTGTGTTCCGGCTACCACGCCTGTGATTGAGCTTCCTGCATTGTTTTTATTCTGTTGTAGTTAATCTCCCATTTTCTGTTTTGCTGGTAATTTACTCAATTGTTAAATAAACCCCCTAGACAAACGAGTCCAACTGACTTTGTGGTCATTTTATGTTGTGGCCAGTGTGCCTGATCATAACACTCACCAAGGCTGATTTATTTGATTAAAAATAGATAAATTATATTGTAAAGTATTATCATTTTAAAAAACTTTTCTATTTCCATATTTTAAAATGTAATGTGTGGCAAAAGAGAATTTTCAGGCATCACTGCTCATAAAGTCTTATTATCAATGTTGAAAACTGCTGGGTTTTTTTTCCAGGATTCTTTGAAGAATAGACAGTTCAAAACAACAGCATTTGTCTGAAATAAAAAATATTTTGTTACAGTGTAAATTGCTCTACAGACGCTATCAATTTAATGTGTCCTTGCTAAATAAAGGAATTAATCTCCTTCAAAAAACAAACTAAATATTTTACTGACCCCAACCTTTTGAACGATAGTGTACATGAATGTGAATGAGTAACATGACTTGAAATTCATGAACAAGAATTAAGCTTGCTTCTCCAAAAAAAAAAAAAAAAGCAGCTTTAGAAGACCTAATGTAACAGCACAAGATGCATGGACAGTGTCCATTTGCATTCACTTTCATTGTATGGACATATTGCTTAAAGGGATAGTTCACTTTGAAATAAATTTTTGGTATGTTTTAGCTTACCTCAAGGGCATCCAAGATGTAGGTGTCTTTTTTTCCGCAGTAGTTTCAATTTTGATATTTTTAGGTCAAACCGTTCTTGTCTGTCAGTCATATAATGCAGGTCTATGGTCATTATCTCAAAACACAAGTACAGAGTCCAAATTAAAACCATTCCCCGTCGTCCAAATTAAACAATTCCCCATCGTAAGTACACATTGATGGCCTAAGACACGAAACGAGCGGTTTGTGTGAGAAAACGAACAGTATTTATATCGTTTTTACCTCTTGAACACAGCCGCGTCCAAATGTTCTGATCTGACGTGTGCGCAGACTGGTGCAGTTCAATGTCGCCTTGTCTACGGCAGTTCATTGGAACGAATGTCTTTAAGGCGACATCTAGTGTATATATCTATGCACCAGTCTGCGTACACGTCAGATCAGATCACTTCGACATGGCTGCGTATAAGAGGTAAAAACAATATAAATACTGTTCGTTTTCTCACACAAACCGCTCGTTTCGTGTCTTAGGCCATCAATGTGTACTTACGATGGGGAATTGTTTAATTTGGACGACGGGGAATTGTTTTAATTTGGACTCTGTGCTTGTGTTTTGAGATAATGACCATAGACCTGCATTATATGACTGACAGACAAGAACGGTTTGACCTAAAAATATCAAAATTGAAACTACTGCGGAAAAAAAGACACCTACATCTTGGATGCCCTTGAGGTAAGCTAAAACATACCAAAAATTTATTTCAAAGTAAACTATCCCTTTAAAGTCATACATGTAAGAAATGATATGTGCCAATTTTAAAGCAATATTATTTGCTTGCATTTAAGGAAAAATCATATAATGAAATTATATTTACCTGCTTTAAACTATTATGGAAATGCCACATATGAGCATACTATGGAAACTGCAATATAAAGGTGCTTCATTTTTGTTTGGAAAGTATCGGCGGCAATACTTAGGCTATGTTTACACGGAAACGATCTGAAGAGAAAACGCAAAAGTGGTGTTGCGTTATCACTTTTTATTCTGCGTTTAGACGAGCGTTATGGGGGGGAAATCTGCGTGCATATGATGACGTAAAAGTGTGTGAAATTGTACTGGCGCATGCCCTTTAGACGGGAACGCGACGAGAGCCACTGTGAGCAGATCGGTGCCTTCACTGTCTAGCAGACTTTTGCGTTTTTACCCTTTAGACGGGAACGCGACGGTGGAGCGTTTTTAAGATTTCCACTCTGGAGGGTGGTTTCACTTTTTTGCGTTTTTAAGCCCCAAAAACGCCGTCGCCGTCTAAACGAAAGGCACATCTGATAAAATATTTTTACGTTTTCACCCGCGAGCGTTCTTGTGTAAACAGGGCCTTAATGATCTTGATGTACACTATAAAATTTTTTATTTATGATGCAGAATAGGGTAAAATGAGCAAAAGTGTGAAAAAAAAAAAGTTTACTCATGAACGTACCATAGCCTACAACAAAGGTTATGGCAGGGCAGACAAAGGTGAAGAGGTGATAAGATAAGACTGACGAAGACTACAGTGAAAAGGGGGAAGAGTGTGTGAAGATGACAAAAGCGAAAGGCGACAGCGGAAGGACATCCAACATGACAGACATGAGTTACAGACACTGAAATGCTTATAATATTAAGACTGGCTTATACAGGACATAGGGAACTTCCAATTATGTCCATCAACTCTTCTAAGATAAGTATATTAGGCCTGAGGGGTGAATGCTGACCGCATTAAGAATCAAGGAGACCTAATAGCCTATTGAGCGACGCGTAACAGTAGCTTATTTAGCTATTGGATTAGTTGATTTTAAGATTATTTTTACATGAACTACTTTGTATTGTAACCAATAAAATAAGCATTTGTATTTTTACAACTGCCTCCTGTGAGAATTTATTTGTAACTACAAACCAAGCCTTAAGAACAACCACAAGGAAGTCGTCTACGACTACGACATTCCTGAAGAACTTCAACCTGCGGGCATGTGAGTACTAGACACCACATAATCATAGCAAGGGTGAGTAAGTGAGTAAATTTTCATTTTGGGTTAATTCTTTTCACACAAGCAGCATCTGCTTTTAGAGATGTGTGAAACGAGACAAAATTGGAAGAGTAGAACTCACTAGTTAAGACACAGACGAGTGAGAAAGAGAGATCTTCCCCACTGAGACTCATTGGCAGACACATCCTGTCTCTTCTCCCAGCCTCTCTCGATCCCTTTCTCTCCTCATTCCCTGTAATTCTATCACTCTGTCTTCCTCTCCTGAGGAGGGAAAGTGCTTCAGATTAAGTTCCTCTCATCCTCACGAGCAGAGCCCTCTCTCCCATCACATCTTAACTTATATATGTACACCTACTGTGAGAGTGGCCTTCCATTACCCCTCCATCTCATCTCTGAGGAATCTCAGATGTACCCAGGTGTTACCGTTCATGCAGGTATGCTAATGTACAGCAATTTTACTCTATTTCATTGCATTCCCTATTACTCCAGAGACTTCAACAGCCATGAGGACACTTTTCTTAAAACAATGCAGTTGAAATAAAAAATAAAATAAAATAAAACATCAGTATGCTGAACAGAGCCCATCAGCCCGAATCCATTCTGCCATGGAGGTCAGACCAGGGTTGTACTCTTTCACAGGAAGCTGAATTTCAAGGGTTTGGTGAAATGTCAGCTGGGCCCTGCACCTTTAGTGGCTATGATATCTTGAGTGATGTCTCCGGTCTAAAAGGTAACAGGGGTTGGCATATTGTGCAAAAAAAAGTGCACCAGGCATTTTTATCTCTTATGTGAATAATCTTTTGTGGAGATCCACCTTGAACCAAAGAGAGTGGAAAAAGCAAGAGAGACAGAGGTTTCCTATCAAGAGACAAAGACTGGAGACCTTAAAACCTTCTCATAATAGAGCATGTCTCGCTGACAATGACTTCATTTTGAGTGTTGTGTAAGACTAAGCAGGCTGATGAGAACCTACAGATGATTCTGTTATACTTAAAGGAATATTTCACCGCTGGAAAGATGAATGTGTATTTAAATTGGGTCATTTTTAGGGCTGTGCAATTAATTGAATTTCTATTTCTATTTTGGCTCCCAACAATCACCAAAATAGTACAAACGAGTAAAAATGATTATTTTGCCATGTTCTTTTTGCAAGAACACTTATTTTGTCTTGTGTTCTGAATGATAAGCGCACGCGCACATCCGCCCCTCCCGAAGCCATAAACTCTCTCAGCTTGAATGTTTAAACTGATAAGACTTAAAAAGTAGTGAAAATTATCAACTTTAGTTACAATGCAATGCTGGCCCGATTGTGCAAGTGACAATTCCATCATGTCCCGACTCCTAAACACGAGAGTGTAGTTTCGACACTTGCCTTGTCCAACCCATTTTGAGAGACAGAGAGAGAGAAGACGCAGCACCGCTGAACACTCACGCGGTTTGTGAAATTGCGTCTTGGAGAAAGTTTAAAAATTATTGATTTGATTTTATAATCTGTGTGGATTAATTTAGGCTAATCATACAATCTACTTGCTAAAGTGAATCAATGTTTGCGGGGGAATTTTCTGCATTATAAGTGGTAGACCTGCGGGAATTATAAAAATACTTATTGAAGTATTATCTGTTGTTATATTATTTATTTTAATACTTCAAAAAGTACAATAAATGTTAAAATTTCTATTTTTTTAAGAATTGTTGAAAGGTGTCTTTTTAATAAATGCAACACGTTCCCAAAGTCCTGTTACATAATCGTGATTTCAATACTGACCAAAATAATTGTGATTTAGATTTTTTCCATAATCAAGCAGCCCTAGAAATGTGAAATTATTTTAGAAGTTGGTGCCTTCTAGACTGAGAAAAGCCAGAAAATTTATTTTTGGCTCATGTGGATGAAAGACAACAACACCCAGAATGCACTTGCTTCGCTGCCCACCGAGGCCACTCCCAAGCCACACCTACCGGTTACAGAGGGCCGTATCGGAAGAAATGATACAACTAAGCTGCATTCCAGTCCACTTTTAGACACGCACTTGCGAACTTCCCTAAGCACTTCTCGGGGGAATCCCTGCCCCCATTTTGAAGCGTGTTCCACTTCCTGAAGTGGACGATGGAAGTTTATATGGACAGATCCTCGCTCCCTTGATTTTGACCGAGGGAGCGAGTCTACTTCATATGTACAATTCAGACACCTATATGTCCCACAATGCAGTGGGACATTGATGCATGATTGTGACATCACCACAGATCTCGTCTAATCACCAACACAACAAACAACTCTATGATATATTAATTATTAAAAAAATGTTTTAAAACAACCCAAACACACCTATATACATTTGGATGCTGCATTAAACAAATTCTTAAAGGGAATTTTTTTTCTAAGTAATACATCAACTCCATAACTGATTCCAAGTGATCAAGGGCTTAGGACGTTCCAATTCAACCCATTGCAGTTTCCGCCAGTAGTGGGCACCGAGTGAACGAGATGGAGGGAAGTTAGCAAGTGAAGGGCATGACAATTTTGGACTGGAAGGCAGCCCTGGGCTACTAGTTGACTCTAAACTAAAAAAGACGCCGTTTTATCGTGAGATCCCACCCCTATGGGTGGGTTGAAAACATGTGGAACTAGCTCCTACTACTGGCTTGAGCCTCTAGCCTCTGGCCAAAAAAGACTCAGGGGGACATGAGGGAGGGAAGCACAGTCATTCGAAAATAATACCGGGTTTCTACTGATACAAAGCTTAATGCTAATCAGTGAAGTATCCCTTTAATGCAGCAAAATAGAAAATAACACTCCTAAAAGGACTGAACCTCAGAAATCTAATTCTATAGTGTAACTGCAAACAAAAAACACAAAAATAAAACAAACAATAAAATATTTATGATTACATATAATACATAAAATAAAGGAATGGATATGTATTTTTAATAAAATAATTAAATAAAAATAATTTCAAGTAATACTGTCAAATATATCTATTTCACAGCATCTGTGAAAAAAGTATTAAGATTCCAGCAAGGCTGGAGGTTGTTGGCAGCATGTAGGTCCAGCATAATACAATATAGAGTGTAAGAGTAATGGCTCCTGTGGAAGATACACATGCCCACATGAGAACAATGGCCAGTGTGCGAAGTCAAAGACAATCTGTCAGGCTGCGACCCTTGTACCTCAAGCTACAGGAAGTGCCTCCCTCAGCAGAAACCTGTGTTATCGCCGCCGCAGTCCGCAGAGTCTGCACAACTTTTAGATGGACACACTTAAAACTTCCTGCTCCATTTTAAAGGCATTAAATCAGCCCACCGGCTGGATTGTAATTCTCCTTACAGTCTTGTCCCATCTTTATTTGCCGCAATATAACACAGCTCCCATGGTGCAAACCGACTTTTCTTATGCCAATGTAAATATGAAAATAATGTAAAGTCACCCTGCACTTTTAAGTGTGCCCGGTAGAGCTGAACTACTCTGCTACGCAACTCTGATATGCTGCATTGCTTTTACAAGTTATATTTTGCCTAGCAATAGACTCAGGGCACATATACTCACATTAATTGAAATGTATCTAGTTGCACAGAATATGCCAAGCTAGCAACTGTTTCTCTCCTCAATTAAAGTCTTGAAGTATCCCAGTGGATTATGGGAATGGATAGGTAATTTAAGTCTACCTCAAGAGGAGTGTTATCTGCCGTTATAACATCTTTCAAAATGAAGAGGACTAAAGGGCTGACATTCATACCCTGAGATCTCATTCAAAGTTCCATGAATATGTTGTGAGGTTTCTTTAAAAGTCATGTGGGATTGTTGAGCCCCAAAATTAACTTTGGTTTATTTGGCCTGTTTGCCATCTAAAAGTTCTCAGTCTAATAATTCTGAATACATTTCTCTGAAGGCCTATTTTCACAGCAATAACCATCCAGAACCTCATGCTGGAGACCAGGAGACCACTTTTGTTTACTTGAACGTATGTCACAATGTCACGAAGTAGAAAATGTAAAATCGTACACTGAACCTGCTCATTAAATCCATACAAGCAGGTATGCAGTAAAACCAGCATTGTGGAATGCAAATAATTTAGGCATAATAATAGTTTACAACAGACACAAGTCTCTTGCCGAGTCACTGGTTGGAGGGACAGGACATGCTAAGTGTGCAGATTTGTTCTCCTGAGTGCATTTTAGCTAGCTGTGATATATTTGCGAGAAGGTCACTACTATATTCTTAAGCAATGCAAATCCAGGCTGAGAGACAGGATGTACAAATTAAAGGACCTGTGGTAAATGGGAAAACAAGATTTATTGGGACTAAATGGAATTCATTTATTTTTAATATCTTTGAATGGCTCAGTTCAGGACCCTGAACATTTTAAACAGAAATTGAGCCCCTCTTCTAGTTAACACTGCCTCTTGACAAGATTCAATCATAAAACCATATATTTGAATGATAGTTTCCAGTGGCAAGGGACTCTATTTATGAGTAAAGCAATTAGAGCAATTATGGCTTGGAGATCATTAGCACTGCGCTGGCAAATGTCCATTCATTCATTATTGCAAACAGTATAACAAAAGATATAAAAGGAAAATTAATCTGAGCACAATTCTTGCCAGTGCAAAGGAGACATTTTCAGACTGCTGCACCATAAATCGTTTTAGCATTGATATCGCGATGTCAAGTCTAGGGATCATAAATTATCTGTGATCCGTACAGACCACGCACTACGGTTTTAAATGCACGTGATTCTCGGATTAAATGTAAGGTTTAACCATCATATATTGAAAGTTTATCATTTGCACATGTTTTAACTCATGTTAGACCTACCTGAAAAACAAAGAACAGTTTATTTCATTGGTATTTATGAGAAATCTATTTCAGGATAACAATATAATTATTGTGTTATTTTATCTCATTTCTGTTATTAAAACGAAGAAAAAAGAAACAAATTGCAAACAACAGGATAAATACAATATAACAAAAATATGAATTAAACAAATTAAGTTGTTCAGGTACAATAGGTTTATTTAACATGTAGTTAGAATTAGTACAGAAATGTAATAAATGTAAAAAAATGTATATTGCATAGTCTTCACTGTATGAATTAAATATTTAAATGTATTTTTATTAAAGCTAAAAACTAAATAGTTATTCAGTCAAGAGAAGCAAGTAATTTTCTCCTTTGTTTGATTTACATTAATGACACAGAGCAGCAGGTAGGTATATTAGGCTGCTGTCACTTTAAGACCAAACGCACAGATCCATTACACTGATCTGTTTACTTTCACTTGAGACATAACCGACTGTGTTTACATGAATACTCCACACAATGGGAATCAAGCGCAATAAGATGTGAAAGAACCATCCCGCCCAGACCTATTTGTAATTTGTTTATTTTCCATGCAGATTCCCTCCCCAACAAAATCACCTCAGTCATTCTAGAATGATTAATTCTTTCCAAATAGAGCTATTCAAGTCATCTGGTGAAACACTTTTCATATCACAATATATATTGCAGAAAAACGAAATATTGCAATGTCCGTTGCAGCCCTAGACTGCCATTAATCAAAGATATCAGCTGTGGTAATTATTATTTTATTATAGTGTTTAATTTCTGCCCCCCAAAACATTGTTCCTCCATGGTTATGTGTGACTAATTGCAGAAAGATAAGACAGCTTTACGCATGAGCCCGCCTGCCCTTGTTTATGGTGAAAAGGATGACATCATTAGCTTTATTTAGATCAATTTCACACCATCCGTCTGATTAATAGGTATGCAATTAAACCCAGCACAGCTCTAAATCCAACAATAAATTACCAAAGGATATGTGGGGGATAGGGTTTCACATCATACTTTTTTTTTTCATGGTGACCATAGTTGCTTAAGTCCACAGGCGCCGAAAGATTAAAGTGATGAAGATTACAATTAAAGCTCAACATTTTTATAGGAACATCTTTCAATGCTCTTATTTTCCTTGAACATCTGGGGAGACGGAGAACAATTAAAAACACTTAATAATTAAGACTCCAATCACAAATAAGCCAGAGTGATAAAACTTACTCGGCACATGTTCAATAAAGTTCTCTCTAGCCTACCCCTTTCACTTTGCAAGTGATTTTCAAACTAAAAGGTCTTTTGGTTTTAATTTTTACAGATGCCCAATATTTTTTCTCTGCCTGCTAAAAATGACTGATCATTGAATTCAAATGACATCTTTTATAGCAAGGATGTTGGATAAGTTAACACAGCTGTTTTGAACACGTCAATATATTTATTTTCTAAGCTATTATATTTATTTGATTAGTTAAATCAGTTTCAGATAATCATCACTACTTTTGCTTTAACTTGGTTTGAACATTATTTAGCTACACTAATACAGCAACAGCTAAACTAATCAGTAAAAAATTTTAACTTGAGTAATTTAATTATTGTCTTTTCATAATGGTACATATAATAATATACACGGTACATATACAAAAAGATGGCACGTAGAGTAGTCTGTGAATTAAAGAAAAAGTAAAAATATACAATGGATAGGATCATAGTGCATCAAATGCGTTCCTCTTAAAATGTAAATCTCGTAATCTGCCGTCTAAGTCCAAAATATTCACAGTCACAGTAAAGTCACAGTGTTGTGACAACATTATTTAAATGGAATTACATCAAACCTCATAATAAACCATTCTTATGTTCCTTTATTTTAACTGTCTAGATAATTACATGACAATGGCTGCCAAGTGAATAATGCATTAAAAATTGTATTGCTCTCTAAAAAGCCAATTTAGCAGAGTTGAAACTACAAACTTTGACTCAGAATAAGGATTAATTTAGCAGCTTAACGCACACAGAACCACCAAGAACTCTGATAGATGCAGCATAAACTTTTAATTCACCCTGAGTTCTGTCTTTTCTTTAACCAAGTGTCTTTATAAAAATTGTGTACACAAAAATATGCAATATAATCATAATGTTTACACAGACAGTGTCTGTGCATGGCTTAGATGCATTATATGCAGTTATAATGCAGAAGCTTTCAATTCTTATATAATTAATTCAGATATGCCAGTTATATAGTATATGAAAAAAGCAGGTGAAGAAAATGGTTGACAATTTGTATAGACTAGGAGAGTATTACAGAAATTTGTATTCAGGTATTGTCAAAAAAGTTAGCTGTTGACACTGAAAGTCCTATTTCTATGCTGATAATCTTACAATTTAGAATACTTTTTAAAACCATATGGCTCCGTTTAATATCGCTGTGGCTGACATATGTCAGGGGACTTAATAGGGGGTTTAAGAACAACAAAAATACCAAAGATAGACACATCAATCACTGCATCCATTCCCTTTTAACCACGGTCTCAGGAGAGAGTTTTATCTGTACATGAGTCCCACTGTTCTGTTATACAATCACATATCAAAGACAGCATTTGTTCCACTCAGGTATCCAGTAATCTCTTCATTCTTCCTGCATATTGCCACATTTGATCAGCTCCTCATGGAGTGCTTTACCTCACAAATGAAGCTATCTGCCATGCAGCCAAAGTCGTCTCCCCTAAAAATGACCTACATCTACCCATCCTTCCACAAATCACACCCCATGCACTAGTTTCTCGTTGTTGTTTTTTTTGGACAACCCTTCATTTCGCTAAATTGGCAGGTCTGAATGGCTCAAGGAGCAGCGTGAGGTGGACAGGTCTACAGGAGGGGGTTGTCTTCCACACAAACATTATTGTCATCCTTTTCATTTTTCTTTCAGCACACCATTGTCAGAAAGCAAAATAGATATCTTTCTTCACCCACCTCCTGACGTGTGACCGCAGAAATAAAGCAAGAAATACTGATTTGACAGGCATGTGAGGACCTAATCTTAACGTATGGCATTGTTTCTCGTTTCTTTGAGTCATATAACTCCCGGCCCACCTGCTCCATGCGTTCGGACCACCTCTGTTGCTCATGGCAGTGAACGCTGACTGACAAAGCATGTTGTCAGAAGATAACTACATTACCCAAACTTTCATTTCCCTCACGCCAGGAGTTCCATCATACACAGATGTCTTTCCACCTTACACACTGCGCAGTGGTCATTTGGTATTCCATATCCATCCCACCTCCGACACTGCCAACAGAAATAAGCATAAAAAAAACAACAACAACAAAACCTGACATCTTTAGCAGGGAATCTAGATTGCCACACTCTGAAGATCTCATTCACCTTTAGCGTAGCTCTCATGAGGTAACTTCGGTCCACATGAGGCCATCTGTTCTCCATTATGGGCATATTTTTATACCGGACATAAACTTCCAGCATCAATGGGTCAATGCGAGATGAGACTGTCACCCTGTCACAACATAAAAGCAATTCAAAAGCGTCTGAAACAACAGGAGTCGTAAACTTGTAGCAAGTTTAAATAAGCCTATCGATTGTAAATTGAACAACAGCTCGAGAATGGTGCTTAATTCCATGCGTTTTCCTCAGTTGCGGCAATTATAAAGAAAGCGATCCAATTTGGTTTTGTGGTGGCAATAAATAGATTGTAAAGAATGTTATTTAGGCTGACTGGGTGCTGTGGTGTGGTTTAATGGCTTCAATAGCCGGGTCGCTTCTAGATTTAATACAGGGACTGACACAGAGAATCTCCTTCATTCTCCTCTTTTGGCCTGGCATGAATACACCCACTACATAATAGGGTCACAATGCCTGAAGCTTCATGTTGATGACCTGTCAGAATCAGTAAGAATGCATCATAGAGACGGACAAGGCTGGCATGTCAAGTTGTTCAGCTGAACAATTAGAGAGCCATTAAATTTACAGCAATACAGCACCTTTGATGAAACTCTACAAGAACTGAGAGAAAAATTTGTTTCGCTTCCAATAATGGCAAGGAAGTGTGATTGAATCAGATTGAACCTTTATGCTCATCTTTTCATTCAATAAATCTGTACAGCGAAGCTGAATAGCGAGCGAGAAGCACGTCATAATAAATCTCAGCTGTGGAACGTCTACTCTACGTGCCTTTCTTTCGGATACGTCTGCGTTCTGCGAATTAGGAGCATCAAGGATCATTCAGTCTGAGGCTGTGTCATATTACAGGCCTCTTTCATGGACTATTGCCATTCTGATATAATCTAGGCACTGGCCCAGTGAATTCAGGCCAGCTTGTGGGAAAACAAAGCCTAGTACACCAATGGAGTGCAGTTCCAGAGCCCCCATTTAACCAGGGCTCAGTTGGACGGGTGAATAGGTAATTTCCAAACTGCTGAGGAGCTGTTCTGAAGAGCCCATCTGTTCTGTACATGTTCAGCCACCATGAGCCCAAATGAGCTGGGTGACAATTAATATCAAGGAGGTGAACGTGTGTGTGAAGTATCCAATCAGGCTTTGTATTTGAGGATGGCACTGAGGAATCATTGGAAGTTTAGCAGGAAGTTCTAAAATGGGGTGAAGACACTCTCTACCGTCCTATTAATAGCTAAAATCTAGAGTGGTTTAACGGCCCTAAACATATTGAGAAAATGCACACAAATAAATACAGTACACCCACCATTAAAAGCAGTCCAGACACAGGCTGGTTTTAAACCAGACATCCCAAAAATTGACCATTTTTGTAAAGAGGCTAAACAGACACCATTTTATATTATTAAAAGCTCTTAAAAGGTAGATCTAATCCAGCTGGAACAAATGATGTGCCAGTGCGCAGCAAATGCACTTCAGATAGATAATTCCGATTCCCGGCACTGTGTCCAAAGGAGCCCCACTTATCTATCAGATGACCCATTCTCTTGATCTGTCAGCGTGTGTCCCGCAAGGCAGACACATACGCACTTGCAGATGGACACGAACGGGCCATGCACACACCCATCCGGAAATCATCTCTCTAACTCAACCACGTGTTACGTCAGAACTAACCCTGCTCATTACTTCAGAACAAGCGTCGTTAACAAAAGCGCGTGCGCACGCATTAATCAGAGAGCATCACCTCAGCTTGTTAAGCATATTAAATGTCCAGCAGCAAGGGCTCAATTAGTCCTCTCTGGGGTACAGCGGCAATCAGAGAGATTCCTCCGTAAACCCGCGTACAGATCTATGGTCCATTTAACCGGGATGGGCGCAGGCTGGGTGAAAGCGATGGATTGCGGAGGTCACTGACGGGAAGTTCTCTGCACTGTGCTCCTTCATGTTGATGAGCTGCCCTGCAGAAAGCACATCTGTCTCTCCAGCAGTAGTGCACTGACTCTGGGCCAAAAAGAAAAGCGACATCATCCTTCTGTCCAGCCAAGGAGCTAATTTGCCATGGCCTTTCTAATTCACGTTCACACTGTCAGCTGAAGAGTTTAGAGTAAGAGTGGGCGATACGGCTATAATGTATCACAAATTTTCAGGCAGGATCACCATCTTATCACGATTCTTTTTCATGTTGGTTTTTAGCAAGGCTGCACGATATTAAACTGACATTGTGATATTTTGTTTGATATTTTGTCCGATATAGATTGCGACAATAACATTTCATCAGGTGACAAATAGCTCTTTTTGGAAGGAATTAATCATTCTAGAATGATTGGGGTGATTTTGTAGGGGAATGTATCTCATAGAAAATAAACGTAAAATAAAACTGCATAGTCTTCACTGTAAAAATTTTATATAATTAATGTTTCTTAAAGCTACAAATGTGATTTTCTTTGTAATTTAATTAACATTGATGACAGATGGCAGCAGGTATATTAGTCCCTTTTCACTAAGACCTAATGCACAGATCTAATATAATGATATGCATCAATTTCCTTTCTTAGTTGTTTACACTCACTTAAGACAAACAAATGTGTTTTTGAGGATACTTTCCAAGACGGCATTTAGCACTTTGTGCGCACAGAAAACGAATCCGAGGTCTCTTTCGCGTCTTCTTGGTCTTGAATGCTTTAAACTCGCTTAAATGTTTAAACTGACAGGACCTAAACACGTGCAACTGATACATTTTTACTCTATGATGGTTAAACTTTGAAATTAATTTGTGAATCGCATGCATTCTGAACCGTGGAGCCTGGTCTGTCTCTGTAGGATCATGATAAACTTTTACTCTATGATGGTTAAACTTTGCAATTAATTTGTGAATCGCATGCATTCTGAACCGTGGAGCCTGGTCTGTCTCTGTACGGATCATGGATAAACTATGATCCCTACTTGACATCGCACATCCTGTGACTATCATGGATATGCACATCGCAATGTCAATGCTGAAACGATATTTCGTGCAGCACTAGTCAATAATCAAATGCAAAAATGAAATAGATCTTACTGTATAAATTGTGTACAAATTTGTTGACAAAATGCAAACAACTAAAAAAAGTTTTTTAAAGTTTAAAAACTCTAACGATAAAGAAAAGGCTTCAGGGGTTAATTTTTCTTCATATTTTCTGCAGACCCACTAGCGGGCCCCCTTGGCAGCCATCCACAAAACAACATCCATGCCAATTATATTTTAGGGTTAAGATTATAGGGTTAGGGTAAGGGTTAGGGTTATGTAAGTTTAACGTAAGTGGGCAAAAACATGCACTGCAAGATGCTTTGGATAAAACTGCCTGGCAAATGTGGAAACGTTGGGTTAGGAAACCAAGTTAGTTTGACAGGAAAGTTGTTCTAGGATTAAACAAAAGACAATAAAGTAACATGTCCAACCAACCCATGCAAAGACATCACGGAACCTTAAAATGCAACTACAGCAGCTAGTTGAGACTTGCTGTAAACATTTAGATGTTTAATTAAAACAAAGCACAGGCAAGAAACCGGTCCATCACTGATTCATCAAACATGACCCACCAATGGAGGTGGAAGGTTAATTCAATAAAATTTTCTTATCCTGTGTTATTCCAGAGCTTGCTTGGAGCCTGAGGTGTAACGGTGGCCTTGTCAAGCATATGCTGTCTGGAGGGAAGAGTCCGGGCTGAAATAAACTTGCAACAGAGCGATGGACATCAGCGGTGCAGCTGATTACTGAGCATGGAATTCTGGCAAAGGTAAACACACCCCAGGCGCAGTTTGGTTTAAATCCAAGCACTTGAACCCACAATCCAATTATTTAAGTGACAGTTCTGTCAAGGATGAATAATTCTGTTGTTGTTTTTTGTTTGTTTGTTTTTGGGGGGGGGGATTGCAAAACATTAGTAGGCTTAGCAAGACAAAAAAAAATTTAAAGATCATAAAAACAACATAAGTGTAGATTTGAAAATCATGCTTTCCCCCGTTATGGTTGAATCACGGAAGCTACACCAAATATTTTGGCAAGAGATTTATTATATTTCTCTCTTCCCTATCTAAGAGATATGTATATTTCTCTATTCCCTCACCCCATCATGACTCTATGTTTCTCCTTCCTCTCACCCCGTCATGCCTCTATGTTTCTCTGAGGTGGTACAGAAAGATTGAGCTTATATACACCACTCTGGGACTTACAACTTCCTTGTGAGGTAGAAAAACGTTTTTGCTTATGTTTAAAAATGGAACGTATACCTCATGCTTGCACATGGTACAATCCACTTTCCATATTAAGAAACTATTTCTCGGTGTATACATTAGTGGTACATTTGTATCAGTTGAAAAACATTCCTTTCCTTGTAAAGAACATGCCAACTGTACACATTTGATGTATCATCATCATTGGAACATCTCTGCTCAGTGAACGTTGCATTGCACATACTTGTATGCAAAATATAGCTCTCCCAGCTCCCTGCTCAGCACACATGTAGGCTACAACATACTCTGACTTCACAAAATACATTATGAAATGATTATGAAAATGAATAAAAATAATACAAAAAAATTAGAACCTTACTATTCATCAAGGGCCTCTCTATCCCACTTCTGTCAGTGATGTGTGATGAACTAATTTAAGAGCAGCATGGGCTCTTTGACAGAACATACTGCAAATGAAAGCTAATCAGATCAATGTTTAAACACAAATCCGCATAGAACTTAAGCAGAAATCCTCTGAAAAGATCAAAGGATTAATATAACCAAATATGGCCATTGCACAGCAAGAAACTTCTTACCTAGGATATATTCTGGGCAACGGTCAGTTCAAACACCAAGTCACCAAGGTAGAGGTTATTTGCAGTTGAAGCAAATAATCTATGCACCATCTCAATCAAGACAAGCCTGAGGCATGTTGAGGTCATAGGTCAATTTGCGTGTATCAATATCTGTAAACAATGAGCCAACAGTGGCCCTCCACTTCAACTGTAATTGTGTCGAATGCCCTGCAGAGCTTCATCATTACCTAACAGACGGCTCATAATTTACAGGCCATTTAGTTTTGCACTACCCGCCACTGTGTTTGCCGCAGAGAGAGAACAGCTATATGTCGGACAAGGATGCTGACGCTCCAAGATAGAAAAAGGCACAGTTTACAGATGTCATTAACACAAATAACCCTGCATGGTGCGAATGCCTGATTAGCCAGTCTGTATACACATTAAACATAGCACAAGACAGTTGAGAACGCCGAGGCCCTGTTTGCTGTCAGTGGTTCTGCTCTAGACCAATAACACATATTTACTCATCAATATCAGTGCAAAGGCCTTGTTTGAGTCAGTGCAGACAGCAAGTGGGGATTTGGGAGAGTTTGTGAAATGATCACAAGGTCAAATGTTACTTTTTATTGAAGAGGCATCGAAAGAACTGAATCAGAGTAGAAGATGCTGTATTTCAATATTCATATGTGCGAGCAAACAGCTTTCATATACAGAAATAGACACACAGACAAACTAAATGTTCTTTCCTTTTATACAGACCAAATAGGGCTGAAAAAAATTATATAGCAAAACCAGTACAGTTTCATTCAAGAACAAATGATTCATATCAGCTGGTCCTTTTAATGACTCACTCCAAAAGAATTACAAACTCGAGAGTTAACATTTGATGGATCCTTTAATGATTGAAGATGGTTACTGAATCAACATAAAGTTTTTATTAGTTTCAGTGATGGATTTAATAAATTACAATATTTTAATAAACTAACTTGACAGTGTTGGCTGAGAGACAATTTCATATGTAAGAAAAATTGACAACTGAAATAGGACCAAATGAATCTAACTGAAGGCTTGTAAATAGGATTCACTAGCGAAAGCTTGTGAATTTAGAAATCTGTATCAATCCTCAGCCCTTCTATAAATGCATTTTGCCAATTTCAGTACCTGACAGGGAATGTGTTGCTATGTGTCTGATTTTCATCTAAAATTAAAAAAAAATTATTAGGTTTACATAAGCAAAGGAGAAAGTTATATCATGTAATCAGTGTGCAGATTAACAGTCATCCTAGCGAATGTTTTTTTTTTTTAGAGGCTTTTTATTTGTTTCCCAGACATCAATTCTGTAAACTGATGCTGACGTACCAGAGGGCTTGTATCATACCGAAAACAAAATTTTGATTTCGATCCAACCCCATCAAGAGAATCATTTTAACAAGGAATCGAAAACATTTGCTTGGACTCAATCACCAGCATCCCAGACTTGCTCATTTGACTCATCTTGGGGAAGTTATTGCAAAACAAATCCTTTGTAATGGTGGGAGTTTGTTCAATAAAGCTGATATACGCCTAGCCTGTTAATTTATCTCCTCTCATTAACCCAGGCCGCTGCTGGCTGCACTTCCTGCACTAATCAGCTGCAACTCCCACAGGCGGTTTCCACACAATCCCCAACATCCAGCTCTACAGAGCCCAGCTCAGATGTGCCCTTACAATGCACCATCCACAGACTGCTTGTGTTCCTCACATTCCAATTAACCAGACGAAATATTCCACAATTAAAGCTGCACAGCTAACAAAACAATGAAGATTATATCATAAAACCTCAGTAAATTGCTCCATTGTTCTATTACAGAGAGGCAGAAGTCTATAATTGTCCGTGCAGGTACAATTCAACACATTGCCCAATATAAATGTAACTGTATGAACATAAGCGTGTTTATGTAGGTGTGAAGGTCAGCGTGCCACACTCTGGTCTCTCGTCTTGTAGATTATGAGGGTAATTAGGCAGGTAATGTGCTTGATTACAGGTCTGTTTCATCGTGACCCCTCTCACATGACCCCTCCATTTTATCCAAACAGATTAATACCTTCAGCTACATTAGTCTCACACAGCCATGGGTCCACATTTTAGCTCATGAACCTCCCATTTAAACAGCTACCAAGTACCAACCAAAGATCACTGTAGTTGTATGTGTTAAGGGCAGGTTTATCAAAAAGTATATGAGAATAGACCAGAAAGGGGAAAAAGTGGAATTTTCTGCAAAAACAGTTATTTTCTGCAATTAATGGACATCAGTGGGGGAAAAATTCCCATTTGATCAATTTCAGGAAATAATAAAAAATAAAAATACTAAAATAAATACAAAGAAAGAAAGAAAATAGCATAAACGTAAATGAAAAAAAAAAAATTTATTTAATAAAAAATGTTTATATATATATATATATATATTACAAATAAATAAATGAACGAATGAATGAAGTTCCACTCAGTAACTTGCTAAGTGCCCCAAACAAAACTGATTTTTTCTCATATATTTGAGGACACTAACCTGCAAAACGTCAAGACATCCGGTGATCAGTTCATTCTCAAAAGCACTGGTGTCTTGTAAACACATGAAACAATACAAATCTGCTTTTACTCCAAAAGTTGTGTAAAGTCAGCCAAACTGATTAGTTTGCCAGCTTGAGAAAGCATTTTCCAGCGTGAAAAAATTAATCATGTGTCAGATGGTCAATGAACAGATAGTGGGATTTGAGATGAGATTTTAACATAAAACTATAGTCACATGAGATCAAATGTAGCAGTTGTGTATAAAAGACTGTCTGAGAAAGTGTGTGAGAAACAAAAGTAGTAACGAATGAAAGAAAGAAAGAGTTGTGAAGAGGAAAGTCACGTCTCGATTGAGCTCAAAGTAAGGGCAAGTCCCTGATGCCACAGTGCCAGGCCATGAAGGATTACTTCTGCTGGCGGGCCATAGAAATTGAGTCTTTTGATCGTATGTTTTAAATTAAAATTCTAATTTGGACAATAAAAATTTAATCACCGTTTTCAGAATATCAAAGTGAATAGCAATAAGCATTTCCATGCAGGAAGCGCATTAATGTTAAGCGGATATAGCTGGTCTTCCATGACACCCTTTTTTCTGCTGCTTGAGTGAGTGGCTGTCGTTAATTCAGCTCTGACCTTCTCCTCAAAGTCAAATTCTTTTGTGCCACATGCACAAAGTGTCTCCATTCCCTTTGTGAATCAGCAAACAAGCTCTGTTTTAACCACGACTCCGAGGACGTAACATTTACTGCTCCAAAATAATGATACAAGAAAACAACTCACATAGTCCTGTTACAAATTTAGCATTGGAATGTTATAAAAGGGTTGACATTTCATAAGATCTATGAGAAACTTAAGTAACACTTGACTTTAAATGATAACTTTAACAGATTCGAGCTGCACGATTAATCGTTAAAATATTGTGATCATCTCGATATAAACACCTTTGACAAAATCACACCTGAACATTAAAATCTGCGTTTGCATTGCCACTAAGCCAGAGAGAGAAGTTACTATTTAGGTTTAGTTATGAAACAGCTTCAGTCTTTAAAACAACCACACAGTATCGTTATTTCTGTGTTACAAAAAATAAAATGATCACAGAAGTACTGGGATAAAAGTTTGTCTTTGGGCAGTGTCACGGTGGGCAAGTGATGATACCGGTGTTGCGGATTAACACCGGAAACACCGTCAACACCGACTACCGCAGCAAGCCTAATCTGAATGCAAGTTTGCAATAGATTATGGATGACAATTTTGTCCCCGTAATTAGGACACATTTTGAGCCTCTACCTGCTGAGATGTGGAGGCTGAACATCAAGTTCACCCACAAGAGCATCTCAATGTTCTTTACAACATTTTATTGTAAAACATTATTTTGCATTATTTATGTAACCTTTATTAGATTACATGACTACATTAACTACTGGTTTTTAACTAAATGATTTATAACTTAATGATAGCTACTAAAAGTTGACTTAAAAAATAGGCTACAGTACATTAGCAAATATCCCCTCTTTGTCTTCTGGGGAAGTTTCAGTGAACGGGAGGTCATTGTACAAAGCACAGCACATTTGACTTCCTCAGAGACCTTCAGGATTGGATGAGAGCTGCCTAATGATTTGGAATGATTTGGAATGACAACCAGAGTGTAAACAGCTGGCAGGGGTCCTGGGGTGATGACATCGAGAAACGGAGTGCCCTTGGACACAAGGAACAGCTGTAAGACAGTACGCACCCTCCACACAAAATTATACCATACACCCTCCTCCCCCCCTCCCCGGCTTAGGCCGCCACTATGAAAGCTTTAGACTTTTTCTCTAAAAGAGGAACAGAAGACGGCGCTCAAATTTTTCCTTTGCAAGAAGGGCGTTTTTGCTGTTTTGCCGACCGGATACGGTAAGAGTCTAATCTACCAGTTAGCTCCGCTGGAAGCTAAGCGATAAGTTGTTGTGATTGGTCGTAGTGTTATCCAACTGCGTGCAGTAAGATTTTCAAATGCATGCTTGGTGCCGCCCCTCGAGCTGGCCGATTTTCATTATTCGACGCCAGACCATTAATCTTGTAGATTTAGGTTTGGATTTCCAGGCTAACTTTTACCTGCATTTTGCCTCCTCTCTTACGATCATGACTAGGGATGGGACGATTACCGGTTTCACTATAAACCACGATAAAATGTACTGACGGTTAGTATTATCGTTTAAAATTGAATTATCATTAAAACCGTGTTTGATTATCGCGATTTTAATAACTCACTGTAAATCCTGTCCAGCCAGCATCAGTCTCTGACGCAGGCGCAGCGCGCAATGTTGTTGTTGTTTTATTGGAGAAGGAATGGCGGAAGGCAGATTAATGTTTTAAATCTTACGTGATCACAGAAATATTATCAAACTCAGTAAATAATAAATCAACTCTGATTTCATTTTCAATACAATCGAAAACGGAGACGCAAGACAGCAAGTTGTATTTGAATGAAACGAGAGCGCGTCCGTTGTGATGGATGTGCGCGGTGTTATAATGCGTTGTTATTGACGCCGGTCATTTTAAGGAAGGAAATGCCACAGAATATAATCTTGCTTAAAAAAGTGCATAGAGCTGCTCGTTTTATTTGTTGTTTGTTGATTTTCAAATATAAAACTTTGTCTTCAGTGTGAGCATCAGTTATTTTTGAACACTTTCATCTCGTTTTAACAAAACCGTGATAATATTGATAATCACGATAATTTTGGTCACTATTATCGTGATATGAAATTTTCATACCGTCCCATCCCTAATCATGACACGGTTGAGCTTCTGTTTATGTTCGCTGATCAATGTTTATATGTGAATAAAAGCCTAAATTTAATCTGTTCATCTCTTTGGAAAATTTTGACTAAACCACTTAATTCACATTGATTAGTTTTACAATCTCTTTGTGAACTTTTTGAAGCGTCAAAGTAGTACATTGAGTATAGAACTGGCTCAGATTTTATTCAAAATATCTTCATTTGTGTTCCGATGATAAACAAAAGACTTGCGGGTTTAAAACAACACTAGGGTGAGTAAATAACAGAATTTAAATTTGACAGAACTAACCCCTTTAATGAACTGCTCCAGACACATGCGGACATGTTCATGAGGACAGCTTCTGAGGATGAGACTGCTCCCTTCTTCATTCTGGAACTAAGACTGTCCTCTTCTCTCCGTAATGAGTTTGGTCCAGTTCCAGGGCCCAGCATGAGCTTTACTGTATAATGTGTCTTCAATGGTCCGCTGGTGACAAGCTCACTAATTCACTCCACATGATTGCAGAACTATTCCCATTAAATGCTCAGGAAGAACTGCAGATGAGACAGTTGGATGGAATGGCAGATGAAAAACAGAAGAATCCCCCAATGTCTGCATAGCTCAGCATGCCTTTTCTCTTCTTTATTCACTTCTCTCTTTTGTCATGAGTGCAATAATAAAATAACGGATTACTTTCTTCATTAAAAAAAAAAAGCACTTTACAGACATTTATCTTTGCACCTCAACAAAATGTAAGAGTTTTATAAAAAAAAATTTGCCTTGGTTATCCACAGTCATTGTTTCTGTGAACTTCATAAAGCCTCTAATCTTTTGATGTCTTCATGTTGTTTGGCTGGATTTTTCATGAGAAATTAATGTGTAATTTTTCATTGTCACATTTTATATGACTTTTGTAACATGGTTTTGACACATTATCTTTGTGTTTGTATCATGTCCATTTGTATTCTGTATTCAATTGTGCGGCGTAAAAAACAATCACACAAGCTTATGTAATTCACAGAGTACTGTAATATAAGCATATTGTGGCATATTGTTTTTGTCCTTGCTTGCATATTCATACAACATCCAAAGATAACAGATTTGATGAAATATCCTCAGAAATGATATTTAAAACCATGCCACATTTCGATGGTGCACTAATAAACAGAACTACAGTTCTGCCTTGGAGATTCTTTTCTAGTGTGAAAGTGGTAATATTATATATAATTTTTTATATATATATATATATATATATATATATATATATATATATATATATATATATATATATATATATATATATATATATATATATATATATATATACACATACATAAATGCTGTGTTTAAAAGTTTGGGGTCAGCACGAATACTTTTTTTATATATATAAATTTAAATTCTGCTATTACGGACGCTTTGATTAAAAAAAACTTTAAAATGTTACAAAAGATTTCTATTTCAAATAAATGCTGTTCTTTTGAACTTCATGTTCATCAAATAATCCTGAAAAAAAATTTTAAAATAGATATTTCTTGAGCAGCATATCAGCATATTAGAATGAAGTTCTGAAGAATCATGTGACACTGAAGACTGGAGTAATGATGCTGAAAATAAAATATATTAAAATAGAAAACAGTTATTTTAAATTGTAATAATATTTCACAGTATTACTATTTTTACTGCTGATCAAATAAAGCCTTGGTGAACATACTTCTTTCAAAAACATAATTATTAGCTACCGCAAACATTTGATACCACAACAACCATCTTACTCAAAACCATACTAAAATCCTCTACTTCTATGATGGGCTTAAAAGTCATAAAGGCAACACTAATGTAAGTTCTAATGATCTGAGGATTGTTTAACAAAGGAGGTAGACCGCTTTACTGATTCAATCAGGGATGTCAGACATCAAACATCTTGATATAACTAATTCAAATTTAGCTAATTAACTTGTCACAATGCCTGAATAATGCAGTTTTCCTTAGAAAATCCATTTAAACAACTTATTGTCTCCTCCTGACTAGGCCGCTTAATATTTCTGGCAGTTGCAATATGCAATATTTAGGAGAATAATTTATTTATTTTCTCAAACACAATTGGTTCATTAAAATGGGACATTGCCTCTTATCTTTTCCCCAAAGGTGTTCAATAATTTCCTATTCTACTGCTGGCCTATAAACAGGGTCCTTTTAAAAGAGACAATCAAGAGCTATTCAATTATCAAACTGGACTAGCTCCCTAATGCTGAGAGTTCACTAACCTTACATTTAATTGAGTGAAGAATAATTTCTCTTTCAAAAACTAATCTATTTATCAGCCTACAATAATTATAGCTGGCTTCAGTGGTTGAAAAAGGCTGAAAATGGCAGGAGATTTTGTAATATTTGAAAGATCTGTCTATCCATCAGTTTGTTTATCGGTCTAATCTAAAGGCCTGTTCACACTAAGGACGATAACTATAAAAGATAAGGATAAATGTATAGTTCTAAAAAACCTTCTCAATGTTCACGAATAGTAGAGAACCTATAGCCTATCGTTGGAATCACTTTCAGAACGATTTTATCCAGCTGATGAACAGCAAAAACATTGACAGCCAATCAGAATCCATCCTGCAGTCACGAGCTCGAGCACTTAAAGCGACAGACAAGCCAGCGCTTAGCATAAACAGAACGATATTGTCCGCTGCTGTGGACACTAATATAGTTATCATTCTTGGTGTGAATGGGCTTTAATTCAGCATTCATATCATCATGTACATAAGCAGCATCACCACAAAATGTAATCAGCCAGTTGGTACAGTCCCCAAAAAAGATAGCACTGTCTGAGATGGCTCTCTAAAGCCATCCTATATGGGCGCCGCACCGCAGATTGTAAGAGAAACCCCAATGTCAATACAGAGACCAATGCAGCAGTATAAATATTGATCTTCTCGCTATATCTCATTGCAGTAGTCATCGCAGGTCCATATATCTATTTGTGTGGGACTGTTTGCAAGGATAGGTAGACTGCATTCAATACACTAAAGTCCATTTAACATATACAAATACATCAGGGTACCTTTTAAGCAAGCCAAATGGGCACAGAGTGCTGCTGCAGTGTCATACTGCCACCTACTGCTGAAAACTGTGCATCATTACCACTCAAGATCAAAGCTTAGCTGCTTTGCCTCCCAAGTGATGATAGTGTTTAGATATTAAATGAAAAGGAGGATGTGCCAATGAGGTCAAACTATTCAATTAGATTTAATTGTTAAATGATTCTTTGGGGTGATCATAGTTCGGCTTCATTCAACAGGCTTTTTAAAAGATCATTATGGATATTATCATGTTTCTTTTCTTTATCACATAGCCTATAAACAGTTTATATAATATGTGCTTATTGACATCTTAAGGGATAATAAAGCTAATCTTAATGTATTTAAGATTTAAAACTGCTCATTAGGCACAACAACAGGCCTTAAGTAATGAGAATCCTGAAAATAGAACCATGATATCTGCCATTTCATCATTCACTCTGGGTGATATTCTGGTCATATTCATTCAGATATTTTACTTTAACACTTATAATAGGGAACAATAGGAAGAAGGTGGACTATTACTGATTTAAAACAGCACAATTATATGGCATTCTCAGTCAATCTCCTGCTGGGGAACGCTGTCTGTGTGCAAGTGGTGATTGGGCCTTTTCCCAGCGGGTCAGGTGGAAGCAGTGTTTTAGAGCGGAGATTGACTGAGGGAGCAGTGAGACGGTCGGTCCTGCTCTTTTCTCAGAGATAATGAATCAGACAGTGGGCTGCTAGGCTGTGTTTATGGTCGTTCGGAGGCGCAAATCGGGATGTGGGGAATTCATATACACATAACAGCCTGTGACACACAGAAATGCCAGGGAGCAGCCTGAATGCAGTGCGTCTGGTGACTCGCACCTAAACTCGGGGGAGAGGAGGATCAGGGATAGCAAATCGATTCAGCGCTCGCCATCCCCTGACCGCCAAAGTCATTTTGGCTGCAGTAAAGGGAAATTCTATTACCAGTGACAAGTTTGTTTCATTTGCTCTATTGCTTTCATAGCCCAGACATTGACAATGTTGATGGTTTTTTCAAATAAAATCATTTTATGTCAAGGCCATGGTGCTGTATTATCTCCAGACCTGTCTAAATTGCTGTCTTCTTCTTATAGAGGTTTTGACACTAAAAATGCCACGGCCTGATTGATATCTCCCAGGATCTCTCCCGGTGGAGTTATAACCTCCAGACTAATAAATATCTGACCCCACGTGACCAGAAGCAGAGAACAGACTAGAAGTCGATGTACACTTGCAGTCAAAAATCTAGACATAACCAACTCATTCGTTGTTACATCTCTGAATGATAGTAAAATATTACATTACTTAAAACTAGTACATTTTCTCAACTTCTGGTATAATAACAATTTCAGCCAAGCATGTCCAAACTTTTAACTGATAGTGCATGAAAAATGGGAGAAGACATAAAATTAAACCCATAAGTATAATAAAAAAAGGTTTCAATATGTAAACATATAATCTTGTTTTAAGAGTTAAGGGTTTGAAGCCAAATGGAAAGTGCAATTCACTTTTCATTGCATTTAGGGCTATATACATATACATATATATAACAATTGTCATTAGAAATGTATTATAACGTTACTATTATAAAATCTTCCATGTGTAAATGTAAAAAGCCTACAAATCAGTTAATTTTAACATCACTATAGATTTTTATATTATTGTGATGTACCGACTGGGGTTCCTTGTATAGTTTACAGCATTAGTATAATATTTTTTTATATTTTTGGGAGTAAATTTGCTATGGACTGTACCTGATAGGCCACAATTAAATCGATACTGAACCGAATTGAAATCTAATCAAAATGCAAACTTGTGAATTGTAATCGAATCGAATAGTGAAATTTGTGCCAGCCCTAAATTGTCTCTTTGGCTCCAAACCCAAGAAATAACACTCATTATGAAGACCAAAATGCCTTCTGTATACGGTGTGAAACGTAATTGTCTGCTGTTAAAGCCAATCTAGCACTTTAGAGAAGTACACACAAAGAGAGGACAGAGACAAAATAAGCCTGAGCAAACAGACATCCAGAATTGAGAATGCTGGGTACAGAGGCATGATCCGGCTCCGATCCATCACCTCAGACTGACATGATCCCCCAGTAATGACAAATCACTCATTGAAGGGCTGCAGCTTTCACACACACACACACACACACACACACACACACATCTTTAAACAAAACCATGTTTCAGCACCCAAAGCTGCATAGACAAATAAACACTGTGTGGCAGTCAACCTCACAGGAGCATGCTGAGATCTCTTACACCTGAATGTGCAACACAGCATAATACAGCCATGCGAGAGATGTAGGAGAAAATTGCTACATATCTTTATGTCTGATGTTTAGTGTTTTTATATTGAGTTATAATGCATAATTGAAGCAGTATTTTAAAACTATGTGTGGCTCTATCCACAGATCTGGTGAATAAACACTACATATAGGAAGGTAATTTTAGTAGTGTGTCTAAAATTTAGTAGTGTAATTTTAGTCATTTCATTATCATTAAAAGAAATGCAATTGACCCTTCACAGGGAGTTTGATTGACAGGCAATCTGACCAATCATAATCAGCCATCCGCCGAATCTGCCATTTTTGTCCGACAAAACAGTTAGGAGAGTTAGATTAACGTTGGAGGATTTGAACTTGAAAAACGGTGTGTACTGACGTCTTTCCGCGGTTAAAACAACATTCCTTCTTATGTTCATTCATGTTTATTTGATGCTATAAATTAACTAGAAGGAAGAGATGATCGGTTCACGGGCAGCTTTAACTGAGGCTCTACAGCGATCTGTCAGACACATTAAAGAGCCACAAAACGGTATTTATTGTTTAAATTTCGTTAAAAAATTACCAAATTTGAAAGGTGAGAGTTTGTTTCATATCAAAAGTAACCTGGTCTGTCCTGTCTGTCAGCGCGTTGTCAGTGTCCTCTTTGCTCCGCAATGTATTTTTCACTGCGTGAGAACATGGTGTGGTGTGAGAGCGACGTGGCTTGTCGGACATAGCAACAGTAACTATAGGGGGCGGGTCTTTGCGAACGGTCAATTGTAACAGGTCGGGTAGCTTTTGAAAATAAGACCTTTCGACACATCTCACTCATTAGCAGTGTGTAAAGTACTTCAGACAATCTCATAAAAAGGCTGTACACCAGACAATTTTCACAAAGAGACATCTACAAAAAAAAAAGAAGGTTTTTTGCATATTTACGCTGTGTGGTAAAAAGCAAACTCCTGGGACAATTTGGTGAGACATATTAATTGCACCAATGACTATCAGGCAAGATCTACTCCTGCTTCATATTTATAGTTGTGTCCACTTTTCATTATGGTGTTCATTACTGGGTATAAATAATGTGCATAAATGTGCCTGCACCCTTCGACACACTCCATAATATTGCCAAGCAATATCCATCTTGTCTGTGGTTAACAGACATTACCTTACTGAATTATGTCTATTAGTTGCTTCCCAGCTTGCTTTGCCATCAGCCTCTTTCTGTAGCCATGACAGCATTAACTTTTAGCTTTATTGCATCTTCTTTACCCAACATACAGCATTAATCTGCTTAATGACTACCATGACCCCTTTCATCCAATTTCATAAAATAAAACATTAATAAAACACATTAAAGCTCCTTTTGTACAGGATCTTATAATAAATCAAAGAGCACTTTTCAAGGAAATGGCTGAACATAACTGGGTGGCCACTGGTTGCCTTATTTATTTAACGTTAAGAGGGTTTTGTGCGTTTGCACACAAAGATTAAATTAGAGGATATTCGATCTTTTTAAAAATGAAAGGAATTGCTACAAAGATTGACAGAAGCCTTCTTACTTTTGACTGAAAAATAGTATTTTGTAAATGCTGTCATGTTTTATCAGGACAAACAAGTCTTGAAGACATTGACATTTGCTACCAGTCAGAAGTTTGGAGACAAATTGTGCAGCCCTACAAGCAAGTATAACAAACCAGGTGTTCAATTTGCCCCAACATTTTGTGCTTATATGTTAATATGGCGAATAATAATAATAATAATAATTATTATTATTGCTATATAAAAATATTGGTAAGACTTTATTACGATCGTCCACTTTAGACATTCTACTAACTATAAATAACTTTGCAGCTCCATGTCAACTGTCATTAGAGGATCAGTAGACTGTCTGCTTAATATCTGGTAACACTCAAAATTGATGGCACCCCTGATAAATATGATAAAAAATGGCTGTAAAAAATAAATCTGCATTGTTTATCCTTGTGATCTTTCATTCAAAAAATTCACAAAAATCTAACCTTTCATTGAAGTAAAAGAATTAGTTGATTATAACTTCTTAATTATTGCCCTGATGGTCAAAATGGGGATTTTCAATTCTTTAGATATTTTCTTACAGCCACTTTCTATTTTGTGAAGCTCAACAATCTTTTGCTGCACATCAGAACTATATTCTTTGGTTTTACTCATTGTGATGAATGATTAAGGGAATTTGGCCTTTGTGTTTCCTCATATTTAAACTCCTGTGAAACAAGAAGTCATAGCTGGACAATTTCATGTTCCTCACCCTGGTGTGCTAAAAAAGGTAAATTTTAATGGGAATATACTTCAGAGATATTTTTCTCATAAAAAATTCTAGGGGTGCCAACAATTATGGCCAGCGTGTTTTGGAGAAAAACATTTATTTCATAATGTGATTTACCCCACAATTTCAATTATTTTACTTCAATGAAAGGTTAGATTTTTGCGAATATTTTGAAGGAAAGATCAAAAGGATAAACAATGCAGATTTATTTTTTACAGCCATTTTTTATCATATTTATCAGGGGTGCCATCAATTTTGACCACCACTGTATAGTTAGTAGAATGTCTAAAGTGGACTATCGAAATAAAGTGTAAACAAAATATTAAACAAAATAAGAAATATTACTATTGTAATAACACTTTCATAATTAAAAACACATTAAATGTTGTCTTGTTGGAAACGGATTTATGAACGCTTTGCATTGCAAGTTTAGGAAGATGTTTGACGCATGTTGATTTTTCAAATGCACATTATAAATGACTGAAACCCACAGTGCTGTCAGGGACGGAGCAGCATTTACTACTGATCATATATTTATTGAACTTAAAAATAATAATAATCACAGCCTTTGCGATTTCATAATTGCAATACTTAGCCAAATCGTGATTTCGGTTTAATTTCGATTAATCGTGCAGCCCTAGACTGAACTAGGGATGGGCATTTTTCAACAATATTGTATTTGAATATTTGGGGTTATAAAAAAAATGAGGTTTCACTTTATTTTGATGGTCCCTTTAACGCATTCTGTTGACTATAAGTAATGTTGCACCTACATGTTTAATAACTCTCATAGGAGTGTTAGTAGAATATTAGAAGACTTTTTGGGTTAGGGTTAGAATAAGTTAACATGTAGTTGCAAAGTTACTTATAGTCACTAGAATGTCTGTTGGGGGAGCATCACAATAAAGAGTTAGCGGATATTAAGCAGACAGTGTACTAATACTCTAATGAGAGTTAGTTGAGATTTAGTTGAAAAGTTACTTATAGTCAACAGAATGTTCAAAAAAGCCCATCAAAATGTTCAATCTTAATGTTCTTTTAGTTGAAAACATAAAAAAAATTGTAAACAAAAAAATCTAAAGAAAAGCATTTGAGCTCAAGCAGCGTCAACGAAAAAAAAAAGCTAAAACTGAGCCAATTTTCGTACAGAATGGACATATACACTCGACACATGGTTATCGTGTATTATTTCACGTTCATGGTGAGAAAAACAATATCTCTCCTCCGACAGACGTTGCAAAGACACAAAGTTAAGTTTCTAACAGCACTTTTTGTTTTCTGTTCTTAAACCTGTCTCCAGAAATGTCTCGAGATCATTTTGCTATCAGACAAGTTATCTACTCGGCTCACTCAGGTACAGCTGCGCTTACCTGCAGTCGTGAATACAGTGATGGACAGCGGTCTTTCCTCATTCGACTAGAGTTTGGATTTCATGAGATTTCTCATTGTGATGGTGATATTATGATCAGATTTATTCATTCGATTTTGTAAGATAATTTTCATCCAAACTTTGTGTAGCATGGTCAACCTAACCTTTTGAATTACATTGATGTATCATAGGGGCTGTTTACACCTGGCCACTTCATGCGTTTTCTCAGATCGGATAGCTATCTGATTTATCAAAAAGATTCCATTTACACCTGGTCACATTAATGTGTTTTTACAGAATGGATCTTAAACCGATCTTAAATCCCATCTTCAATTCCCGCGCTATATGCAGATTTAACGGAGTGCACGTCATATGAGCCGATATGAGCTGCATTTTATTGATCATCAGCTAAAATTAAAAAATCAAAGACCGCAATAAGAGAGAGCGGCAACAGCCCTGGTAAGATCATTTCGTTTCTTTACTTTTAATGATGATGATTGTGTGTTAAGCGTCTGCGATTTACTTTCACTTTGATTTGCGATAGTTTGCACGTTGGCTTAATGAATAGATGCTCAGCTGCGGTGATGCGTGTTGCAGTAGCATCGTCATATCTAGCTATAACATTACATAGCCTATTACACGCTCTCACACGTTTATTTTGTTAGCATTTTTGGGAGGAGTACAATTTACATATGTGGTTTCAACAACCAGATGCATTTACACTTGTCCAGTTTCGTCTGGAATGAGGCCCAGACCACCTCCTGAAGTGGTTTGATTGATCGGATTCAAATCCGTCTCGAATGCGTTTCGGAGGGCATTTACACCTGGTCTTTTCGCGATCGGATAGCAATCCGATCACAGAAAACGTAAGCCCCTTAAAGTCTCCATTCCAGTAACTGTAGTTCCTTGTGGCCTTGTGATCCGATTAATAAGAACACGAGAGAACTGAAACCTGACATATGCATGCTTTAAAATACTCTTTATGATCAGCAAATCTGGCAAGTGCTGAGATCGGGATTTATGGTGTTCGCTGCCCTGGGTCTAAGGCCTTTGAAATCAGCGGCTGACTGGCAAGACTAATCTCTTTGATCAGGGCCTGCCTGACACATCGTCATAATTTGTCCTAAGGTCCAAAGCACTGGGCAAAGACAAATATCAAACTAACATCACACCATGCATTCATAAAGCTGACGTTTTCAATGACAGTACAGCAATTGGTTTTTAAGACAAATCCTTTACAGGAAAAAAAGTATTTACAGAATATTTAACCATGCACACACATTTATTTAATCAGTGAAATACTCTTCAGATTTAAATAGAGCTTGAGTGAAAAAACAAAACACCTATCAAACAGATCTTTGGATTGGAGCAATGCAGTGTCAGCAATTTTTCTAACACTGCAGACTTGCAGACAACTTCACTAGAAAACCTCCCCTAAAAAAGCCTGTATTCAATAGAAAACCCTCCCAAAATAGGAATACATACTGCTTTTATATTCCATACACACCGCAAAAAGCATATTCACTAATTCAAGATAAGCAAAATCGACCAAAGTACATCCCATAAAGGTGAGCTATCTCAACCGGCCTCTCATAAATTAAACATACATAAGTTACAGCAATCAACTACAATGCATATTCAAACTGTACACCCACTCTAATATTAATACTTTTTAAAATGTCACAGTGATCAGAGGAATTAAATCGCTATGCATTGAATCCTGTTCCAGGCACATTAGCTGGTGTTGATTTTAATATCAAAGCCTCTTCGCCATCAAGAGCAGTGCTCCAGATCTCATTACCCGGCCATAATAGAGGAGAGGCAGAGCACACCTGTCACATGCCTCAACCACCCACCCACCTGCTAACAGAACCCTCTGGGACAGTGGATCAAGAGCGGAGATTCTCAACCAGGGGCTTGTCACCTGTTCTAAAGGGGTTATGGACAAAAACAGTAGCATTTTATTAATTTTTTGGTATTTTGCAGCAGGTAATCGTGCATAGTTAAAATGAAGGACTTTCTACATATCGATTGATCTGAATGTCAAAGGCTGAGCATCCAATTAAAATTTACTAACCCTAATATTTTAGCACAAATTTAGGTAACACTTTTTAACGTAGTTGCACGTTACATGTAGTTACTATAATAATAACTAAAAATCATGCAAAATGAAATTCAACTAACCCTAAAGCAAACCCTAATCCTAACTTATAGTAAGTAACATTACCTATAGTTCATTAATATTACTAAGTACTTAAGTACAATAACACTGTAATAAAGACACCTTAAAATAAAGTGCAACCCAAATTGACAATTTGACGTAGACGCCAATGGACATGATGTGTAACATGACATCAACCACTGAAAACAAAAACTACTAGGTAAAAGGTAATTTTTTCCAACCGTTCCTTTCGTTTTGCATATTTTACGATTAAGATTTAGGATAGGTTTAACATCCTTCATTCCTTCCCAGAACTTGTACTTTGTTACAGTTACGTTTGTACTGTTTGTACATTTGCACTGTTACTACAAATAAAGCTCTTTCTTGTTGAGCTATATAACAATGATTAGTTTTCTGCCAATAAAGGTATCCAAACAGTTGCTGTCTTACACATAATATATTAAAGCGTCTTTGGTGTTTCCATGGTCTCTACGGACGTAAAACCGGAATTCAAGGAAACGTCAATATGACGTTATTGACAGGCGACGAAATGACACGGGACGTTACACTGGGTAAAATAGCTGATTTCTCTGGATTTAAACATTGTGTGAAACATCTGGGATAATGCAAGTACACAAGTCAACAAAACATGTACTCCAGATATTTTACTCCAAAAATCTTAACATATTGTGCCTTTAAGTGTTTCCAGCATTCCTATTTTCAAAACAAAAAAAGATTTTCCTATGATAAAACAAATATTAAAACTCTGTCGGGTTATCCAAAGAAAAGAACCTGACTTTGAACATCATCTGAGGTCAGGATAAACAGTCCTTCTTAATGAGTGCAACTGTTCTTTTGATGTTACATAGATGATTAACACCAGGGGCTCATTTCTGCAATGTGTCACAATTTGCCATGGATTAGTCATGTTTTTGAGGCATGTGGCCACTGCTGATGAGAGGGAGACAGATTTAGCCTGTTAAAACAATTAACATAAAAAAAGCAAATGACATTAAAAGCGAAAGACATTCCGGCCCTCCTTTACCCTTGACATTCACTCAGTCGGGCGCAAGATGAGTTGCAAAAGGATTTAATTTGAGAAATTACATAACAGCAGGACACAGGAGCCCCACAGGTATCGCAGACTGAATCTCTCCCTTGCCAATTTAAAACATAGACGTTAGACAAAGAGGGTGTGAGGCTTGGAGGGATAATTCAGTCTTGCACTACGCCTACAATGGGATTTGGACACAGATCTATTTGGCCTCCTGCGGAGGGGTTTCGAATGGAAGGACACCACGATGTGCCTTTGCAAAAAAATAGTCTTATTTTACACAAGGATCGGCCTCATCACCACATCAAAGACTCCTTAATGCATTAGCATTCGACTGAAGTGAGCTTGAGCTTCTTCTACACTACACGGCCACAAATGATTGCCAGTTAATGGCCCCAGCTAGACATCCAAACACATGAAACCGTGCCGAAAAGCCTCAAGCCAATAGTTCATAAAACTCTGGATGTTCTGATATAAATCTGGCAATTAGGCAGAATCTCAGACCTTACTGACGACGATCCAAAGGAACCATTTCAGTCCATACAGCCTCAAAGAATAATCTTTCCATCATGTATTGGTGGCTGACATTTCATTTAAAAGTAATTCAAGAGTAAGTGTAATATTTACTAGAGATGATCGGCAACAGGCCGCTTTTATGTTTTATGTTGGCCGATCTCTGATCCGGACTTGCACACAAACTGCATTGCAATCATTTCTCAAAATGATGTTTGTGTGGAAATATTACAAAGTCTGTAAACGAGACATTAACACAGGCCAGAGACAGGACACGCTGAAGAAGCAAGCTCACTGTTCGCGATGCTCGAAATATTGGAAGAAAAAATATAAATAATGAACTGGGGGTGGCAATTTACATGACTGTCTCTCTGAAGGGAACTGACTGTCTTCAGAAAAGTTTCAATGGCATTTTCTTTTCCTCTTACCTCCGTATAATGGCTAAAACTCAAAGTATACTTATATGCGAGAGTCCGTGTACAAGATTTCATCACCAGAATAGTACACGCCCCGCCCAATTTTTGTAACCACGCACTTTGTACGCTCAGGTCACGCATGCTCAATGAATTTGTTTTGCACTAATCAGTTGCTCCAGAAGGTGGCAACATTGGCCTGGGCTGTTGTTTCACAGTAAAAACTAAAGAGACAGAACAACAACAACAAAATACTGGAGACTGCAACAACAGACACCCATATTGACAAACGCTTGTGTTAGGGCCGGGGGTTATAAGATAGCAGTAACTTTAGTTTAACAGAAAACAAAGACATTTTTTATTGGTCATAACTTCTGGAGAAAAATAGCACAAATAGATAATAGACAAAGATTAAACTTTCTAGATGCATTTGTCGACCCCTGCATTTGCGCACACTATCAAATGGCGTATACTTTGAAAGGCTACTCGTTCAGAATCAGAACAGAATCAGAAAGAGCTTTATTGCCAAGTGTGCTAGCGCACACACAAGGATTTTACCTTGGTATTGAAGCTTCTAGTCCACACATATAAATATAACAAGACACATAATAATATTTAGGAATAAAAAATATTTTAAAAGTATAAAGGCACAGATAGGTTTAGTCAGAAACATTTCCAGTACTGTGAGTAATAATATGAATAAATAGGACAAAATTAATTTACAAAGAAAGATATTGCACTAAACAGTAGGGTATTACACTTTTCATTCAGGCATTTAACGGTTCAAGAGGGAAATAGCCTCTGTATGCATCCGCTTGCATTTGAGTAAAAAAACAAAGTATACATTGGACTTAAGTAGAGTTTATAAGCGTAGCATTGCACTGCTTTGTGTACAGCGGTAACCAAGCAAACGTTATATCGCTATTGTTCCTTGTTCCATAAGCGCCACCTACTGTCAGAGAGTGAATTTGCATTTTCATTCAGTCCGTCTGCTGTTTTTGTCTTTGTGCAGGTATAGTATAACAAAATGACACAAAGCTCAAGTCAGACCATTCAGTTTTCGTATGAAATCTTGAAATTATTCAATACAAATGTAATAACTACATAGGCATAGTGTGTAGCATTTTTGTTTGGATCGTGATTAAAATGCTGTGGTTGTCTCTAATTTCAAATGGTTGCAGATATTTTGTTAAGGCCAATTTGGCCTGTAATGGAGCAAATAAATTTGCTTATTCAAATAAAAAAAATTGGCAATCAAAATCAGGCATGAAAAAATGTGTGATACACCAATCAGGATTTTGCACACTCCTATCTCAGCTAAATGTGGAGAGAAAACTGTAAGTAAGCCATCCTTGCATAAAAACCCTATTTAGAAGAAAAAGAATTTGATTATTGCCAATTAATTTGGTACTGATAAGGACACAGAAATTACATATCCCCTATGAGGAAAAAACTAAATACCTGTTAAGAAAAATAACATGGGACACTCTCTTGACAACCTGAACATTGCATTTTTTAAGTTTTAAACTAATTATAATCACATATGTGTAGAATAAACACTCAAACCGTCAAAGTGAGAAAATATACACATAGTGACATCAAATATGCATTTTTTTTTCTTTTGTATTTGCTACACAAGCAGTGTCATCTTTTTTATCTATAACATTTCAATTGTGTTGAAATGTACAAAAAAAATTTATAAAAATACTTGACCGCATGTAACATGGTGTTTGAAGCTCACTTGCTTTTGAGTTTCTCGGACTGATCCATACAGAACAATCTGCTTTGATGTTTCAGAAATGTGCTGTCTGGGCTCCATGTCAATATTCTCACTGTAGCCTGTGCATGTAAAATAAGAATGGCAGGTTAGCATTATTGAGTCTCAGTTCCCACACTGGTCAAATCAATTCCTCCACATATCCATTTTAATGCCTGAGAAATAAAAATATACACGTAAGAGTATAGAATATTGGAATATCATCGTTTAGTGTAGAAGATGCGATTTTAACGTATACACGTTGCCATATTGTCAAAATAAAAGATCATTACGCCTACAACTTGGTGGGAATTCCGAGAGTCCGAATGTCATGTGCAGTTGAAAGGCGGCTTTACGTTAATTTAAGACACGACGACTGTTTACGTAAATATTTTCCAAGGAAGGCATTTTGACATAGTTTTGTCACAAAACTTTTGTGTGTATCTGGCACTGCATGGCAGTTTCCTGCAAAACAGCAGTTCATCAACCACTCAGATTTCAGCAACACTCACATACACATGTAGGCCTGGCCTACACATTGTTTTAATATTACCATCATTAATGATTTATATCATCCACGCGACCCTCACGCATTTTAATCAGAATGTTCTTTTTTATTACTTGACCCACCCGCAGAAATAACTGATCCGCGCTTCATAAGACAGCGCATGTCACTCTTTAGCTAGCAAGTCAATTCACAAGTTCTAGCTATTTGCACCAATCTTCTGTCCTATAATGACATTCAGTTAACAATATCTGATATTATATTTTACTAGATACTTTACTTTAAAGCAGTTTGAATGAGCATAAAGGCAGCTTCTTTAGGCTACTTAATTGCACCTGACCTTTTTCACTGTAAAGACCAGGTAATGACGCATTTTAACAGTCATCATCATCATAAATCCTGAAAAGTTTAATATATACATATATATGACTGTGACCGTAAAGTTGACATCTTTCTCTCGTCTGACTGCCATTATCAATAGGATGTGGCATGTCACGTGATTTTCTTGCATCTAGCCAAAAACTGTGATAAGCAATTTGGTAGTCCTATCTGGTAGTCCTATTCTAACCATAGGCATAATTTTTTAAAGCCTATGGTTCTCTTAAGCCTGGTGATGAAAGTAAATATATGCTAAATAAAATTGTATAATTAAATAGGTATTTTAAGTATTTTAAATACAAATTACAGTCCCTCAAAGTATTTAATTACAAATGACATTTCATTTATTTTTGTTGAGGAAAATACTAAATACAAATTACAAAACACTCAAAAGTAATTAAAAACATATTTCAAATACGTGTAATTAAAATACTGCCTATCTCTAGGGGTGTGACGGTTATTATATAACCGTGAGACCGACAGTTATAGTTGAACACCGTCATTAGAACTCTATAACCGCCAAAACCGTGTTATTAAAATATTTTTTACAAAAAAAATTTATCATAGAGAATTTTTAAATACTAATTAAAAACAATTGTTAACAGTCTGTGTTATTAATGGTCTACGTCGTTTCCAACTGTATTTGATTCTTTGCCAAGTACCCCCTGACCGACCGCCAATCATTTGAGATAGAAATAAAAGCTATGACTGATATAGTGATGTGCCATCATTATGAGATTTATTAAACAAATGAAAAACATTTGCAATTATAAATATTAGCAATAAACATTTGCAATAATAAACAACGTATCATTACCGATAACTGATCGTGCAGTTTAATTACCCCTTGACTGGCCCAAAACATGTTTGATAAAAGAAACATATACAGTGTGTATATAGCCTATATGATGTGTATTACATTTTGGCTCAAAAACAATTGTAATAAAAGATAGGATCATAAGATGTGCAATATATCAGGAGACATGGTTTTTACCACTTAATGAAGTTCTGTTTTGTAAATCGTGAGACATGATTTTTACCACTTCATTAAGTTTTGCTTTGTAGAAAGTATTTCTTTAAAGCGAATTTCGTTTTGTACAAATTGTATCTTAATTTCAGGGTCCGAAATTAACTTTTTGGCTCACCTGCCACGGGGACTGGTAGATGAAAAAATCCACCAGCCAAGCATATTTTTTACCGGCCAAAATAATAAACGGCCTTTTTTTTTTGTCACATATACATTCATTTCAGTACTTTTAATTGAGATAATAAGGTAGGCCTATTATGTTGAATACAAACATTAAAAATTGTCCAGAGCAAAATTTGAAATGTATAATAAAAAATAAAAAAACTATATATATATTGATCAAAATGAGAGAAATATATGAAATATTACTATCATTGGGGTGAAATATATATATATATATATTTTTTTTTTTTCAGTTTTGTTTCCTGACTCATGTGGAAGGGAAGGCAGAACGTACTCGGTTACTTACGTAATCTCGGTTCCCTGAGAGATAAGGGAAGTAGGGAACGAGTATTGCGTTGCAAACGCTATAAGAAAACTAATTTTATCGAGAAAAGAACGGCCATGGTGTGTGAAGCAGAAGCAGCCTGGCCAGCGGCGGGGTATGCATGATCCGCAAGTGCTGAAGACGTTCAGCACGGCTTTGATGAGCAGGACACAAATGGGCAGCGACCGCTTCCAGTGGCGCCGGGAGCTTCACATATCCTTTTTCCTCAGCGCCGTCAACAGATAGAGCGTTAACTTTAACCGTTACGTACACACCGCCGCCGACTTGAGCTGCAAAGAAGCTCTGGCCGCCCTGTCAAGGACGCTTGTGAAAAAGTACGGGAGGAAGCTTGACGCTTGGCGCTCTGAATAGTGAGTGCGCGCGCGCAGCCGGGGCTCTCCAAACTCTCTCTCTCTCTCTCTCTCTCTCTCTAAGAGGCAGAAGAGCGTGTGCGCGCTGAAAATTGTATTATTTTGGTATGAACGTTCACCCGCCACTGTGGCGGATAGCCTTTTGAGATTTACTCGCCAAACTGAAAATCTACCCGCATTTGGCGCTTGGCGGGTGTTAATTTCGGACCCTGCTTAATTTTAATTAATGTTTCATCAACCAATTGCATATATTTAATAAATAAAAAGCAAATATAGCAGACAATATAATAACCGTGACATGGAGGTGCCGGTGCGCCGCGTTCACTTGCATTGCATTGTGAACTAGAGCGCATCTCATCGTAAATAAATGAAACCCAGCGTAGGCCTATGCCTCATACATTAGCATTAAATATCTTTGCTGCATCCTTTCTAGAACAGACAAGGGCTTTCTTGCGGCTCGCATCAGCAGAGCATTGCATCGTCCATAGTACGTCCGACTTACCTTGCAACCAATTTTACTCCATATTGTAACGCATTTATAATTGAAATATACTTAGGCTATATAATACAAAGTGTTTCAAAAACTGAAGAACTCTAATCCAAGATTATGTGATCACTAATATAAATCACTTACCACCAATGCACGAATTTGAGTACACAAAACAGTATCAGCTCATTAACGACCTAGGAAGCTTATTGAGACACCCACTGATAACGGCCTTGTGAATAGGCCCCAATCACACCTTAAACGGGCGTACGCGTTTTTCAGGTTCGAAAACGCGAGGTGCGCAGCACTGCCCCATCACACAGAACGAGCAGTGTGCTGCGTTTTTCATGTTGCTAGGCAACCACTGAAACAGCTGTCCTGTCAGTCAAGTAAACGTCAAATCAGCCTTTTATTAACTTTATTTACTTTCTGTTAACGTTGTGGTAGTTACGGTTCGTGAAGTCGTTAAGCTCCTGGTAACCCGCAAGAGCACCATTGGACAGTGGGGAAAACCACGATGACGTCGGGCGCTTTTTCCGCTCGGAGTTGCTTTTTCTCTTTTTTACTGCAAAAACGCGAGGCGCAGCAGGCGGATAAACAGCGCGCAGAACGATCGCTGCCATAGGAAACCAATTGAAAATAGGCGCCTCTTACTGCAAAAAAAACGTGTCAGGTGTGATCGGCCCCTTAAACGTACAGTATGGAATTTTTCGCCACTAGGGGTCGCTAACCTATTTACAATAACAAAGGCGTAGTTTGATGACGCAACATTTGCTAAGAAATGAAAGCTTTAGCATAAGTTCTGCCGGGAAGACTCAATTACTACGTCACCTATTGCCTTCACTTCTATCCAATCATATTCTCATGCTCATGTATAAAAGCTCGGTACTTACACATGTTTGAGTTCGCAGATACTGAAGCGACGATTACCCCCATCCTCCCCACCACCACCAGGATGGTCCTGTCCATACCTCCCGGGGGGTCTGCTGCGCCCCTGCCTTCATCTTTAGGCAGGAATTGCAGATCCGATACTCTCGGATTATGCACTACGGACAGGGCCTACGCCAAATGACTTTGTAGATTATCAGCTTGCTGAGCTGTCAATAAATGTACGGTTTATTGAAATAATTCTCCCGAGTCTTTCTGGTAGAATTATGGATCTTGTCGTCAACGTCAAGCCGACCGATCTAATCTATGGATCTAATAATGTTTATGGATGACTGAATACATCAATGCTTTTATCATGACTGTGATATGAAGCAGTTCGGGATTGCTAAGAGACAGCTATCAGCTCCACACGCGACACGAGTCCCGCATAAGGAATATGGACATTTCATTCTACCGAACTAACGTTACACGCGAGTGCAGAATTACTACTCACAGTCACAGGTCAGTTTATTAGACAAATTAAACTTGTGAGGTAACGCAGCGTTGTTTCACTTGGTCTACCATTACACTATCACACTAAACTGCATTTGAATGTGTTGAAATGTATGTGTTAGTTTGTCTGTATGAGACTAGCAGTAAGCTAGATCAACATTAGAATAACATACAGATCATATTCTAACATTTCATCATGTTGGGCTATCTAACATTGATTAGTTTTATGTAAATGTGCTCACCTGTTTAATAAAGTAGCTACATGTAGAAGCGGTCGAAGTCTCGGACGTGGAGCTCTCGTTTATATACTGTCTATGGGAGCTCTAGGCATCTCGAAAACACCGCGCTGATATTGATTCTCGTTTTAGTTCTCCTTTTGTATCCAAAGTCTGCTTGCCATGGTCCATAATGTTTGAACGAAACAACAACAGCGTGCAGTCAGTCGCTTTGGTTACTATCAGAGGGCTCTGGTTGCCATGGCAGTAAGAGCGGAAACCAGGGACAACGCGGATATGACGCCATTGACGGCGACAAAACGGAAATAAAGAAACGGGACGTTTCTCGAATTAAATTACAAATTTCTCCTGGTTTGAAAGTTGTTGGAAACAGTCGGGATAATGTAAGTAAGTTACACAACTAAAAAATATATATAACATAGATATAGTGATTTTTGCTATTTTTAAAGCAAAAAAGTTATATATTGTGGCTTTAACCTTCTCTCGGACATAACGTAACTTATTAAACATTTCTAAATACCAATCACAAATACGTCTCAGGACGTAACAACACAAAAACATCGAATATGTTGTACATTTTTGCCGTTATTAGGTCTAACATTGATCATTTATTCAGTGCCTCTTACCTGAAGTTAAGGATGACCTTGACAAAATGTCTCCCGCAGTAACTTACCGCAGCCGAGCCGCCGCCTTGTAAAACCCGCGAAGTCAAATGAGCCATAATCCAGATCCTTCCGTAAATGTAGTGATGCGCTTTTATTTTGTATTTATCACCAAAAATAGACGGCTTAAATTAAAGATTTAAAAAATAAAGGTTTTATATATTAAAGTGTTGTAGGATCCATCCACTCTCATAATGCAGAAACGAAACCTCGACAATTTGATGTTGTTTTGATATTATATCAAATGTTTATTAAATGTTTATAAATGTTCATTTTAACAACAAAACAACAAATATGTTCTGTTTTACGCATTTAAATATTTTATAGCATAGCTGGCCTTAATACGTTTAGCAAATATTGGCTAGATTTGTGTTTATTAGTCCAGTCAACATTAGCCATCCTAAAGTTGACTGGATTTGAAATTTTTTTTGCAAATCAGCACAATATATTGAAGATCTTAGTTATATAAATGTTTTTAATTAATGTTAAAAGCTTTTTATTTAATTTTTAAATGGTTGATATTTTTGTTGTAACATCTCCGAGATTATCTTGATGACAGACTTGATTGCAGATAAATTAATTGCTATTAAAATGTAAATGTATCAAAGCAAATATTAGCCTAAGCAAATATTAAAATGGCAGAGCAATAAAATGTCTGCGCGAGATAAATAATATTTATTAGGATAGTGTTCGTCATAGTGATGTCACTGGCTTATCTTCACCTCTTCCCACTCCTTAACTTTTTCACCAAAAATAGCCTACAACATGTGGCAGGCCCGTGACCAAGCTGAATCTAGAAGTTTAGTATTATTTCTCATTTTGATGCAAAGCAGCAGCAGGTAAAGTCAATCATGTGTCTATCTTGGTCCTTGGTTACTTGGTCAGTTGTATATCTACTGCATCTTATGCATCATTTCTTTTTAGGCTCAGTATTTCCTGGAATTTTCCCAAAATGCATTGTTTAAATTTTTTGGTAATCAAAATATTCTGGATTCCTTATCTTTTTGATCAATATGAATAAATAAATAAATAAATGCACTTTTGTGTACAAATTAAGTAATCAATTTATTTTATTTTAAAAGTATTTGTTTCCACCAGTAACATCCACTACAGCAAGGCCATTTTTCCATGATTACTCCATTAATATGCTTACACACACTCTCACACATACAGACATACACTCACATACATTCTCACACATACAGTCACATACTCTCACACACACACACACACACACACACATTCTCACACACACTTAATACCAACATACTCACACAAACACAATGCTGGAAACAGATAGAAAATGATTATACTTTAAAGAGTTCTTATCCAACGTTAGTATTACAGCCTTCATCTTTCAGTTGAAATGACTGATAGTTCAGAATTTACGGTTTGCCCTCTCTGAGTAGGCCTATCATAAATTCATGAAAATAAGCCCCCATAAGGGGTATAACTTTTTTATTTTTTTTACTTGTACATATACCATGGGAAGCCTAGTTGCCACCCCTCATTCTGCTCTTGGGGCACTTCTGTGATAGCATCAAAAATCACTATTTTTAAAACACTAAGAAAGCTCGACACAACATGAAACTTTGCTCAAAGTCTCACCAGGGGCTCTACACATGAACTCGAGCATTGAGAAAATTGTTTGTGTACACAGAGTTTACTAAAAAGAAAGATTTTGAACAACTCACTGTAGCTGTGTCCGCCGGCATTTTGACAGTCACAAATAGTCGTGCCTCTAGCACTCCCATTCAAACGAAAATGGTCAAACTTAAAAGTGGCGCTTCCATTCTAATTATGCTTTTAAACGAAAGTTCGCCTCGGGTAGATTAACAAAAAGACGCTAGGTTGCATTTGGCGAGAGTTACCCTTTAATGATGAGATGATCATTATGCAGGGTAGCAAATAGTGTAACAAAATTAAGTATCCAGCGCTATAATTTCGACAACATTGTATTGCTTCCTTTGAAGTTGCAGTGAAAAAGGCGTTGTGTATATAAAGGTGTTGACGTTTTTTATTCCACTATTGACTTAGTCAGCTAAATTCACTGCTAGATTACTGTTTAGATGCGCTCAGAACGCAATATGCTGAGGACATCTGCTGGTAAAAAATGTGTAAATGCAACAAGAACAGCAAAAACATATTCAATGACATGTTCAGGCCTCTGGCCATCCAGATCCACTTTCCTGCAGAGTTTAGATCCAACCCTGACAAAACTCACCTGCCTGTAGCTTTCTGATTCTGAAGACCTAGCTTGATCAGGTGTGTTTGATTAGGGTTTGAGCTCAACTCTGCAAGCTCTCCCAAGCTCGTTGTGTACATAAATTCAGGCACTGTTAAGGACCCTGACTCACTTCACATTGGGACACTGATGGCTCTATTTCAGGCGACATGACAATATCCTTGATGTACAACATCCCTACTGGTATTTATGAACAACAGCCGCACAGATATCTTTTTGACATTTTTTGTTTGTTATTTAAAAGCACATTATGATGGTCGTAAATCTATTATAAATGTAGATTAAATGTAGATTGTTTATTACCAGTGTAGCAATGTAATGCAAAATCATTATTTAATTATTTCATCATATTTACATTTACATTTACATTTATTCATTTAGCTGACGCTTTTATACAAAGCGACTTACAATTGCTATATATGTCAGAGGTCGCACGCCTCTGGAGCAACTAGGGGTTAAGTGTCTTGCTCAGGGACACATTGGTGTCTCACAGTGGATTCGAACCCGGGTCTCTCACGCCAAAGGCATGTGTCTTATCCATTGCGCCACCACCCCTATTTCAACATAACATTATGTTGAAATATTAAATAATTAAATAATGATTTTTCTTTAAAACATCTATCGCATGCCGTGAGTTGACTCGTGTGCCGTGAGTTGGCTTGCAAGATTTGTTTTGCGCTTCATAAATTCCGATAAGGAAACATAGTAGTGAGCATCGATGCTGCCTGGTTATCACAGTGCATTGTGGGACTTTTTAGTGAACAAACTTTTCAGTGCACTGGTAGGATTTTGCGATCGAGACATCCCTTAAAATGGCCGAGTGCCCTGACTACTGAAATTGGGAGCTGATTGGGACGCACCCTTGGTCTCGAGGGCCAGAGTTGCCCGCCCTTATAGATTAGATCCTCTACACTAGTGTGAATCAAGCTGTGACAGCAAGATTTCTGCCAAAATTAACTCTTGTCTAGTATTCAATTCTGATCATTCAAATCAATTCAATCTGCATGTAGGAAAAAGAATCTTCTGCCAAAATTAATCGTTGATTACAATAAAAAAATATTTTATTAGTATTTAATGTTCTGCAAGGCATGTTACATTTAATAATAATAATAATAATAATGATAAACAAATTAATTATATTATACTTATACATTTTGATAATTCAAATGAAGTCAAACTGCTTGTAGGAAAAAAGACCAGTCCGGTTTCTGCCAAAATGAATGATGAATCACTAACAAAAATAATAAAATGTGTGTGTGTGTGTGTGTGTGTGTATATATATATATATATATATATTTATTTATTTTTAGTCAAAGTCAACAAGTCAAAGTTTTGTTTTTTATTGTCATATGTGCTGGGTACAGTGTAAAGTACAATCAAATTCTTAATTGGGAACTATAGATAAAGACAACATACAATGTGCAAAAATTAACAAGTAGTGCAAATATAAATTACAATAGACTTACAAAACCACAAAAAGGCTGAATGTAACATACATATGTATAAAGTTTAGGCTATTAAGTTCACTGTGAAGAGAAGGCACCCACTCTTGCGAGGACTAAAATGACATAAACTCTGAATCAACATGCACCAATGCTACAATTTTCTATATGTCATAATCATTTGTTAACAAACATGTATTTATTACTTCAATGAGCTCATTGTTTCTGCCTTAAATGATTACATTGTTTAAATGAATACATTTTTTGGCTAACTGTGTGATTTGTATATGTACATTTCTGAAATGCATAACTGATACAGTGACACAGATCAATCTAGATTGTAATGTGGACTCATGCCATTTCTGTAAAGCTGCTTTGAAACGATGTGTATTGTGAAAAGCGCTATACAAATAAATTTGAATTTAACTGAATGTCAATAAATAAATGTTATGTAATTTAGTTATTGACAGCCCAATGTACACAGTTTTTAGCATGTGTTTATGAACTTGCTGGCCTGTTAAACTGTTAATGTGCAGTTCTGAGCTGGTTTAATCTCTGAGAGCACGGGTACCGTACGGCAGACCCCCGGAGGCCGACCCACGTGTATCGATTAACCCGTGTGGTGGATGCAGAGGAGACGATTAACCTCTGCTGTCATTTTACAGTCTGCTTCCCTGCACTGCCAAACGCAACACCCCCCTCTCGTTCTACTCTCCATTTGCACTGCGATAATACCAAAATCCTGCTGTCTGCCCCACTCCTCAACGCTGAGCCCAGAAAATTACCCCATCTTTCCAGCACAGGTTGATCGATACACTCATATCTCACCGTGCAGACTGAGTCCAGCACATCTTCATTCCGCAGAGGCCTGACAAAACTTTTCAATTCTGACCCGCACTGCAAAACATATCTCCTGATAAGGGTTCGTATGGGCCAGTGGTGAAAAGACTGCAAATAGGTTATCATGCTCAGAATAAAGCTCATTGCTGGGTATGTTTGGCAGAGAATGCTCCTGAAAATATTCCTTAATGGTAGAAAAGAATCATAGTTGAATAGCTTATTGGAGGAATGTTGAAAGCAATCTCCAGGGAAGAAAATATGCCCACTAACACCGGCATCGATCACATTGAAGATGACACAGCAGTAAGAAAATGAGACAAAACTCAATTCCAACAGTTCATATTCCATTTTTCTCCCTTGCAGCTGAGGACTAAAAGGGCAATTACCTAGCACTTCAGAAATGCCTCTTTCTTTACAAAGAGATAGAGAGAGACGTACCCCGGGCTTGTTGTTTTATTCTTTGGGGATTTGTCATATCTGAGACATTTAGCCATTTTCTCAACTGTCAACTCATCTTCTCACTCAGCTCCATCATTCTGTGGCAACATTCATCATCTCCCGATATCAGCAGGACAGTATGTGTGTGTGGCCTGAAAAAAAAAAAAAAAACACACTCAATTTGATAGGCTATTTTGGTGCGGATTTCAGCTTCACAGTAGATCTCTCACCTCGTTGAATTTAGCATTCCACCGTAAATCTGCAAAAAAGGACAGTGAAAGTGCAAACGCCAGTCTGGCATGTTTTAGAGTGGGAGTGGAATGGCAGGGCGAGGGGTAGGTCACGGCAGAGGTTAGTGCTGAATTACGGACTGTCACTGCTTGGACAGGGTCCAGGAGCGCAGACGTCAGGGGAGCCTGTCATTGCTTCAGGCTGACAGACTCAGTGTCAATGCTCAATGCTTTCTATGCTAAGTTTGAATTGATTCATTAAAATGGTCTGATGAGGCTTGTTAAATGAAAAAAGAAAACAAATATTGAGAGTTATCAGTAATAACATAAAAATTCTTAGATTTTAATAATATTATGAAATATGAATAATAATATGTTCATTATTAATAAATGTTTATTTGGAACAGTCTGTACCTGTCATTTACAGGATCATATGCAGTATATTGGCCATTACATAAATTATTTATTTATTATTACTACACATTATATGAATTTATATATTATATCTATATATTTTATAATATTATTTGACTAGTTTATAACATTATTATTTAATAATAAATTATTAAATAATTATTAGACAGTTGTCTTTCATTTTATTTTGAACATTCTCTTTCATTTGCAGCATATATTTTATAATATTGGACATAACAAAATATAATATATAAAACAATAATATATAAAAATAATAATATATTTCTATTATTTAATATTATACTTATTTATATATTATAAATTATTGTTATTTTGTGTTTATTAATTTTATAATACCGTTATTAAATATTACATTTTTGTAGATAATATTAATAATAACAATGTTTATTTAGATCAGTAGGTGCCTTTCATTTGGGGTTTTAGAATATTTATTTTGTATTATTCACCATAATATAAAAAGTATAATATAATTATAATAATATAATAAGAACAATTGACATTCATCTGCGGAAATACGAAGTGATTTCTAAAATATTCCTTTTCAAGGTGACCTGCTTTCCTGCTGTTAATATGGTAATTCATTAAAAGTCTGATTAAAGCTCTATTCACCGCCCCATGCTAATGGCCTCATAACACGCAGTTGAAGGGAGAAGTGAAAGACGGCATTGAATTACCTCAGGGGGTCCCATTAGACCGGTCATCTGTGGGTCCCTTGGTGTTAACATTTGAAGAAACTTAAAAGGTGAAGATGCTGATGCTCTTCAACTGCAGCTTCACACTTTTCTTTTTCAGTGGGCCTTGTGCTGCTTCAGACACCTCTGGAATCTGACTCCACATGCTTTTAAAATTCCCACTTTTATCACTGACACTCACAACACTTCTGAGAGCTACTTCCTGCTCTCATTTGTCCACAAGGACCTGCATCCTGTTGGAAACTAAGAAAAGATAGCGCACCTAACTGAAATACACTCCTGACCTGAACTGTACCTACACTCCATACATTTTAATCTGATCGTAATAAAGCCCATTACAGTTATCTGATGTGTAATACTTCTTAGCATAAGGAGTCATGTCATTACAAGGGAACTTTTGTTTTTCCGCTGATGCCATCAAGAGCGAGGGCCTGGCAATGGGAAGCTATTTAAGCAGCACATTTCCATCCCAGTCCTGACCACTCTTGATCGACCGTTCTCACTCAGGAAAGGTAAGTAGAAAACCAAAACGCATTTTGAAGTCTTAGAATGTAGGTAGGTTTTCTTTTTTCTTTTAAGTGCTCTTCATTATTATACACATTCATTCCAGGCAGTACATGTCCACAGCTTCTGCCCATCATGGTGTTGCTACAGGCCACAGCATTAATCCTGCTGTTGGCCTCCCTGCCTGGATCACTCTCTACTCCATCACAGCATCTGTGTGGCTCCAACTTGGTGGATGCGCTTTACCTTGTGTGTGGGCCTAAAGGATTCTTTTACTCTAACAGAGGCAGGAGGGACCTGGATAACTTGCTGGGTGAGGACTCTCTGTAAATAGACTAGAGTACGAAACTAGTTTTAAAGAGGACCTATTATATATTTGTTTTTGACCAATTATGATTTTGTTTTTGGGGTCTACTAGAATACGTTTTTTTTTACACGTTTTACATTGTCAATAACGCTCTGTTTAGTTCCGGTCACTATGAACAAAGACAATAGAATTGCACAAGATGCGTTACTCGTTTTGTTTTGAATGGAAAAGTCGCCGCGTCACAGGGCGGTCGCGCGCGTTGGGTGCTCAAGGCCCCATTTCGCTTTTGAATCTCCGGGAGTCAGTCAGACGCGCGCTTCCACTGCGCATGCGCATTAGCTTGATCCAGCCTGTCATGATTCGAGCGTTAAGAAACAGAATTTAAGAGACAGTTGTTGTCAGATTTCATATACGAAATTTAATCGTAAGCTTGGCGAACAGCTTTGGAAATGTTTTTCTTTTCCCCTTCAAAAAGATAGGAGCATTACTTCCATGCCTGAGAGGCGTTTCAAATATGGCCTCCTTACCATAACCTCGAGTTTATACACACTAGCTCTCGCCCCCTTTTTGCCCATTCAAGGAATTATTTAAATTATGAATATTGTGACGTGTACGTTCCCGTGAGAAAACTCAAAGACTCCAATCAAGGGAGTCAAAAACAGTACTGAGAATGTTGTGCTTTGTAGCTTTTCAGACCTTTTTCATGCTTAAACAGTAACACTCATTAAAGAAGACCTATTATGCTTTTGTGTCAAAATTGTGTTGAATGAATAGCATCCACTTCTTCTCCCAGTCTTGCTCTCAAATTTGGCAGATTATGAGATCTCTCCATTAAAAGAGAAGGTGATGAAGAGGAAGAGAGGAATTGTGGAACGGTGCTGCCACAGGCCCTGCACCATCTACCACCTCGAAGACTACTGCAGCTGAACAAGCATAAATGCTATGTCAAGGTTGAAGATGTAAATAAATGATCATTATATGCAAGAACAACATTCTTGATTGCTTGTCATTGTAAATGGAAGCTTGTAGAAGAAATGACGAAGGTTCTTCCAAAAGCAGCATTAAATGACAGAAACATGTTCTGGTTTGCCTTGTGTTCTAGCGCCCTCTGCTGGAACATCCATGATTTTAAGCTCTGAAACTGATGAGAAATGCATGATAGTGTAATACAATGTCCTTCTAGTGTTAAAAATTATGGCATAAATATCACAATGACAGAGCAAAGAGAGAAAAGCAAGTATTTTATTAGTAATAAAAGTTTTCACTGACATAGCTCTTTTAAAATAAGAACATTAAAATTTAAAGACATCTATAGTTTTGACATTAAGCTTAGTGGCAGAAAAAAACAAATTATAAAAATATTAAAAGAACTAAAATCAAATCAACTGAACAAGATTTGTTGGACACTTAAAGAGTGGGCAAACATTGAACTTTTTAAAGATAATAGCACACCCTGTGATGAACAAAATCAGATAACCGAAACCATTTAAACATTTTCACCATTGTAGTCAAATGAGTCAAGAGCAACATCCAAAAAAGGGGGCTGTCAAATATATATAGATATTGAGTGACAGTAACAATGTTAATGCCACTGTATTAAATTCACACACAAACAAAAATAAAACATACATAAATAAGATCTACATTGTCAGACTCTGAAGAGGCAGTCAGGATGTTTGGGTGCTGAACTATCCTCGTTCACAGTGTCCATGTTGAGCAGTCATTCATAGGCCAGGGATATTCCACAAAAGTCCATTAGTGATAGTTTAACGAAATTTGTTGTTGCCTGGAAAAAGCAGAATTAGATTTGAAGTGTGTAATAAAAAGAACATTCAAGTTAATCTGTTGTCATGATATTCATATTTCCAGTCTTTCTTATATAAGAATCAGTGGTTCTGCTCTTTCCTGGTTTATTTCTCATCTCACTGATAGAAAGTTCTACATCACCATGCAGAGTAGAAGTCCAGCACAATTCCACTGACACAGGGTGTCCCACAGGTCTCAGTTCTTGGTCCGTTACTTTTTATCATCTACATGCAGCCACTTGCTGCAGACTTCATTTTCATTGTTATGCTGATGGCGTCCAAATCTATCTTACCACCTCCTCTGATATTTCATCTCTGCCTGACTTCACTGCATGTATTAGAGAAATCAAACACTGGATGTCCCTGAATTTTCTTAAACTAAATGACAGCAAAAATGAAATAATGCTGATCAGCTCCACTGTACCTCTAAATAGAATTGACCTGTCTTTTGACATTGATGGGTTTTTTGTTAAACCCTCCTCCCCTGTATGTGATGTTGATGTTTTATTTGATTCCTCTCTTTCCTTTGTTTCTCATATTGCTTCAGTTGTTAAAAACTCTTTTTATCACCTGCGTTATATCACACATCTCCACAATCTGGCTGATGCAGAAACCCTAATTTATGCACTACTAACTTCTCATTTGGACTAGTGCGATGCCTTGTTAATTGGCTTACCAAAAATACAATAAAAAAAATTAAATAAAAAAACAACAGACAAGAAACGCAGCCCTGGACTAGACGTAGTGCTCACAAATCCCCTTCTCCATGATCTTTACTGGTTACCTGTTACATCACGTATTCATTTTAAGGTAGTCCTGAAGAAAAGTTTATATTAAGTTAGTTACAAACTAGCTAGTAGCTACTTTATGTTCCAATTAAGTAAGAAATTGCGAATAACTGGTCAAACCCAATCCAGGTTTTGTTTTCATAATTCACCTTGTGTAAGAGCTGAGCTGGGCTGCTGGTTTTCTTTGAGCTCATGTTTGAAAGCCTTGCTGGGGTCGAACCTCTTTGGCACCTGGCTGGACTTGAGTCGATCCAGCTCTTGCTTCTGTTTCCCCACTTGTGCCCTTAACTTGGACACTTCCTACAGAACACATGGACACAGTCAGCTACGCACCAAAACCTTCAAATCAAACAATGACAACTGCCTTATGAATAATGCCTTACTTGTTTGAGCTCCAAGTTCTCCTCTTTGAGTTTGACCATGTGTTTGATCTTCTGTCGCTGGTTTTGATGGCCCATCAGATTAGCATAGGCATCAGCTAACTTGTTCAACTCCGCCTGCGTGGATCCTTTCTCATTCAACAACGCATTCCTCTCTGCTGCAAAGCAGTCCAGCTGTTCCTGATGACCAGAATAAAAGGACAAATGAGAGAACTCATCTAGCACATATTAAACCTAAGAGCATTATTAAACCTAAGAGTTGTCTACTCTTTTGCCAGTATAAAAAATTTTTTTTTAAAAAAATCCACTTCCTCTCTGCGCATCCTTCACAATGTCTGGAAAAAGTAGGTGAAATTTAGATTTATCAATGGCACTTATTTCAGTGACCTTAACAGCACATTCGTGAATATTGCAAAGTGCTGTTACCCATTTCCCATGTGAAGTTTGTTCGCAAAGGCCTCTTAGAAGGCACAGCAGCCAAAAAAATGGCATTTTACATGAAATAAAAACTAAGGCAATACTTCATTTTAGTAATAGTAATAACAGAAAATTATGCATAATTACAAGTAACTAACCATAAACCAAACCCTAAACGTAACTCTATAGTAAGTAAATGTAGTCAATTAATATTAATCAGTACTTATTTGAGTAAGTACAATGAAGATACATCACCTTAAAATAAAGAGTAACCAAAACTAATAAAAAAAAGAATATGCACAAATACAAGATAATTGTTTTTTTTGTTGTTGTTTTTTTTTGCTTACCTGAAATGGTTTAACTTTAGCATAGAGCTCTTCATACAAGTTTCTCCAGTGTTGCGTCTCAGAATCACACGTGCTGAGGTGAACAAATGACAATACGGGGATTAAACAATGCAATACACACGGAGACTGACTACATGAGGACAATATGATGGACTTGAGACCTTTTGAGTGCATCCTAACTTTCTCACCTCTGCAGCTGAGCCTCTGCGAGTTGTTTGTGAAAGTCTTGCCTTTCCTCCTCCATCTGTCTGCATAGCTGCCGTCTCTCCTGCTGCCACTCCACAGCGTGACGTTGAGAAGAGTCTTTTTCCTCCTGCACCTGCCCGCGCAGCTCAGAAACCTGGTTTTCCAGCTCGTCCACGAGGCCCCGCAGCCTGCTGGCTTCTGCAGAACGGCCCTCCACTGACTGCCTCCTCTTCTGTTCTCTCTCCAGCTGAGCCTGAGCCCGCTCTCTCTCCTGCTCCACTTCCACCTGCAGGCATCTCAGCTCCTCACTATGAGTCTCTGCAGCTCGCTTCAACTCTTTCTCTCTCTGAGCCAGCTTTGTCTGAACTTCTAAAAGCATCCTGTAACACAGTAGTCTACATTTACTTTTCAATTCAAAACAGTGTGTATTCTAAAGTATGACAGCAGCTGAAGTATGATATTTACCGACCTCTGATGGTGTGAGGACAGCGTTTACAGCCTAAACTTGGTGCCATTATTAAAAATAACGTGTTAGGTTATAGATTCATATTTGCTGTTTAACCCGTTATAAATAATTAATGCAGTTATTTAAAATGCAAAATGTATATAATGAGGGAGTATATCATGAATCCAACTTCCAGACTGTTTGTCTTATCCTGAACAGCTAAAAAACGCCTATAATAAGCGTTGATATTCAGACTATTTTAGACCGAGCGGGACCTGTGCATAAACAAAGAGAAGTAGCTCCGGCTACAATGTTCTTCCGCAAGACACATGCAGTTTTATTTATACACCACTAGAGTGTCAAGTTACACGGTGCACCTTTAATACAAATATTTAAAATATATATTAAAAAAAAATATCTCTTTATACCGTTTCTACATTAATGTGGTAATTAATTATTTAAACTTGTATGAGCAATTGGTTAAATTTTTTGTTATTAAAAATTAAAGTCCCCAGCCCCCAGCGCAACATGCTTGTCATGTGACACAGCAGCCACAATAGTGCTGTATGACAGATGTATCGCTTTCATTTCGTTTTTTCCTTCTTTTTTTTATAAAGGAATATATTTTTTTAAGTTTCCTTTAAATTTATGGTAACGATTCCTTTTTATAAAAACAGTTAATAGTGATCCATTAAATGGTTTGGTAATTGGGAGAGCAATATTAGCTTAACAAAAAATAATACAAATAATTTGTGGTGCTTGACAAGTGCTGAGCGTGGCAGTCTCTTGCTCAGCTCCAGCCAACACGTGAAAGCACATTTGAATTTAGCAGTTGATCACGTGATGCACTGTGATCATACGTGTCAAATGGTTAAATAACAATAACAATACTATTTAATATAATTGATTTATTTACATTTTATAATGTTTTATTTAGTATTTAAATTAATTTGAAGAAATAATCATGAAATATTGATTTGTAAATAAGCCATTTATTAATAATGACTGACATTATCACAAAATGTCCTCTCCAGAATCACAATCCGGATGATATAAGACCTCTGTTTTGTGTCGGGGTCCTGATTAGCCTGTTCATTTATTTCGTGATAATGACGTTATTTCTTGGACCACATTATCAATTATGTGGGAGCTGCACATATATGGGAAGTGTAGCAGATATTTACTGCAGATCTGTGAGGCGGGACACTGACCTAGTATACTCCTCTCGCTCTTTACACTGCATTTCCTGGTAGCTTATGAGTTTCTGCTGGTCCTGCTGCAACTGTTGCTTCAGTTGGTTCATCTCTTCCTGCAGCTGATGGGTTTGAGCCTCTGCCTTGGCCTTCTGCTCACCCAGAGACCGCCTTGTGCTTATGGAATTACACACACACACACACAAAAAAACCTTTGATTAAGACATTTGATGATGGTTGAACAGGGCACTGGCAATTAATCATTTCTGGGTCATTATAAACTTCCATAGACAACACTTTATGGTTGTAAGTTGGCATGAAACAGGAGTTGTGATAGTTCTTCCCTATTGTATTGTGAAATATACATTTATGAGTGAAATGGCTTCTCGCAAAAGAAAAAAAGTAGAGCGGGACTTGATTTTGTCTTCGGGAATTGATTAGATGGTTACTATTGGTCGATCTCATGTGAGTGACAAGTTGTCCTGCCCTCACACCAGTAAACACATCATCAGAGAAAAGAATATATGTTGTTGCAAGACAGAGGGGAAGTTATTTAGATTAAGGATTACAAGGGCACATGAATAAAATAAAATAAAAAGTTATGAAGTGCAAGGAATAAATCATTTATAATAAGCAATGTTAAATAAAATAAATAAGAATAGTTCATTTTGATTTAATGGTGACTTTAAATAAATGAAAAGGTATTTAAAGTAATACCTCTCAAAGTCAGTAGTAACATCTCCCAGCTTGGCAAGACAGGTGTTGTGATCCTCTTCTAGTTTTTTGATTGCAGTCACATGAGCCTCTTCTAAAGCCTGCATCTCAGCACACTTCCTGCCAAAGGACACAACAACACTGGTCAGTTTTTACCAGAGATGCGATTCATCTCAACTCCATTAGAAGTTCTCTCACTTTTCTAACTCAGCACAATTGTTCCTCAGCTCCTGCTCCAGCGTCTGGTTCTTCTGTGTGAGGTGCTGGATGGCCTGCTCACTGCATTGCTCCTGCTTCTCCAGCTCTGACAGCTCCTCGAGCGCGTCCTCCAGCTCCTCGCCAAGCTGTCTCCTCTCTGCCTCAGTCTCATCTCTCAGGTGCTCAAGCATGCTAGCCAGGGAGCCGCTGTGAGTCTGCAGCAACACACATTAGAGGAGCTTTAGAGACATAAGCCTAATCCACAAAGACGATCAAGGAGACTTTGACTTCCTGATTGAGGGACGACACAGTACAACCTAGTTAAGTCTATTAAGTTGCACTCTTCACTTAATTGTCCCACTCATGCTGGTATAAATCACATCACACTTATTCAGGATTGATTTTTCCTCTTGAAGAACCACAATAAATCACAAAATGGCATGTTAGTAAACGGTTTCCCTAGTCATGGCCCAAGACACATATACTCAAGCTAATGAAATGAATAGGAGAAAAAAAAAAGATTCAGTTTCTAAATCCTTCACAGCAAAGGTCCAAACAATAAATGTATAGCAGTGAATTGGGGGGAAAAGGGAAAGAAATCCCACATAGTCTCCCTAAGACTTATTTTAATTAGTGATCTTGCATGCATTAAGTGAAAGCTTTCACAAAAATGGGGTTGAACTGCATAAAGTGAACCTGGAATACTTTAGTACTTTGTGTGTTTGTATGGTAACATCAGTTGTCATGACATTAAAGGATAGTTCACCCCCCAAAAAAGAATCCTTTCCTCAATCTCACGTTGTTCCAAACCTATAAGACTTCTGTTCATTCTGAAGATAATTTTACTATTCAGCCATCATTTTTGTCCATTGAAAGTCCATGCAACAAAAACCTTTACACAAGTACAAAGTCATCTCAAAAGTAATCCATATGAATCAAGTGGTTTTGTCAAAGTGTTCTTAAAAAACAAAACAAAAAAAAACAACACACACCAACAACCACCACCATTATTTATGATGAACAGATTTAAGTTGAACTTTTATTTACTTATAAACACTGATCAGTAGACACACACACGTCTAACAGACAAACAAAATATTGGAATGTCAGTTTTTTCCAATATCATGCAGACCTAACACAAAGCTCATCAAAAGTGGTAAACAGAAGCTCAACTGTACCATGCTTGATGTGTGAGAATGAACCTCATTGGTTCTCACACTCCATTTATCATATCTGATAAAAGCTTAAAGCAGCACTAGGTAACTTTTCAACCTTCATAATATATTTCCAAGACTCTTGTGATGGTACATCGACTTACAATAGGTTGAATGACATGTCTGCCATAGCCTGACGGGGTCTGTATCGTTTTTAATCGTACTTTTAAACTTCGGGGTTCGGGTAGTAACCCGAGCACAAAAAGAACTACAAAATTCGACTGCTTTACGGCATAGGCTACCTCACTTCCCCCAACACGTCCTCACATGCTGTTGGACTTGTAAGTATATTGCTTATATTGTATATCACTCGGACAAGCTTTCACTCGTTGGTGTGAGCTAAAAAGCACCTGGCGTTCTTGTTGATGGATTAGTAGCAGCTAACTTAGACATCTTCGGAGGCTAGCTGTGCTTGTTCGATGTCCGACGATTTGTAACGCGTTGTGTTTATTCCCCAATCGAACTCGTGTAACTGTCTGTCACACGTTCTACCGTCCACAGCATTACTTGATAGACAAAAATAGGACAAGAATGAGCATCAAATAGAAACAACCAGCTTACGGGGTGTTCGAGGCACACATACAATACAGACTGCCGACAGTTAAACAGGGCGCGCGCAGCTCTTAAAGGGGCCACACCTTATTTCCACTCGTTACAGCTTCCATCCGACTGAACAGGGACCGGTATACAGGGGGGAGGGGATCAGGCCGTGAGTGAAGAGACTGCTCTGCGTGAGTGGTATTTACGACAGTAACGTTAAATACAAGTAGTCCACAGCGACTCTAGGGGTCGTTGTTTGACCAAAACGGAAATCTTACCTAGTGGGGCTTTAAAGCATTTGCATTGATCAAAGTCTTATGGGTTTGACTGACTTGAGGATGAGTAAATGACAATTTTCAGTTTTGGAAGCTTTAATTTTTAGAATGATTAGTCACATGACATTTAAAGCTCAAAAATGGGAATTGACTCAAACAACAGAGTCCAGAACTAAGTACCCATGAGCAAAGATTTTAAATCAGGCACTTCCTGTGCCAATCGAGCAACTGCCATTGAAATGAATGGTACCCAAAACGAAAGCTAATACCGGTGTAAACCACCTACACATTCTCTTAATTACCTTCTCCTCCTCCAGTTGTTTGGTAAGTGCAGAGTGCTCCTCCTTCAGCTTTTCAAATGCCTCTGTCTCAGTCTGCCTGCTCTCCTCCAATGCGTTGATCTCTGCCTTGAGCTCTTGAACCCGTCGCAGACCCTCCTCCTGCGTCCTGGCTGCACATAATCACAAACAAATAATCCTAAGAGGGGTGATCAAATTCATCCCACAATGTGCTTATTTATTATGTGCATCTCATAAATACTCAAGCTTAGTTTTAAAGCTCATTCACCTCTTTCATCCTCCAGCACCAAGCATCTCTCGCCCATGAGCGCCACACGCTGATCCAGCTCTTCCTCGGTCCTCCTCAAGATCTCCTTCACTCGGGCCAGTTCCTGCTCCTGCTGGTGAATCACGCTCCGGGACTCCTCAAGATCCTGAACTCCTCGCTGCATCTGCTCCTCCAGCTCTTTCAGTGAGGTCTGTGAGGCCTGTAGATCCTGCAAGTGCCGCTCCAGCTCACTTTCTTTCTCTTCTAGAGCCTTTTGGGAGTCCTGCAGCTCCTGCTGAGAAATCTGCAGCTCCTTTTCCTTAACTTTCAGCACCTCCTGACAGTCCTGCAGCTCACCGGTACATTTCTCCAGCTTCTGTTCCACTTCACTGCACAGGCCGCATAGAGACGAATGAAGAAGTGAACACTGACACCATAACAACAGCAACAATATGAAAATGCACTGAGTTCTAACCTGAGGTTGTCTTGAGCATCAGAGACACGGCGCTCCATGGTGGATTTGTCCTGGAGCTTAATCCGCAAATCCTTTGACATTGGAGAGTGAGACAGACAGCTTATCTCAAACCAAGCAGCACTTCAAAGACTGATGATTCAACCCAAGCGGTGAGTAAATGTCAACTGGCTTAAGAGAGTCAAATTCTGTTGACCAAAACCAATACCTGAATCTCTTCATTTGCTGAGTCCAAGTAACTCTGCAGGGCTTTTATCTCCTCCCTCAGCTCCTGGATTATGTCTTCATTTGAAGAATATAGAAAAAAAAAGTCAGATGTAGCCATAAAACAAACTGTTTTTTCTTAGCATGCAAACTTACTGTGCAATTTATCCATTTCATTCTCAATCTGCTCATTCTGGGCTCTTGTCTCCTGATGAAGATCCTCTAAAACACAATGTTAAGTAAGAAGCAAAAATGTTAGCTTGTAGTCACTTATGATATGTGATTTGCAACTAAACTTTAATGAGTCATTTGAATCAATAAAAAAAAATGTCTAAACCACTTTACTGGTTCAGTAAAGTCAGAAGCTTCTTAAATGCCACTTTATGGTTCCAACATGCCTGACTGTACCATTTTACGTCTAAACAAAATAATAACAACACAAATGTTAAAAAGTTTGGGGTCATTAAAATGTTTAATGTTTTTGAAAAGTCTAAGACTGCAATTGTGGTGCTTAATATTTTTGTGACAACAGTGATAGTTCTTCCGTGTGAACAATGTGATGAGGTCATGTGAGGTCATATATGCAGAATACTGTTGGAAACACTGAAATAATATCGTTTCACTTTATTTGTTTATTTGAATAGTAGACATGTTAGTTATTCGGTTTTGAACATGGTCTGACTTATGCTTAGACACACTGAACATCTGTCAGATAGATTATATAAAATGGGATTGATCTAAAAATATACATTATCAAAAATACATTATTAATCCTCACCAAGATCCTGGTTCCTTTCCTGAAGAACTCTAAAAGTTGTTCTGGCAGTCTCCAGATCCGTTTCCAAGACCTTTACTTTCCCCTCTGAGCTGATCTGAAGGAAGCTCAGCTCCTGTTCAAAAAGCACAAGCCCACAATTACACTGAGCAACTTGTGAAGTTACACAAACTCCTCTCCATAAAGTGACTTGAGGGAACTTACCTTATCTTTGGCATCCAGTTTATTTTTGGCCTCAATGAGCTCCATGGAAAGAGCATTGATCTTCTTCTTGGTGGCATCTGCAGAGACCTGCGAAAATTAAAGTGCCAAGACATTCCTCAGTAAACTTGAAGCGGTCTACAAAACACTACTTAAGAAACGGAGATGGCAAAACACCCTGGTACAAAAAGACTAGTCACCTTGGTCTTCAGGAACTCATTAACTTTCTTTAACTCTGCAAGCTGCCTCTCGAGAGAAGCCACATTGGCAGCAAGGCCAGTCTTCTCTCTGACAGCCACGAGCAATTTAGACTCCAACTTCTTCAGCTCTTCCTCCAGGGTCAGCAGCCTGCGGTCCTGCTCTCCTCTCTGCTGCACCAAAGATCGGATCTATACTCCAGCATTAGAAGTGACAGTTAAGGTTAGGAGAAAAGGCCAAAGAAATTGATCAGGCCTCAAAACAACAAATGGCCATCCAGGAAATGTTCAAAACATTTTAAAATCTACCTCTTTCTCCAGAAGTCTCTGATGTTTCATCTCAAGTGTGAAACTATTTTTGTCCTTTTTGGAACTTAATGCATCAACCTATATGAGGAAAAAAGCAAATAGTAAAACAGCATAGCAAATACTATTAACTGATATACAGGTAGATATTCAATTTACTGACAAATTGTCTATTTTTAGACACTTTGGTGAACTCTAAAAAGGGAACTGACCCTATTAGCTCACCCAAATCAAAGTTGTACATTTTTAAGATATTTAAAAAGTCTTCAAATAATTGAACTTCCCCCACTGACTTCCATAGTACGGAGAAAAAAAGAAAAGAAAAAAATACTATGGAAGTCAATGAGGCCCATTCATTGTTTGGTTATCCACATGCTTCAAAATATCTTATGTGTTCAGCAGAAGAAAGAAATTCATACAGGTTTGATATGTCTAATAAGACAAACACAGGAACAAAAGAGTTACATTACAATACAGTAATTTTAAAAAGGATAGTTCAGACAAAATTCAAAAAATTATGTGTTCATTTACTAGTTTCCAACCTGTACAGTATTCTTTCTTAACCTGTATGACTTTCTTCTGTGAAACAAATTATATTTTGAGAAACGTCTCTGTGTATATTTGTCCATGCAATGAATTTCAAGAGTGTGCATGTTGTTTTGGACTAGAGACTTTCATTATATGGATAAAATCCTTTTTGTTCTGTATAAGAAAAAGCATGGAATAGAAGGTGTACATCTTTATTAAACTAATACTTCAGTATGATTGACCACTAGCAAATAATTACAAATTCAGATCTTACCAAACCATCAACAGACATGGTCCTCCGAACTGGAGACATGGGTACTTCTTTTGAAGGGGATGGCAGTGGTGCCTCTGCTGATCAACATAAAAAAATAATAATAATAATAAAAAAAAGTTTAAATATATTAATCAATGTTTCTTATTCTTAAAGGGATAGTTCACCCAAAATTGAACATTCTGTCATTAATTACTCAAGACTCACCCTCATGTCGTTCCAAACCCGTAAGACTATCGTTCATCTTTGAAACACAAATGAAGATCTTTGATGAAATATGAGAGATTTCTGTCCCTCCTTTGACAGCAAAGCAACTATCACTTTTGATGCTTCAAAAAGTTCATAAAGAGATCATAAAACTTGAGCGGTTTAGTGTAAATTATCCGAAGAGACTTGATCGCTTTATATGATGAACAGATTCAGTTTAAGCTTTTATTACAAACATTGATCAGCAAACATAAACAGAGGCTCAACCGAACCTGCTCCACAAGCTCAAACGTGCTGCGTAACACACGAGAATGAACCTCATTGGTTCTTGCACATCAAGTGAACATGCTTGAGCTTCAGTTTACCACAACTGATGTGTGAGTTAATTCATGTTTATATGTGAATAAAAGCCTAAATTCAACCAGTTAGTCATATAGAGCGATCATGTATTTTCAGAAAATTTTGGACTATTCATATATATTACTTTTACGATCTCTTTATGAACTTTTTGAAGCGTCAAAGTGGTAGTTGCATAGTTGTCTATGGAGGGACAGAGAGATTTCATCAAAAAGATCTTCATTTGTGTTCCGAAGATGATCAAAAGTCTTACGGGTTTGAAACGACATGAGCGTGAGTAAATGATGACAGAATTTTCCTTTTTGGGTGAACGATCCCTTTAAGGTTCAGATGGAAAATGTTATCTTAAATGGTGGTTCAAGAAAAGCTGCTCTCACTTTTGGAAGCTGTTCTGAAGCGCTCTGCTTTATGAAATGAAACAGCTCCCTTCAGCTCACCAGACTTCACGTCATATGTACCAGGTGGAGGAGCACAACCTAAGGATACAAAATACCAAAGATAAATAATCAAAGATTATGAATATAAACTTCTTATAATCATTGAGGTAACGTTAGCAGACATGTATTCCAAACAGCTGAACAAACATATTCAGCATTCATTTTCATATCTTTAAGTCTTCATTTTGTTGTCTATTATTTTTTTTAGCTTAGAAATAACAATGCACGCCTTACAGTTATTGCCTCATGACGTAATGTTGTGCATTTGATAAATAACCTTTGTTTTGATAGTCTGGCAAAATAGATCGATCGCAGCTGCAACAAAACAGACGCTTAACAAATAAAACGGTATTAAATTATAAAGCTGAGCATGAAAGTGAGAACTAACTAGGTAACTTTACTTTCATTAAAATCACTTGAATCTGTAAAATCACATAACTGTTAACTGCATTCAAGATTCACATCGTAGAATAATGGAACAGACGTATGAAACTTACCAACATTCTCGTTAAATCTCTTTAATGGAGCTCTTGAGAAAGACATGACCGATAAGAGTGGTCGAAAGCCCAAAGACTGTTGAAAAACGTACTTAAATTGTTTAATTGTTTAAACCTTAAAGATACAACTTCCGTCCGTCAACAACAACTCGTTTACACCCGCTGAAATTTTGAAATGGTAACCCCGCCCAAAAGACCCTGCGAAACGACATTAACCAATGAAATTGAAGAATATGCGACGAACAGAAATGTAAACCAATCAGTAACGACATCGTGCTTTACGTCACATCTGGTAACGTAGCGTTCTCCCGAAATTCAAAAAGTGCATTTTTCTTTCTTTCTCTTGTTTTTAGTTACTGTCTTTACTGTTTTTGTTTTGAGCTGTGGTGTTGGTGAAGTGTTTTCTTTAACTATTCTTTATATTTCTGTAATTTTTAATACTTGTGTTAAAATCGTATTTCACTGTAAACTGAATGTTCAAAAAAAGCATTAAAAAACAGACAAAAAAACGGCACGTGCATGCGATTTAGAGTCAGATACTTACAGCTAAATTATCTCTGACGTGCGATCACAAGTTGACTAGGCTCATCATATTTGTGTCTCCTCCTGATGGCTAAAGTTTTTATTGGATTAACAGCTGTAGTAACTGTGGTAAATATTAATAGATGCAATGATCAACTTTTCTAAGTATAAGTGTCTTTCTTAACAAAAGTACAGAGTACATGTGTATTAAAAAACATACTTGGAGAATTAATTTCAAAACATACTGTGGCAAACAGGATATTTGCGTGTGACTGCTCATTTGTAAGTGAGTGAGTAAAAGCATCGGGCAAAAAAAGAATAATGTAAAATCACACAAATACACGAGAAAGATTTGTTTACTTTTATTCAAAAACTTACTGTCTCCAGACAGATACAAATCAGAAACATTACAGTGGATAACAGAGGACAGGGAAACGGTTATGTATGAGTTTATATCTCTGAACAGGGAAAAGTGATAATAATATGTTTAAAATGTTAACAGAAAAAAGCACTAGAAAATTAAGCTTTACGTTTAAATGCATGTATATTTACACAATCTATTCAGCAGTTCAATGAATGTAGTGGTGAGGAACAGAAGACAGTTTAAGCCGAAGGGCATTTACTTTCATAAATTCAAAATCTGTCTGCACACCTTTTAAATAATTACACTCATGCCATTTCAGAAATGTACTGATCCTTTTCTGATACGAAAGGAATCCAATGTACCTCACATAAAAGTTTCAACATGGAAGATTTATGTTTGACAACCACCCAACCACTTTTCCTTTTTAAAACAAGGACATTTTAAGGCCAAGGCATGGAATGATTAAAAAGTATACCCCAGACAAAATGCACATGTCTGCAATATAAGTTCATGTATTAATGTATTAGTTAAGCTGTGTAGAGCTGCCGAACGCAATGCTGTAACATTTAGGATCTCATAGGACGTTATTGTTACACTGAATATTTCATTTGGGGAAAAACAAAATCAGAGCTGAATAAAATAGTTCTGTCCATGAATTGCAACCAAACTAAATTACAATTAGGAAAAAGGTGAAACCTAAAAAAACTCTTAAGACTGAAAAAAACAAAACAAAATAAAAACACACACACACACAAAGGAGGAAAAAATAAAATAAAATCTCAAACCTTTACTTGCTGCATGGCTACACACTTCCATGTTTAGACATGTTCTTATACATTTCAAAACCTTTTAACTCTAAGTTGGAGTTTTAAAAATAAAAAAAGCACAATTATAAAATCAGCACCAATTTATATATTTATATATAACTTTATTTAAATGTAGATGTCTACATAGCTCTAATCAGGGAGAAGAATATCTCCACCAGACATACTACACTAAGTTCTGTTTTATTAGAGACAACACAATGGCACTACTGGAGAGATTTCCTCTTCTTTGCTTGATTTTAGAGGGACATGCGAGCAGATCTGATCTTTGGATAAGCCTTGTGACTCTACGGAAGAATTAAAGTCCTTTCTGTGCATCTTCACAGGCTGACTGTGATTCTAAGTGCCTGATTTACTAGAGCAGTTGGCACATAAAAACAGTTTTGTTGGGGCAAAGAGAGCAACAGGGCCACTGAATGGTTGAGGTATTTAACATACATTCACCAATCACTGATCATGTCACTGAAATTGCCCCAAACTTCACACATGCACCAAAGGCAGTAATAAATCAGCTCAGAGTGATTTGATTCAGGGTTTGTGTTATGTCATGATTTTTGAAGGTGGAATAAAAGGAAACTAAATTCTAGATATAAAGACCTGGAGGTTTTTCCTCCATTTCACATATTAGATAAGAAGAATAAAATATATCAATACTCACTATGATGAGCAAAAACCTGCTTATAAATTACTACTTTACACCAGATTACTCACTATTACAAAAGGGCTATACATAACAAAGTTGTCTTTAAGTTAAAAAAGATGCATTCACCCCTGGCTTCAAGAAATACCACAACTCTAAGAGATCTCACATATGTTTCTTTAAACATGATGACGTTCATCTGCGAAATATTTTTATATATATATTTATATATATATTTATATCTCATATACTCATGTATGGCTAAGGACAGTCCGAGATTCCATGGCGTTCAGTATCTACGGTCACGGTTTTGCACGATCAGGGAAAGCCCACACAATGATTGCAGAGACTTTGAATTGCTCCTTTATCCTTTCTGTGTTTTAGTAAGTGTCAATGGTACAAGCTGATTTGGATGCCAATCACTCCATTGAATTTAATTCTCTTTAGAGAATCAATGTGTATTCACACAAAATGTCTCTTCTCTTCACACTCCTCCAATTATAATCTTAAAACATGGGCACTCCCAGGACCTACAAGAGAAAATGTTCAAATTCAGTTCAGTGTTTAGAGTTACCAAACAAACGTTTCATTCAAATCACCAGTCCAGATGGGTCTGATTAGTATTTATAATAGCGAGATGCTCTCCCCCTCTCTGTCTTTTTGCACAAGGGCAATTCAAACTATCTGAAATCACTCCTGCTAGTGCCATCTAGTGGTGATCTCTCTTTCACGTCCTTAGTGTCGGAGTGAACGAGTCCCCCATTACCGCTGAAAAGCATCATAACCCAGGAAATGAGTGCTTCTTACAGACTCATCCATGATGGAGGCGGGGTCGAAAAAGTCGGGCTTCAGTTCCGAACGCTCTCGTCGATTCTTCGATGGGGGCTGCAAGATACGAAAGAGCAGACAATAAGGATAAGATGTGCAAAAAGAAGCGGCATTTATTTAGTTATTAAATGTGACGGTAATAGTTATTTAATGTGTATTAAATCTATCACATACACATACTGTACACATAAACAACAAGTTCAAAAGTCTGGGCTCAGTAACAATTTTGTTTTGAAAGAAATTAATACTTTTTTTCAGCCAAGATGCTTTAAATTGACCACAAGTGACATTAAAGACATTTATAATCTTACAAATGATTTCTAATAAATGCTGTTCTTTTGAACGTTCATTAAAGAATTGTCTAAAAAAAGAAGAAGAAAAAAACCATTAAGCAGCACAACTGTTTTCAATGGTTTTTGATAATTATAAGAATTGTTTCTTGAGCACTAAATTAGCATATTAGAATGATTCAAGGTTTCTTTTTTCAAAACCTTTTTAAGACCAAGTAAAGAAAATTTAAGGAATAAACTGAATGGAACCAATATGTTAATATGTTTTCTAAAAGTAAATGTCTAGGGAGAAACACAATGAGCTGTATTAGCAAAACACTTCAGAGTTTGAAAAAACAACTTCCAACAAGATCTCCATTACATTTTAATTACTTCAATATCTCTTCTCCCAACCACAATAATATGCAAATAACTTTTACTTTTCCTTCTGATCACACTGCAAAAAAGCGATGTTCTTCCTCAGTATTTTTATCTTGTTTTCCAGTGCAATAGTCTAAAGATTCTTAAATCAAGATGCATTTACTGGAGAAACAAAATGACAAAAGATGTATTGTTTTAAAAAAAATTAAAAATAAACCGATTTTATGTTTATCTACGATTACAAATATCTGTCAATGGGCTTAGTTCAAAAACCGACTTAATTCAAAGGAAAAACTAGTTTTAATACCTCATTTACACATATTTGTTCTTGTTTTAAGCATAAACTTAAATCCATAAACAAAACTTGACATTTTGTAAACGTGTATGCAAGTAAATGTATTTTGATTTAAGGATGTTCAGATAATTGTATGGGAAAACAAAACAAAAATACTGAGGAAGATATTCATTATTATATTCTTATACAGCACATGCAACATTTAATGTCACTATATGAATTTAAGACTTTCTGCTCTGATTTAAGACCCTTCTAAGGCCTTAATTTACAGAAAGGTGAATTAAAGACTTTAAGATGATTTCTGAAGGATCATGTGACACTGAAGAGTGGAGTAATGGCTGCTGAAAATTCAGCTTTGCCATCACAGGAATAAATTACATCATAAAATATAAAAGTTATTTTAAATAGTAATACTATTTCACAATATTACTGCTGTGACTGGGCAAGATGCTTCTTTCAGAAATATTAAAAATCTTTATCGACCCCAAACCTCAATTATTATGTAATCATTTAGACAAAAAAACTAGTCCTAAAGACCAAAATCATAAATACAATTTAGCTTAAGATTATTACCAAGTCAATATCCATGGTGTCAAAGTCCATGCCTTCATTGAGATCCTCAATCCGGCCTTCTGATGACATCATCACATCTTCCACAATGGGTTCCTCATCATCCTCCATCAGGCCAGTTCCTCGACGACTGCAAGCATTTGCAAACCAACAACACGTTTTTGTGTGCATTTAAATGGCATTTGACCGCTGGACTTATGTTTAAAAGAAAAGAAGTGTAAAGTTACATTTTGAGAGTGATTTATCTTACATGGCATGCTGAAGGTTGCTCCTTAATTTGGCGTAGTTCATAGCTCTCTCCTGCTGCTGTCTGGCCACCTCCTCTTGCTGCTGTCTCTGTGCTAGCATCCAGGTGACTTGTGTGCTGTAAAACAGTATCAGCACATCTCACTATATCCCTTCAATCCCAAACTAGACGCTAAGCAGCAAAAGATGCTGAAAATAGCTGTACTGAGAGAGTCATGACAGACACACGATGCCATGTCATGATGCTCTTACTTGTAGTCCATGGGTGATTGGTGGTGCTGTGGCTGAGGGGTCTGAGGGTGTGTGTGCTGCTGTTGCTGATCGGGGGTCATGGAGTACACCCCCATGTAGCTCTCCTCAGGACGTAGGCGTTTGGGTTCTCTCATGACGGTGGAGGTGAGGTGGGGTGACGGCATCATGACGGGCATCTGCATGCTCTGCTCACGGTTCATCCACACCTCACTGCTGCTGCTGCTGCTCTCCTCTGAAACAAAGACAGCAATTCAATTCACATTTATTTGTATAGTGCTTTTCACAATACACACTGTTTCAAAGCAGCTTTACAGAAAATGCATGAGTCCACATTAAAATCTAGAGTGATCTGTTATCAGAGGTAACGGTCTCAGTTATGTATTTCAGAAATGCACATATACAAAAATCACAGTTAGCTAAAAATGTATTAATTTAAACAATGTAATAATTTAAGGCAGTAACAATGAGCTCATTGAAGTAATGAATACTTTTTTGTTAACAAATGATTATGACATTTAAATAAAATGTAGCATTGGTGCATGTTGATTCAGAGTTTGCGTCATCTGACGTCTTCGTAGCAGGACAATCATTAAAGTTGTGATGAAACTGAAGTAGCAACAGGTCTTTTCTTCCGTATTCTTACAAATATCAGTGTGTAATGGATTACCGTAGAACTTCAAATAATAGCCTGGGCTTTTATTTTTCCAAATCGCCAAACTGCACCGGCTTGTATTTGAGACAGGCGTCTATATGAGACAGGCCTTTCATTTAGTGTTGAGGTTAGCATGACAGTAGGAGGTTACCAAATCTGTGTTTGTGTTTAACAGATCAGTTAATGTAAGAATTAGCCTACTATATTTCCGTATGTCTAAAGGGGGTCGCACACCAGACGAGAAGCGCAGCGCCACGTCTTTAAAATTCAAACACATTATTCTCTATGAGTGTACATTGTCTCAAATCGTCGTTAATGTATATACTGACTTCACCCTGTGCTTCAATATACATTCAGTTTTACATTCATTAAAGAAATCAGCTGCTTGAATGAAAATTGCTGATGTTATCGGATTTTCAGGTGATACTCAATTCATTCAGTTAACGGACGCTCTGAGGTAAAGTGAATTCAGACTGCAGACTAAGCAACGATTGTATTTAATTGTACAGTACAATCATAACAGTACAGACATGATCTTAATTCCATAATATCCTTAAACATAACTATATTGCTGGCTATAAACTGACAAAGTGTGCGTCCGGTGTGCGATACCCCCAGTTGTCATAGACGCGACGTGTCGCTGCGCTTCTCGTACGGTGTGCGACCCCCTTTAGATTATTGGCAGCATAAAAAAACTAAACGATGTGACAGCCATGGGCTGAACAATACAAGTTACCGGTAATATCCATCGAGCCTATGAACTAGTTTGTCAGAAACACATCAACAAGAAGGCTACCCTGTAAAACAACTGCAATCATATGATACAAAAGGACCCTATTCATCACTATCATCATCACCGCGATCCTCAACTACAAGTTCATTGGCAAATTCCTCCTCCTCCTCGGAAGTCGTGTTTACGACGTCAGGTGCGCTCAAGTTCATTTCATAAGAGCAAGATGGTGGTGTACCTTCCCTTAATTAACAACATAAAACTTGCGCCACGTTTCTCACCGACATGCCCCCAACTCGTAAACATCGGGGCTTAAATAAAATCCCAATTTCTAGGGCTGTACTGTCCCAGTCGATTAGTCGATTAATTGGTCGATACGTTCTGGTTCGACCAAAATTCTGATTGGTCGATTTTTTGCCGCGTTCATTTCATCAGTTTTGCCGCGTTTATTTCATCAGTTTTGCCGCGCTGAGGCGCGCTCATTTCATCAGGTGGAAAGCACTAACTGCTAATGGGGGTGTTTTCAGAGTAACCTTGTTTCACTGTAACAGTCTGTCTTCAGAACACCCCCCTTGTTTTCACTAGGGATGGGTATCGTTAAGGTTTTAACGGTATTACTACTCTTACCGATACTCCTTATCGATCCGGTACTTTAACGGTATTCTTATCGGTTCTTTTTGTTATATTAAAAAAAGGGGGGAAAATAATTTAGAACATAATTAATATTGCTTTATATTTTGAAATGTAAAATAAATATCTATAGCAAAAGAAAAAGCAATGCTTTAACAAAACAAATAAAACATGTATGTTATGCAGAAGGGTGCAGGCTTTTGTGTTTTATATAGACAGAAGGACGCCAAAAACAAAGTACAAACACATGGTCAAAAAAAAAAAAAAAGTATACAATAAAACAAATATACAAATTATATACCCAGTGCTTTAATTTCAGTAATGTCTACTGACATTACTGTTCAGGAGTAATATGGGTTAAAAAGACATCTAATAAAGTCAGATGTAAAATAACACTGCATAGTTTATCATAGATAGATTAAAGCTTATATCATTCAAGAGCTGTGACTGATTTTCTCTTTGCCTTTTGTTGTTTGATTCACATTAATGGAGCAATCGTCAGCAGGATTATTAGACTGCTGCCTCTTTAAGACCAAATGCAGATCTAATCATTATTAAGCCTCATATTTTCTCCCAAATATTTACGCCGATTTAAGACATAAACTGTATTTAAGTGAATAAACTGTTTAAGTGAATCTCCAAGACGGCCATTTTGACATATTTGTGTATTTGATCGTTTAGATGCGCACACGAAGCCCAAAATAGGCCTATACGTTGCTATATCTCGTTGCGGTGTGTTTCGGAGCGCGCGCCTTGGAACAGCGTCTATTGCGTCAATTTTGGTACTTTTAATAGCCTTTTATTATCAAACGCGTCCCGCAGTTTAGCAACAGTATAGACTACATTTTACAACAATCACCGATCGTGCAGATTCTGACGTTACTTTTGGGTTTTAGGGAGAAATGACAGCGCATCGCTCTGTGAAGGGAAGGAAGTTGCGCTGGAGAGAATGTGGCTTAGTTATTAGTTTTTAATGGTTACACCTCAAATATCTTCTTTTTTATAATCATTGGAAGCCTAAATCTAAAATAAAATTAGTTTAATATCAAAGATCTAAAGTGTAACCTTTTGAATGTTCTGTCCTCATGTCACTCATTAAGCAGGGCTGTTGTGTTGCGCGCGCCGTGGCTTTGCGTGAAAGATCGCTCGCTCTCGCTCTCTCTCTCTCACACACACACACACACACACACACACACTCTCTCTCTCTCTCTCTCTCTCTCTCTCTCTCTAGCAAAAATGCATCACAAATGGTTCAATATTCGCAAGATAATAATTTCTTAATAGCAATAATAAATAGCACGTGTAGGTTACTTTCATAATTTCTCCAGTACCGACAGCAGAACCGATAACGTCCGAGCTTAACGATCCAGCGGTCTTTCAAAATTCAGCACCGGGGCCCGTTTAATACCGGGTTTCGGTACCCATCCCTAGTTTTCACCTTTTTTGGATTAGCCCAACCCAAGAGAGAGCGATAACTATAGAAGGTTTGATGCTGAATATTATTTATTTAATTGTGAGAGCGTTTAATAGTCAGTCCTCTTCTAACATGTCAACAACAAAGAAATCGACAGTGTGGCAGCATTTTGTTCAAATTGATAACAGGAAAAAGGTTGAATGCAAAGTTTGCAAGCAACAGTTTTCCACAGCTCGACGACAAACATGATATATCATCTAAAAGTGGTAAGCTCACTTGTCTGCGTTAGCTTGCCCTGTCTGTTTTGAGTAGGCTATGAACATATCAGAATTTGCATATTTCAATGTTTTAGTGTGATAACCTAACTTTTTTATTTTTTATTTGGAGCCTAATGCGCAATTGCGCTGTGCTGTTGGTTGTGTTAGTTTTGAGCCTAGGATGCTTTTTTTTTCAGTTATGCACTTTATTTCGTTTCTGCTCTTGATCTGGTTTGTTTAATAAATATAATTTTTTTTATTAAAGTGGACGTGCCTTTTGTGTTTATTAAGAGTAAAAGCTTTAAGTTAATAGTCTATTCGTGTCTCAGCTGCGAAGCTGAGCTCATGTTCAGCCTCGCTCGGTGCGAGGACATGCACGGTGAAATGATAGTGTCTGACAGTTATAACTTATTATAACATATGACAAAAATAATTGTCTAAATTATGTTGCATATTCCTCAACAGTTCTTGTGATGATATCACTAGTTGACAACATAGTACTATTTTCGGAAATCATAAGCTATGATATTGCGCAGGTTCACGTGATGCAACGCTGTCAGAGCCGACAGACTCGAGTGTCAGACTCATTTCAGTGCAAAATAATTAGGTCAAAAACGATTAAATATACTGCAAATAGCCTACTAGTTTTTTATGTTTATTTATTATTCATTTAGGCGGACAACAAGGCTACCAAGTACTGCGCACAGTGCGCATCTAATTAATTTAACTTTTTTTTTTTTTACCGTCGATTTTTAGTCGAAAATTTCAGGACTTCAGTCGACCAAGATTTTCTTTGGTTGAGTACAGCCCTACCAATTTCCCACTCGTATTTACGACTTTGTGGTGGCGTTCATGCGTGTTCAACTCGCAAATAGGAATTTTTCGACATGATTTGAACGCACCATTATTTCTGTTGATTGGATGTTGAGATGTGAACTCAAAAATGGAGGAAGATGAACATGAGCTTGCAGGGGTGGGTTAAATTGGACTCAATGATTGGATAAGTCCTGTATACGATTATTAAATCACATTAAATACATTATTTGTCTGATTTCAAACTGTTTTACCTTCCGGTAATTTCCTCTTGCCGGTGGCAGGCTTAGCTTTTTTACTCCTGACGGAGGAGCCTCGGCTACTGATGCCACTGACCACAGACATAGTGTCATCATCTCCCCCCGCCTGCAGTGAGTTTCTGTAAGAGATGAGGGGCAGCCAGCAGTCTTCTCTCTGCAGGGCCATCTGAAATGTCATGAAGCGCTCCAAATACATGTGCCTTTTGGGGAAAAGAGAGAGAGAGAGCCAACATTAGCTCCAACAGCTAATGAATGCTCCACAAAGTCCAGTTCTGCACCTGCGCATATGCTGAGGTCAATAAATGGTTGCTTACACAGTCCGCTTGTCCTGACGCATGAGTTTGGATGAGAACTCGCTGAGAATGTCCAGAAAAGCCAGGTTGAGGGGAGGATGTCCCTCACCCTGAGGATTGGACTCTTTGAAGGCAAACTCAATACCGTCCCTTTAGACAGAGAGCAACATAAACATGTGATGTAACTCCACACAAAAGGTTTCTCTCACCCAAGAGGAACTGAATAGAATCTTACTTGTGTAACATGGCGATAGCCTCTCTAGTCTTGAGCTGATCTAGACCAAAAGTCAGAGAGAAGCGCCGTGCAAGCTCTTTAATGCCACAGAAAGATGAAGATGAACGGTCGAAGCTGGGTCCCAGGTCTGACAGCATCTCATTGAAGAGCTGCACAAAACAGAAGGAAAAAAACGTGAACAACCGGCAAACCAAACCCAGTTTGATGGAAGATACAAAACATTGCCACTGACCTGCTGTAAGCTCAGAATGAGCGTCTTTGCACATTGGATTTTGTCAATCTGTCTCGTCTTGCTCATGGTTTCCTTGATGATGTCACCATAGTCATTGTAATACTGAACAGGAAAAAAAAAATCAAAGTGACCATTTAAGGGAATTAAGTGTTTGTTTTAGTGACCATTTAAGGGAATTAATGAACTGCAAATGCATATTTAACAAACAAAAAGACTCACCCTCATGTATTGCTTAAAAATATCGGCACCAGTGTTTATCTCAACTACATTGTAGATAATGAGTTTGCAGTATGCGGCCAGCAGGTTCCGCCTCTTGTGCAAAGCTTCGATTTTTCCAGCTTCATCATCCTGCTGCCCATCTGATCAAAAATAAAGACAGACTTTCAAATAATGCTCATGAATGTGACTGAGCAGCTTAAACTACAGGGAAAACTGTTGCCCTCTAGTGGTCACTTTAAAACCTGACTCCTAACAACAAAAAAGGAATGCAAGTTGATTTGTCCAAACAACTCATTTTAAACTAGTCATTCTACTTCAGCTAAAGCTCAGTGCACAGCAGGATTAAGTGTTGCAAGAGTCTCTAATCTTTAAATCAATTGAACGCTTCTAAAGCCAATTTCCTTTGTGTTGTCTTAGTGTTAAGCATTTAACATTAAACAGCCAGGGGCGCTAAATCCATTCAGCAAAGCCTGTTAGCTCTAACTGAAAGTCGTTACGCTATTAGCAGTGATAGACCTGTGCTGTTGCTGTCTTCATCCTGGTCAATGAAGACATGGTCCAGGATGAAATTGAGAAGATCTGACTGCAGGGACATCTCAGACGTGTATACTAGGGGCTCGAGAGCTTCCCTCCCCCCAGAGATGATCTGATGGCTGAAGATCAGCAGCAGGTCACAGAGGATGGTGAAGGTCTGAGGGAGAACATACTGTCAGGTACAGCCTGGTTGTGGCATGAGGGATAATGCTTCTTGTGACCTTTCATACAGACCTGCTCTTTGACGGCAGTGTTGACGCTGGTTAGGTAACGCTGGCACATTAGACAAAACGCCCTCATCTGCTTCCTCAGAGTCAACATGTCCTCCTACAGAGACCAAATGCATTGTTGACTTCCAACAAACCACAGTACACAAGCGGGAAAAATGAATGCATACACATTTAAACAGACGCTACCTTTTTAGAAGTGCCCTCAGAGACCTTGGCTAAGCTCCAAAGAATGACGTAATGTGTGCACTGCAGTGCGTGAATGACAATCTGAGAAGTCCAGACAGACATTAACGTTAACCGACAATCATGAGGCAAAAGCAAAGTTTCAACTGATTTCAAGGTGGTATTTCTATGGAAGCCCGTTTATAAAAAATAAAATAATAATAATAATAATAATAAAATAATAATAATAATATATATAATATATATAAACAGGTAACTGTGAGAAAAAGTTTAAAATAAGAAATAAAATCACACTGTGAGATTGCAAGTTGCAATTCAGAGAAACAGTTTGAATTGTGATGAAAAAAGTCACAATTACATAAATTAGTCACATTTGTGAAAGGTGAAGCCTCAATTGTGTGATATAAAATTGCAATTAAGAGAAAAGTTTGCAATTGTGAGATATGTAGTCTCAATTGTAAGAGATTACAAATTACGAGGCACAATTAAAATAAAGTCACAATTCTACACTATAGATGCAATAACAAAAAAAAGTTAAAGGGATAGTTTACCCAAAAACTGCATCATTTTACTTACCCTTAAGTTGTTCCAAACCTGTATGAATTTCTTTCTTATGTTGAACAAAAAATAAAAAGATATTTTAAAGAATGCACCCATTGACTTCCATAGTATCTTTTTCCTACCAAGGAAGTCAATGGCTACTGTCAACTGTCTGATTACCAAAATTCTTTAAAATATCTTATTTTGTGATTCTAAAACAGGTTTGGAACAACTTGAAGGCGAGTAAATGATGACAGAAGTTTCATTTTTGGGTGAACTATCCCTTTAAGTCAAGCCCAGTCAGGCACTACTACAATAGTTCTTCATTCACCCTATGTGCAGCCTTAAAATGAATACCTGCTCAGGCATGTCTCCATTTTCAATACCAGTGTTCAGTAACTTGTAGTTGCTGGTAAAGAGGTCCCATTTTGAGAGATCATGAGCACTATAACATACATAGAGATGAAGGGGGTTTAGAAAAGTAAATAAATGACAGCATTTGCCCATTAAGCAGGGGTTTTCAAACCTGTCCTGCAGCACCCCCAACACTGCACATTTTGTATGTCTCCCTTATCTGACACTTCAGGTCTTGCTTATGAATTAGGCGGGGGTGCTCCAGGACAGGTTTGAAAATCTCTGCCATAAGTGATAATCTGATAAAGAGAAACACTATATGATGATACAGGAAAGCCTTACTTATGGAAAGCTGTGATCCTCTTCAGTGTGGACAGAACTTGGTAAGCATCATCTTCATCTGGGTCTTCACCCTGTGAAGGAAACAAGCTGCTCATGAGACGGACTGCAACTTTCTGAGCTTCTGCATTCAGAGGACTCGATGACTGGTTTGGAGGGAGTACTAGGGATGTGTAAAATATATGTTTCCATAACGGACTAGTTCATTGCTCTGTCTTAAGGAAGCCCTGAATGCTATTTTGTCACATGCACCAAACTCTGATGAGTTCTTAGGGCTGAGTGAGCACCAACCAAAAAAAATAAAAATTATAATTCCTGCTGTATGTGGATATTTTTATAGATTGAATTTGAAATATTTTAACATATTATATATACAGTATACACACACATACATGCATTTACAACACACAGTGAAAATGTATCTGTGCTAAAAACCTGTAATTCAATCACTGGTGAGTAAAATCGAACAATTACATAGATTTCACTAACTATTACTCAGACATTTTGAGATGCAACACATACTACACCACTTTAGAGCACGACTGCTAAAAATATGAACAATTAGTGAAAAAATCTAAATAAACTAGTGCACCTTACTAATTAAATTGTCATGTTGGAAATGGAGGCCAGACCATCCCCAAAGAGACCTCCAGAAAAACAGGCAACACAGTGTTGCAGTAGAAGCAGAACACAAATACTCCTTCCAAAGCTTTGTTCCTATGCAAACATAGAACATCAAAGTGCTCCTGAATCTCCACCCTGAGCCACCCGCTGTCCTCACCTCCTGCAGGAAGTCCTCCAGAAGCTTGTTGAACTTGTCCACTTGCTCATCCAAGAGCTGGCTACGGGCGATATCCACCCGGTTAAAGATGGTGAACTCCTCGTTGCACAGGGAGTGGTAGGTTTTGGAGCAAGCCTCAAGCACATCTGTGTCCGTGTGCTTCTCCACAATCTCTCTGATTTGTCTTAACAATGAATCCAGGTGCTGTGAGTGGAAAAAAACACAGCTTTCATTCACATTCTACACATTCAGTCTATTGTCAACAATCAGTGTGCATTTATTCTGTTTAAACGACATGCGGTTCAGACCTTTTCCAAACGCCCTGTGGTGTAGATTTCCAGATCAAAAAACTGGGCCAGTTGCAGCAGATTTGTCACCTTCTCTGCATCTACGGAGTACTGTGAGAAAGAAAAAAATATATATCAGTTGAGCCTCTTTAAATACCATTTCGTGTTGCCTTTGACTTTTAATGGACTTTAACCTTTGCAAGTAAAGCTGGCAGTGCTATAGCGAAGAGCTCCGTCATTCTCGTCCGGTCATCAAGCTGAGTCTTCTTCTCCTTCGCTGTCAGAACCTGAAACCAGACCAAGTGAGAATTGAGAACAGCATGTAACAGGTAACGTGTGAAAGCAGGGATCTGTCTTCAAGGGCTGGTCGATGCGTGTGGCATCAGGTCTTACCCTCTTGCCCGTGCCCCTGCCCACAGGAGGATGGCACTCTGCAGCCTGACGGATGGTGCACAGCATGATCTCTATCAGAGCTGTCTCCTGTCTGTCCGACAGAGCTGGAAAACACACAAAGGTAATTAATCTCTCACTCACTTTGGAGTGAGTAAAAGTTCTGCTGGTGTGTCACCGAGTCAGACCTTCCTCTCCAGGCAGTGGCTCATCCAGCAGCAGACTGATCATGCACTCCCAGTCCTTCAGGATCTCTGCTGCACAGTCCCACATACTGTCCACTAGGTAGGCTGCATGCTCGTGAAGCTAAGGATCAAAACATAACACGCTATAAAATCTCAGTTTATGTGTGCAATTAGAATATAATTATATAGGCTAGTGCTGCCATATTAGACTCTTAAGAAAGACTATCATGCTTCATTACTGAATTGTATTTCACTTAAACTGTCTAGAATAGAAGAAAACTGAAAAACTCAACATGATGTATAGAGAGTTTGAGAAACTTGCTTAAATAGTAAGTTAGTTAGTTAGTTAGTTACTAATTAAGACATTAGTCGCACAGAAATAGCACCCTTTAACAGAACTAATTTCTAGGGCTGTACTGTCCCAGTCGATTAGTCGATTAATTGGTCGATACGTTCTGGTTCGACCAAAATTCTGATTGGTCGATTTTTTGCCGCGTTCATTTCATCAGTTTTGCCGCGTTTATTTCATCAGTTTTGCCGTGCTGAGGCGCGCTCATTTCATCAGGTGGAAAGCAGTAACTGCTAATGGGGGTGTTTTCAGAGTACCCTTGTTTCACTGTAACAGTCTGTCTTCAGAACACCCCCCTTGTTTTCACCTTTTTTGGATTAGCCCAACCCAAGAGAGAGCGAAAACTATAGAAGGTTTGATGCTGAATATTATTTATTTAATTGTGAGAGCGTTTAATAGTCAGTCCTCTTCTAACATGTCAACAACAAAGAAATCGACAGTGTGGCAGCATTTTGTTCAAATTGATAACAGGAAAAAGGTTGAATGCAAAGTTTGCAAGCAACAGTTTTCCACAGCTCGACGACAAACATGACATATCATCTAAAAGTGGTAAGCTCACTTGTCTGCGTTAGCTTGCCCTGTCTGTTTTGAGTAGGCTATATGAACATATCAGAATTAGCATATTTCAATGTTTTAGTGTGATAACCTAACTTTTTTATTTTTTATTTGGAGCCTAATGCGCAATTGCGCTGTGCTGTTGGTTGTGTTAGTTTTGAGCCTAGGATGCTTTATTTTTCAGTTATGCACTTTATTTCGTTTCTGCTCTTGATCTGGTTTGTTTAATAAATATTCTTTTTTTATTAAAGTGGACGTGCCTTTTGTGTTTATTAAGAGTAAAAGCTTTAAGTTAATAGTCTATTCGTGTCTCAGCTGCGAAGCTGAGCTCATGTTCAGCCTCGCTCGGTGTGAGGACATGTATGGTGAAATGATAGTGTCTGACAGTTATAACTTATTATAACATATGACAAAAATAATTGTCTAAATTATGTTGCATATTCCTCAACAGTTCTTGTGATGATATCACTAGTTGACAACATAGTACTATTTTCGGAAATCATAAGCTATGATATTGCGCAGGTGCACGTGATGCAACGCTGTCAGAGCCGACAGACTCGAGTGTCAGACTCATTTCAGTGCAAAATAATTAGGTCAAAAACGATTAAATATACTGCAAATAGCCTACTAGTTTTTTATGTTTATTTATTATTCATTTAGGCGGACAACAAGGCTACCAAGTACTGCGCACAGTGCGCATCTAATTAATTTTACGTTTTTGTTTTCTACCGTCATTTTTAGTCGATTTTAGTCGAAAATTTCAGGACTTCAGTCGACCAAGATTTTCTTTGGTTGAGTACAGCCCTACTAATGTCACATTTACAATGATGTTGTTGATGTTACCTCACCTCACTCTCCAGGAAGAAAAAGACAGCGGTTTTGATGAGGTTGGCATTCATGCTCTGTCTGCCTCGTCTCTTGGGCATGCTGTCATCTTCAGGGTCTCGATGACTGAACAGTCTGCAAACAAAGATGAAAATGTTCACCTCAATCTAATATTGTCTAACCACCACGTCCTTTCATTCATTCTCGTCTTTTCTCTAGATATAGTTTTGTCGTATGACTTTCAGCAGGTTAAAGACTAGGTTTACTGCACGTACAACTTCATGAGATCTGAAGAACCATGAATAAAACTCACTTTTTAAAGAGGAACTCTCCTGCTGCCACAGCGACGGGGCGGTGGGCTGAATACACAAGGTGGTACACACTCTCACAGTCTTCTGCAGTCAAAACCTCATCACTGCTACTGCAATACCAAACAACAACAGCATATGAGCACAGCTAGCTCTGCCAACAGTGTTTCAGGAAATCAGCCAAATGTTGGTTCAATAACCACTCATTCAGTGAATAATTTGACTGAACAATTCATTAAGAGCACTAGGTCATAAGGGTCATTTGTTTGTTAATTATACCACACTTTCATTGAAAGGTTTGGGGTTGGTACGTAAGATTTTCTTTTTTAAAGTCTCATCTCACCAAGGATGCATTGATCAAAAACACAGTAAAAAGGTAATACTGAATACTGATACTGCTGCTTAATTTTTGTGATGCATTTTTTTTGTTTTCAGGATTCATTGATGAATAGAAAGTTCAAAACAGACAGAAATAAAAGTAGAAATCTTTTGTAACATTACAAAAAATAAAACACTTTTAAGTATTAATTTCTTTAAAATGTTTTGTAACACTAAACCACAAACCCTAATTCAAATCACCAACTTATTTCAAAAGAAACTCAGCTATCCACCTTATTTTTCAGGTAAGAGTGTCCATGGTCAGTTGTAATTTTAATGTGTCTGGCTTCCGGTGTCATTCGCTTCCAGTTATTTTTAACTGTACAAAACAGCTTGTCACGCTGCTTGATATTGCAAACTGGTATTTCTTACCATATTATTTTAATGTAGTGTCTTAATTATAAACACGCTGGTTTGTAGCGCAAACAGTATTACAGTTCACTACACTTTGATATATTATTCTCGTTATTTACTTATAGCGGCTAATGCATCAGAAGTCTCGCACATTCACAAAAAAAACACCTTACTTCTGCGTTGAAAAATAAGGTGGACAGTAGAAAGTGTATTCAGGGTTTTACACGTACTGTAACACCAGCGTGAGCAGTTTTATAGCTTGCACTGCAACATCATACTCCTTGTCCAGTGTCATAGATACGATGCGGTCCTGATGAAGACAAACAGATAACCCTGTCATACTGACTTCAAACACTCAATAGTGAAAAAGCACATTGTTTAATTTTCAAACCTTGAAAAGATACATAAAAATCATTTGTTTAAATTCTCAATTTCAGAGAGGAGTATTTTCCTTTCTGTGTTTGCTCTATTTTGGATGAACCTTCCCCAGATGGTTCTCTCACCTTGAAGCGGCTGGTGAAGAGCTCCAGTTTGGCATTGAGCTCGCGGTTATAGTACAGCCCCTGTAGAGCTGTGAGACACTTCAGACGTACCTCACCTTGCTGAGAGAGAGAGAGAGAGAGAGAGAGAGAGAGAGAGAGAGAGAGAGAGAGAGAGAGAGAGAGAGAGAGACAATTTAGTTCCAACTCTAGGAATGTGTCGTGACTAACTCCATCTGACACTATATTTAGGGATTAAATGAAAAGGGAGAGAAACATGATTGAATTCCCACCTTGTCGTGCATGGTCCAGCCCACATACTTGAGATAGCTGTCGTTAAGAAATGCATCACTGTACATTTTCATCCACACGCCGATCTCCTCGATGCAGATTGCCCGGATCTCTGCTATTGCATCACTGAGGAGGGATAACAGAAGCACTTAAGCCCACAGACACCCACAGGAACATATCAGAGAAAATACTGAGTGGTAATTGATGATGAGAGTTTGTGCTAGAAGAAAATCAACGCTTATGAGTGTGCATACCGATATCGGTGAACAAAGACTCCCTTGAAAATGGCATTCATCATGTTTTCAATTTCGTCTTGATTTTCTTGTAACTGTAAAAAAAAATAAAAAAAAGTTCATCATTCAATCGTTGCTGCAGGCAGGCAGTAACCTGCATTACTACTCAAAGGTTTGGGTGTATGTGTGTGAAATAATAGTTTCTTATTTGAGCTTCTTTAACATCACCGTCCGTTCTCTTGACTCCCTCTTGCATTTTCTTTTTATCACAGTCTCTGCAATTTGGAATAACACTGACATCTCTCTCTCTTTTCAGGGTTATGGGCTCCCCAATATGTGATTTTATTATATATGGCCGTATGTGATTGTAATCTGATATCGATTTCTGATGTTCTTTTAATAAACAGGCTGCTTCCTTCAACAGGGCCTCAAGATGGAATTAAATTATTTACAAATAAGACAAAACAACTAAACCTGAATTTCAAATTTTAATTCACATTTTTTAAGAACCCAAGGCCTAGGAAAACCTAGATATATGAGGTAGCCCAATTTAAAACGGCATGGGTATTTTTATTTATAAGATATTATTGGGCAGAAAATGTTTTTTTTGAAGAGGAGACCATTACTACCATTACAGCTGATGTACTAGAAAAAACCTACTATCCTCCTTGGGGAGGTGATCTTTGAATATTCTTGTGGCCTAAGAGTCAAAAAGGTCTATTTGTTAACTGCTCTGTTACTACAGAAATCAATTTTGATTCATATCTGAGTTCGTAAAAACAAAACAATCTGCAACTACAATCTATGGGGTGATTGATGTATGGTTGCTCTTCAATGACTTCACCTGTAAGTGTTTTTCTATACATACTGTATATAAATCGAGAGCATGCCACAGATGCTGTCCACAGAGTTTAAACCAGAATACTGCTCTAAACTAAAACTCACGTTTATGTGTGTCCACGTGGTTTAACACAATACTATCATCAAGACATCAATAAAACCTCACACTCACAAACGCAGATGGCATAACAGCAGGGGCTGTTATTACATAACCCAGTTAATTTACAGCACCAGTTAAACACAGCTTTAATACTCATGGCCATTCAGGAGAGTTCTAACCCCACGGGTGCTGACAGAGCTGCATTTAACCTGACAGCCCACAATAACACAGTATTCTCATTAGAATAGGATCCTTTTTTAATTACTTTATCCATGTTTACTCAGCTTTAAAGTAGAGGGAAAGAGTACGGATGAAATGTGCTGAGTGTTTGGTTGGTCGTGTGTTTTTGAGGCTGTTGGCCAACAGAGGCGTAGGTGTTGGGAAGGAAAGCAGCAAACACTGCAGTGACCTGGCAGCCTCACGCAAAGGGAAGTGAGTCTCCACAGGGAAGAGTGAAACAAATCTCCTGTTCTACTGTGCCTCAGAAGGCTTCATTTACTCACTCTGCCCCTTTCACTTTCAGCTTTTATGGTCGCTCTAAGACAATGACAACATGCTGAATTTATTTAAATGCGTGCAGCATCCCTGTCCCGGCTCCGGAGGACACTCACCTCCTTGCGTTTCTGAAGCAGAAGCTCTAGTCTGTCATTGGCCCTCTTGCCAATCATCTTGTTCCTCTCTGCTTCGTATTGCCGCTGAGTGTTGTCCATGTTGATGCTGAGGTTCAGTGCTACATTCACGAGGGCCGTCATCAGCTTCATAGCTATGGGGGAAAAAAACATAGCATCTTGATACTAATTTGGACCAATCATAACAAAAGGTTATGATTTATAGAGTAGCAGAGATATTGACCTGCCAGTGTGCTGGTGTGTCTGAAAGCGCGGACTTGAGAGTCTGAGAGGCCAGTGAGCAGCGAGATGACCGTGTCCATCATGTATTCGTCATAGATGATGCTGTACTGACACTGCCGCACCAACACGCCGATAAACTCGCAGAAACTAGACTTGAACTTCTTCCACTGCGGCCCGGCCATTGTGAGCGGGTAATCGCCGCTGTCCTGCAATAACATAAACTCTCGATGGTTAGTGTGGGCACAAAATAATTCATAAAACACAGTATGTAGTGGGTGAGGAAACAAGTTTTTGAGAAGAGTCATGTTCAGGGTTGGAGAGTGAAGTTTACCTCATCAAACTCTTCTGTCATCTTCCTAATGATCTCAGAGTTCTGCATGTTGCGGAACATCTCACCAGTGACAACACCTGCAGAACAGTTTAGTATTTTTTGTAAAGGTAATAACATTATGAAATAAAATGTATATGAGGTTAAATTTATACTTGGCTCAGGTCAGGACTTAAAGTTGTACCAAGTTTAATTTTATTTTATTTTTTTACGAGGAAAACTGCAAAAAAAAAAAAGTACTGCTAAAAGTTCACTATTCATTTCTTATATTTAGCAGAATTTCCAAGCTTCTTTTTCCACATAATGAAACTCAAAGCTGTTCACACCAAAACCCGGTTTCACAGAAAGGGCTTAGATTAAACCAGGATTAGGCTGTCTAACTATATTCATCTCCATTCCAAGCGAATGCTGCAGTTTTGTTGTCTGCTGCTTGAAAGGATTCTGATAGGATGTCAATCTTTTTATTGTTCGTTAAAAAATCGTTCTGATAGCGTTCCTCTTTGTTATGGTTATAGATGTTGTGTGGACTTACCTTTTTTCATAGAATTAGAACAATTATTAAAACTTCATAGTTGTAGTTAATGTAATAGATATTGGCCTTTATATGAACTGCCCATAACTGTCAAACAAAATTTTCAAGGACATGTTTTTAATGACCAAGGCCTTGGTCTTTCCCTCATACAAGTCTTTATCATGCGGCTTAATACAGCTTGGAATACAGTACTATCAACTACTTTTATGATGGTTTATGTCCTTTTTGGAGCTTAATAGCCCCTGTGCCCATTCACTTTCATTATATGGAAGAGATTAGCGTGAACATTCTGTTCCATGAAAAAAGTAATGCCGTTCAGAACAAAATGATGGCGAGTAAATGATGACTGAATCTTCATTTCCCTTTAACTATCCTGATTCTGCTGTCACATAACATTTACCATCTCTGAGCTCAAACCAGATCACATGAGAAATGACATTCAAACCTTTGCAGCCAGAGCACTGGATGAAGAAATTGATCAAGTCTAGAAGTGCGACGTCTCTGTCATGTTTATAGGACTCAATCCAGTCATCAACGACCGACTGCAAAACAGGAGAGCAGAAATCTCGCAAAGGTCAAAATCTGCTCGACTACACAGTGGTACATCTGTCTGCATATTCTCCTGCCAACACTCAAATCCCTCCAGAAGCCACAAACCCACATGAGGGAATTTAAGATGTGAATGCCAGAGCGTGACAGAGGGCAGTGTAAAATCCGGTAATATGCTCACTGACCTGCATGGCACTCTTCCCCAGTCTGACCACTTCAAAAAGCATGACATTTTCCATGCCGTTTTCCTGGTGGTGACCGTTCATGCGTCCAGCTCCTTTCCCCGCTCCTTTCCCCTTCTCTCCAGGGCCCTTCTTTCCTTTCTTCGCCTGAAGCAGAGTGACATTACAGGTCAACTGTAAAGAACTGGATCAAACTCTTCATAGCAGCTAGAGGACTGGATGACGTCCACAGCAAATACAGTTCCTAAATTGCAAATATCATGTGCGAATTGTTTGCAATGCATTTTATACATTTAAATAATTTGACTGATGGATTACAAACAGCTTGTGCTTGTATAAAGATTCTTAATTCAATTATTTAAGTTAAGTAAAGAAAAAGAAAAAGGTCTGTATAAAGGCATTTGTTTAGGGCCCTATGAAATCCTGTTTTATTTTTTTCCCCAAATTCCGTTTTAATTCTTCTGGATTCCGTTTTTTTCCGTAAAAAATTTTTTGGGCTCCATTCTTATTGTTAAATAATTTTTTGTGATAAAAAGCATGTCTAATTAATTGAAATCATGAAAAGTATACAATTTAACAACAATTTCAAGTTTAGGACCCTACGAAATATGCTTTTGTTTCAGAACCAAATTCTGTGTTTCCTGTTTCAAGTTTTCTGGATTCCATTTGAATGATTTAATTACATTTTAATAATCAAAAAGCAAGTCTAATTGATTTAATTCGTAAAAACATCAGTTTTACTAATAAAAAATATATATATATTTATGATTTTTTCCCCACACAAATTCTGTTTTGTATATTTTCTGGTAATCAAATGAAAACATAAAACATTTATTTGATATATCTTTTAATAATATGAAATTATGCACAACGGAGCTTTAAACTGTTAAAATTAAAACATGGGAAAATTGAAGTTTTGATAATTTATTATTATTAATGTTAGTATTATTATTACATTGAGACGCATCTAAATTCTACTGTACAACAGTAATATATCTGTCAAGTTAAACCTAACTTTTAGGTTATCATAAATATTTTTAAAAACGATAGTTTTTCTCAAATGAAACCGTAAAATATTCGTGAAGTGAGTCTCAGAGCGGATTCGTATTAAAATACTCTTTTTGCGGTTTAATATTCACAGACATTAGTCTAGATCACAATTTGATTTAAGTGTACTGAAATGATTTTTATTTATTCATCAAAAAATTTACAAATTCCGTAATAAATTCTGTTTTTATGACTGAATCCCACGATTCCGCCCGTGTTTTCTGCATTGCGAAAATCATAGGGCACTATTCGTTTATTGGCAGGTTACATAGAAACGTGGTTAAGTACGTTTATCATTTACGTATCATTACGTATCTAAAGTATTATCATTTAGTTTTGAAGTCAGAATCTTAAGTTTGGCCAATTATTAGCTCCAGAACCATTTCAGTGGAAAAGGGGTAAAGGAAGCTTGTAAAATCTTGTAAAGATTCTTGATAATCAAAAATGTCAGGGTCCACATATACCTTGCCCTTCCCAATGATGACATTCCTCCCATCAGGATCATCGAAATCAGTGTCTGATGAGAATCGGGTGTCAGTGTCCCTGTTCACACAAACAGATATAGCATAAATATAGCATAAGTGAGAGAGAATATGTCAGCGCATGCATACACATCATGTGTATTCGTTACTCGTGTGTTTGTGTAGGCTACTCACTGAGCGAAATGAAACTCGGTGTGTAATTCCGGTGCGGCTATCATTTCTTTAACATCTTCTGGTCCACTTCAACTTGTCAAGGGCTTTGTCTTTATACACACAGGGCAACAGTGGGTACTTTTGTCTCATAAACCTAAAACATATACAAATTGGGAGAAAAGCATTAGTAGTAGTAATAATAATAATAATAATAATATGTCTTTAATGCCATGTCAGCATCTATCAGACTATCTTCATGGCAACAACAGTTACAAAAATACAAAAGTTGCATAAATACCATTCAAATACCCCCCAAAAAAAGAAGGGAAAAACAAAACAACAGGAAATATTATGCAAAGTGGTTTACATTACCTTATGATAAAAATCTTACAATCTTTTCTAGTAAAATTTTAGAAAAACATTAGTAAGGTCTTATGTGTTTAGACTAGACAAGCACACCTACATCTGTAATCTATTAATCCTTGCTCAATATTATAAATCAACTATTTTTGAATTCATTTTTAATTGTTGGTTTATATTTGTATATGCGTCATTGGCCAAGTGCATCGCGTCGCTGTTTTTTCATGTTCTCAAGCCACAGGAGGCGCATTTAAATATGAACTGAATGTCACTGTGTACTGTACAGTGTTGGCACAAAATCCTGTCTGCAAGGTTTCATCAAAAAAGAAGTGGAAACCAATCACAAAATTAAAAACCTTTGACACACTTGTGTATAGCGGTTACTGAATTGTGATTGGTCAAGCCGTGTAATAATCGGGCCTTTTGTAAATATACAAGTAAATTCTTAGTCATTTTAATTTGTGGAAAACAGATCTTCTCAAAAACTCTCATCTGGATTCACAAATCTTAGATTTGATAGTTAAACGTGCATATGTTAATTAACTTCAATAATTTGTAAATAGGATGCATGTGCTCGCTCATTCACAATTCGCATAAACCCCTCCCACGAGTTACAACTACATAAATTATGTGTCCAAGGACACTGTGCAATTTTCTGGACTTCCTTCTCTGGTTTGGCTCCAGTATATTGCATAAACGCAAAAGAGACTAATTGGCCATATGCCAAACAAAATGTATTCAATTAAAGTGTTTCCACCACAGCGTTTTAGCCAGCTGAAATTGCCAGGCGCTCTTCTGAAGATGCCCAGCTGGGGGCGCTTCAGAGCGCAGTGTTTTTTACCAGCTGAAATGCTTTGGTTGTTAAGATATGGAATATCTGTGTCGCCAGTATCTGCTTTTGCAGATAGTTTGGTTTATCAGCAATTACTGAATATAAAAAATGCAATTATACCAACAAGATTAACTTCTCCACTGTTGTTCAGTCGTTGTACAATTAGGATGTGACGATTGGCTGGTTTGGTGTGGTGTTTGTCCCGCCCCTCCTCCACTGTGATTAGACAGCTGGGTAAAAAGTGAAGCATCGAGAGCTGCGTTTTACCCAAATTTGAACATTTTTCAACTCTTCAGAGCTGGAGTTGTTGAAGCCACTTCCTCAAGCCCCTCCACTGCAGACAGCAAGCCACATGTTTATCCTCAATAGTAAAAGATTACCGATACGGGCAAACAAGTTTTGCCTAAAAGAACACAAAATGTTCAAATGTTTTAAGCACCATTTAAACGTGGAAGGGAGCAGATGTAAATTGTTTTTCGTACCAACCAACAAATTATGTTCACATTCATGAATCCAACCATTTACATGAGTGGCTTTACAAACGATTTACACAAAAATTTGTTCTGCTCTTGTTTCATGAATAAAGCCCATTGTTTTCATGATCAGTGAGTGAATCCTTGCTGTCCCTTCTGAGTATTCATGATCATCCTTATTATCCAGAAACTATGTAACCAATAACCATCATCATCACAAATGTTTCAGGGCAACAGTGTACGTGGACTACTAAAATTAAAAAGGCTCCAAAAACACTCATAACACTTACTGTTTGGCCCTTTTACAATGTCTACATCTTCAGTCTGTCACTACAGCTAGGCAGAATGAATCCAGTTATATTGTAGCCACACGGGGGCAATACAGCACCACATGTGACTCCTGAGCTGATCGCTCAGACAGCCTCTCTCAGTCAGTGTGAAGAACCCGACTGAGTGAAAGCTGCAGGACAGGCCGCTGTCTGTGCGCCTCTTTAAAAAGAAATATAACATAGTACTAATAATAATTATAAAAATGCATAAAGCAGCATATTTTCCCTTTCATTATTTTTTCCAACATCACAACTTCAGTTTAAAATCTTCATAACTTTCATAAGTTTGTCATTTTTAAAAGCTTTAACACTTTCACTAAAACAAATCTATAGACCATATTTCCCACATAAGGGATTCAGACCCGCACATGACACAGAACACCTTTTCTGACAATGACGTTACAGTGAAAAATGAAAATTCTCTTATGTCCTTTCAACAAACATGTATGACTTTCTTTATTCTGTGGAAGATAAGAGGATATTCTTCAAAATGTCTCAAGTGTTTTTTGTCCATACAACAGAAGTCAATGGACTCAAATTGTTTGGTTGACGACATTTTTTTAAATGTATTTTATGTTACACAGAATAGAGTCACACACCGTTTTGTAACGACATTGCTAAAACCAGTTAGTTAGTTAGTTATCACATAAAATGACAATAAACATTATGTGATACAGCAGCAGAGGAGAGAGATATCAGAGCAATGTGACAATATCGGCCCATAAGGGCATCACAGCTCTGTAGTGAAACATGCTTGTCAAACCACCTGTTCTTGTACACAACACACTGTAATAAGCCATAAGCAAGAAAGACTACCATAATTATCCTTAAAAGAAACGGGACTATTTCCTATTGAAACGGGACGTTGGGCCGAGACATACTGAATGGCACACTTGTAAATAGCCAACAGCCTTTGGTTTACATCACAGCCAAGAATAAGATTTGCTATTGCTAGTCAAAGGCAGAGGGTATCAGAGAAATGGTCATGAGATCATTTCAATGAACAAAAATCATTAGAATGAGAATGAGCTCAGGTTTGCCACACACTCCTGTTCATCCGCCACAGCTCAAACAAACAAAGTCACACCCTAAAGTAAACTCACACCTTTGGTTGAGATGTTTCAAAGCCACTGTACTTTTTTAACTTCCAGGGCAACCGAACCTACATACAGCTTAAATATATTTACATATATATATATTATATATGGAAATATCAAACTGCCTGCCCTTGAAAGGAGCACATGAAAAGGTTATTCATACCACAAAAAAAAAAAAAAAGTATAAATGATCTCACTAAAGGCTGATTTATACTTCTGCGTCGGACCTACGCCGGAGCCTCTACGCCGTAGGCAACGCGTTGGTTTTCATTTATACTTCTGCGTCGTTGTCCGCGTTCACGCGCGCAGAGGGAGCATGTGAAACCCGAGGGAGCGGTCCTAGCAGACCAATCACAGCGCTTGCGTCCGCGTAGAGTTGACGCGTTGTTACATTTTTGGAGAGGTGCACGTCAGGCTACGCCGAAGGGTACGCGCGCTACACACAGCCTACGACGTAGTAGGGCTGTCAAAATTGCTCAAAAATGACGTTCGAATATTCCCTCTAAAAAACACACGAATATTCGAACTATTCGAACATCTGGTTGCGCATTTTTTCAATGACGCGCATTACGTCAATAACAGGACAAATTAATACAAAGAGACATACATAACTTGTATAGGTAGTTAATTTAAGTTTAAACATATTTGACAATGTATTACCAACACAAAACCAAGTAAATAAACTAATGGCCAAGACCGCAGACCTCAGTCTCGCTCACTCGCAGGCACTCTCTCTCTCTCTCTCGCGCGCGCCCTCGCGCTCACGCTCTCTCTGCTCATAACGGTTTAAATGAACAACAATAAGCACATGTTGAGTGCTGATCAAGAGTTTTGTGCAAGCAATTTAAGGTCGCGACTCTTGCCCCAAATATAGCAGGCTTCATTCAGTGATTGAAACAAATGTATTAACATTAATTGAAGTTTTACAGTATAGAACTGACATTGAACGCTCCGAGCGAGCTGTGCTGTGGTAAACATGGAACTTTTCTGTTTAACTTTAAATAAAATGAGGCACACAATTCCGAGAAATGTGACAACAAAGAACTTTTACCCTGAGGTTCATAAAAAATAAAGTGCTATTAAAAAAGAAAAAGGCTACTTACATTATTGGTGCTTGTATTAAAAAAAGGAAAAACTGACTGCAATTTATTCCATTGTCTTTTAGTGCACTGTCAACTTTCAGCAGTGACGCTGTGCTAGACAGTGCGACTCGTGACCTGTCCCTCAAGTCTTGTTTATAAATTATACTCGACGCGTCCGCACGAGCGCGAATCGCACCCTATCCTTTCAAAGAATAGTACAACGGCGAGCGCGTCGAGTATAAACGCCTCGTCCGTTTGGGGAGGTGCGCGCGCAGTCTGCGGAGACTCGCGCTGTGGAGACAGGCGAAAGTATAAACAAGGCTTGAGGCAGCGCGCGCCCCTACTCGCAAAGCAGACAGCCGCGCCTCTGCTTCCGCGGGCGTGTTTTTCCATATTCGAAATTCACATTCGAATATTAATTTTCACGTTCGAATTTCTGTTTTTTAAAACTATTCGAATATATATTCGAATTTAGAATATTCGTTGACAGCCCTACGACGTAGCTACGGCGTAAGTTCAACGCAGAAGTATAAATTGGGCTTTAAGATAAGGCATAAATTATTAAAAGAAGCATTTGCTTTGGGGTATGATGCGTTGGGGTCAGCTTATAGTTACATTAAGTTTTACCTCAAACTAAAGGAAATACTAATATGAATTCTGATATAGAGAGCACAACAGTTCCCACCCAATTTTTCAGCAGCATTGATTCTGGAATAGGGATGTCAATTTACACAAACTCCAATATTTCATTGCTGTTTAAATTAACAATCAATTAATTGATTAATCGTTAACCTTAACCTCTTAAATCCGAAGTTATAATGTTACTTGCTTAACTAACACAAAATAGGTGTCGTTTTAAAGCTTAGAAGCTTGGCTTTACACTGAATATGTATACAGCGAATATGATCACTTAATGCTTTGTAAATTGCTGAACTATTAGAAGTGCTCTCTTTTCATAGTGTGAAAAAATAACTGCTTTACATGAAAATGTGATCTTTAAATCATAGTACATAATAATAGGGGTGGGACAAAATATCGATAGAGCAATATATCGTTGTCCTCCTCCGTGCGATTTGAGAATTGATATGCTGGCGCCAAATATCTATATTTTATTTAATAAAATAAGGAGCTCTAAAACTGATTTCCCTGCTCCCAGCGTCGCTACTTCATGGCTCCTCGAGTGGTGCTCAACACACGAATGAGGGAAACGTGAACAGAAGTTAACTAGCCTAAGAAAAATAGGTTTTAAACGGGATTGCGGACAGCAGTGCGAGTAATTTAATAGATGCTCCAACCACGTTTAAGTCCAAAGTCTGGACGCACTTCAGCTTTTATACCAGATGCACACGTGAATTACAAAACACATTCACTTACATGTATTTAAGAATAAAAATATCAGCCAAGGACTGACTGACATTACGCAACCAATCACAGTCCGTTATGTGAAAATGTAAAGTTGATGTCCATACAGACCAGCTTACATCTAATAAATTATTCATTCAAGAACATTGTGCAAGTTTACTGCAACAATAGAGCCGCGAACCTCACATACTTTTGAAATCCAGCATTCAGTTGATCCTGATAAGAGCTCATTGTCACAGTTGTAAACATGACAGCATTCTTCTTCCACGAGGGGTTTCGCGTCGCGGCTTTTAAGGTGATGCGTTCTAAAATAACGCTCACCTTGTGCAGGACATGTAATAAGTCAGGAGAGGTGTCGTATTTGGCCAGAGAAGGTAAAACATGTGAAAAGAATTGCTGGTTTGTAGCATACCGAAAACAGACTACTTTGCTGTTATTAGTACTGTAGCAGGGCTCGACATTAAGGCTTGTCCGCTTGTCCGGGACAAGTGGATTTTTTTGTAGGACAAGTGGAAGAGAAAATTAGTTGTCCCACTGGACAAGTTAAATTTCAAACAAAATAAAATGCCATGTTACTTCACGTTATGTGCCACTCATTACGTCTATTTTACCGATTTAATTTTACCGATTTGAAACGAACACATTTTGAAGTGTTTTTGTCCATACTGAAGCCTGTATAAAGGTCAGATAGTTTTATTTTTTACACCAAGAGTCACCACTACCTCTGGTGATACACTGCACACCAGCGTGCAAAGCATTACTTTGTATTATGGAGTCTGGAGATCCTTATTTCTTGTTGAAGGGGAACTCTATTCTTGGGACGCGTTCCTTTCTACTGTTTCAACTGAATTTTATTAATATTGATAGTGTTTGGATGCTTTCAATGGTTTGTTCGAATTCTGCATAAATGATCAAATTATAAATCTTTACCCGGACAAGTGCCTTTTGTGCATGGACAAGTGAAACATACATTTACTTGTCCGAAGGACAAGTGCCTCAAAAAGCTAATGTCAAGCCCTGCTGTAGTGTTATTTTGTGTTAAATTATTGTATTTGGGTTAGGTGGCTTAGGTTTTATTGTGAATTTGTTATGTAAATTTGTCGTTTTGTATTTAGACTACTTATATTTATATATTTACTCTAACATTTTAATAAATTCTATTTTAAGATTTTTTTTCTCAAAAAAAAAAAAACTTTCTTTGATGTCATTCACCATAGTTTTGAGGTTCTCTTTTTTTTTTAAGTATCGGTTCAGGCACCGTTTCAAAAGTATCAATTTGGCACCGGTATCAAAAAAACTGGTACCCAACCCTACTCTTCACCGAGCACTTACACGGATACACACGTGAAGCAGGTGTCTATCAGCGGATCCCTAATATATCCACTGATAGACACCTGCTTTCAAACGCTCTTGTGTCTGTGTACCTGTGTAAGCGCTCGGTGAAGCAGAAGCGTTGATCATTGTAGACAATCACAGACATGTTGAACGCGTGAGCACAATGGCCAATTAGAGGTGTTAAAGAATCCGCTCAACAGCGATAAATATGCTAGGGGGAAATGGTGGTATCATCACATTTTCTAAATTTTAAAATACCCAAGTCGGGTACACTATTCTCAGGTTTATTTTTAAGGAAGCTAGTAAACACTGAGATGTTCCCAGGTTTAAATAAAACAAGTTGATAAGCAGGTAAATGTTTCAGTTTACACACAAATATAAGTTTAAGTTTTTTGAACAAATTAAACATTTTATGCTTATACCATATAATTTAAATGTTACATTTAATTTAGACAGAAAAAAAAAATGTTTGCTGTTTTCTAACAGTTTGCACTTGAATAAAGAGAAAACCTGCACTCAACCTTTTCACAGGCATTTTGTTTTCAGTTGAGACAGATATCGTGATTGTCTAGCAATATATTGATTATCGCAGAATTGCTGTATCGTGATATTATCGGTGTCTTGAGCCCTGTATTGTGTATTGTATCGTACCCTGTGATTCCCACCTCTAGTACATAACAGATAGACTTGTGTCATGTATTATTGAAAGTTCTCAACTAACAGAAAACAAGCATATTTGTTTCAGTTAGAGACCCAACTAGCCTATACCAAGAATTTATATGAAAAAGCGCCACCGACGCACATGTACACACAGTATACATGATGATTTTACACACCGCTTTTGTTTGTAACTTTGTATAACATTAGTAAACCATAGTAGATAGTGATGCACCGACAGACCGGCCAGGGACCGGAATCAGCCGTATTTGCCACGGTCTGTTTTGTTGCCAGCTGCGCGTTCTCACTCTCTTCTCTCCATACGGCGAAGTGAAACACACACACCTCCTCTCACTCACTTGTCTCATTCGGCTGGTTCAATAGTGCTTGTATTGCGCATAATTTTACTAATTCCCGCAGGTTTCACGCTCACCGCAAAAGCGTGCACCACTGATCTGTACAAGTGGCGGGCACATAAAGCCTCCTCTCAAACAGCTTGTGATTTGCAAAAACCAAAATGAGTGGCTTACTGCCATAAACAATCATACACACACAAAATTAAGTCAAAATGCCCATCTTGGCGAGTATCAAGTTAAACACAGTTAGTTATGGAAAGTAAATAGTTGAGAAAGATAACGCAAGTTGTGTAACAGTATATTGGATCCGATTCCGTGCATAAACTCTTAAAGTGATAGCAGCCTAACATTCCTGCTGCTGTCTGTTATGTTAATAAAATAACAAAAGACAAAGAAAATCACTCTCTGCTCTCGACTGAATAACTTTAATTGTAAGCATTAATCTGTATTTAATTTTTACAATGAAGACTATTCAGTGTTATTTTACATTTAACTTTAATTTATGTAGTATTTCTACTCTTACCGGAATAATAACCTACTGTTAAACCCACCCGAAACACTTAAAGCCGTGTTTATTTCATATCTCTCTTTAATCTATTGCATTTATTTGTGCTGTTGCTTTTTATGTTGCATTTTATGAAAATTAAATTTTACATTGAAGAAAAGTAGATTTTTGTTTGGGATTAGGTTCAAATCGGTATCAGCAGGTCAGACACAAAAAAACAAACCAAATATCTGAAATTGGCGAAAATTTTCGGCCGAGAAAACTGCAATCGGTGCACCTCTAATAGTAGACTGCATATCTTTTTTTTTGCGCAGGCGGTCTCGAACGAGCCCAAACACAACATAAGACAACAATGCGTAGATCACGGAGTGACATGACATGCTGCTTGGCTAAAGGGATATGACTTCTGGGATACGATCACGGTATCGTGATCATGATTGATGCAGCTGTTTCCAATATTATTTGAAAGTTCAACCTATGGAAACTGGATCTCGGGTATGGACGATGTGTAGAGACCAATCGGACAAGGTTTTACAGCTGGAGCATGCTTGGATTGGTTTTATCACTCAGATTGACAGGTCTTGATTTACCATGCGCCATAGAATAGAAGCGCACAGCTGAAACAGCGCTGGAAGATCATCACTCATCAACCAGGATCTTTTTGTTTATTCTATGTACTTTTATTATGGTGTTTACTCAAGTAAGTAGTTCTTATGTTCAGTAAAATCACTTGTTTGGAGGTTTTTTTGGACACTTGGTTGATTGCGTTTCGAAATAAACGGCTAGCCTACCTAATCCATTGCATGGCTTGAAGACATGAATATTTTTATTTATTTTTTTATTAGGATTAGCCTATGTCATTTGTGGTGCATCATGAGAGTGTGGGCAGAGCCAACTAGATCTTTTGGAGCATTTTGCTTGTTTTGATTCTCTGATCGGTGGAATTTTCTGTACATCATCATGGGTAATATAGTTTTCACCACGAATTACAATGCTAAATGTGATTATTTTTAAACTATGTTGAAATAATGCAGTCTGACATCTTCAACAGAAGCAAATACCATCGATAAACAACCTCGTAGCTCACACAGTATTGTTGTCTTTAAAGGATTATGTTATCATTAAAAATGTATTTTACTATGGAATAACTGAATTGAGTTTTTACTTCCGGGAACCCGACTGTTGCACTCTATACTATTACTTTTCCTTGTATTACAACAAGAAAATGTATTACTATTCTAAATATCTAAATATTCTGAACATAAAAACCTTTCTTGGTTGTTTTAAGAAAACGTGAATAATACAGTAGTCAACATTTGAAGTGGATCAAAAAAGTTCATTAAAGTTGTCCTAAGGCAAGAATGGGTATTATTCAAAATTCATGTATAACTTTGATGAAAGGTTTTGATCCATTTCAAATGTTGACTACTGTATTTACAATGAAGTTGTCAAAAAGGATTTATTTAATATCCGGTAGCAGATATCCTAAAGTAGTTAGAAGTATGAGTTACACCCACTGATCTATATAGAATGACATTATAAGATGAATTATAAGATGAATGTCATTATATAGATCAGTGGTTACACCTCTCATTTCTCCTTGCTCAGAGGACAAAAAGGAAGAAAAAAAACATGACAGCTTACACTGAACTAATTTCATACCACAAGTTATAGAAAATCATCATAGAAAAGTATTACGTTAGAGACATTACTGTACTACACTGCACCTATTGTGTGAAGAGCAGATGGCATATCTGTATTGTCACAACAAAAAGTATTTTCATAAAAGATTCAGCAGGTTTGGCCTTAACAAAAGGCATTCAATTCTTCAGACAACATTGTTGAAATAAATGAAAAAAAATGAGGAAAAATACCAGTACACCAAAACAATAGCAAAAGTGTCAAGAATTACAGTGCCATGAAAGTGACACAGGCTGTTCTCAGCTGTGCGCTTCAGATGTGCCCGCGGATCAGAATGACAACAAGAGGGCGTGGCTCGCCGAGTCTGTCATGTCGCGCTGCTTGCTGATTGGCTATCCAGATACCATCGTTTACAGGAAACATCTCCGAGAGCCAGAGCTTCAGTCTACCTCTATGCCCATATAAGGAAATAACACGTCCGCCCTGCTTTTCACCGCATCCAATCAGAGCTCGACAGTAACATTTGTGGACGTAAACATGAACACGGAGGAAGGAACCCGGTGACCGCTGTAAAAATGACGCATTTTCCGACACTGACCATTATTTAAAACGGATCATTTTGTTTGTTTAATGTATGTTCAACTATTATTCTGAAAGTAGAGCAAGTATACTATGATCATTACATGGCCGCAACACTTTGATTTCGGTCACATATGTGCATAATAAAGAGGAGTGACTTTTAGTTCCAGTGTGTGAGAATTAAATAAGCTTTAAATAGCACAATAACCCAGTACATTATGATTATCACAGAAAAGTGGCCAATAAAACGTTCCTCTCTGTACCAAATACAGGGCAAAGCGTGTGCCGAGAACGTGAGATAACTGTTATGTAATACCCAGCAAGTAACAAGAAGCAGCACGTACGGTCCATCGACACAATAAAGCTCAACATCTTTACAGAATGATCGTCGAGAAGGCGGGAATTCAAAAGCGATAGCATCATCATCATCATCATCGACAATACGTTCGAAGGAAAAGTGGCGCCAAACGACGTTTCCATCCACAGCCATTGTGCTTATACACACACGGATGACAGTGACAGCTTAGCCCAAAACTAATACTGCACCATTATTTCATCCCATGCTTTCCGGTTCCTGTTCGCTACCAATATGTGGACGAATCAGCTGTGTAAATATCTCAAATACATAGGCTAACTGTAAAGTTGGGCTCAATGTAGTACATAAATTGAGTCTAGATATGTCCCCGCCTATCTTTTTTAGCATATACCGAGCATATAAGTTAGCTCATCTAAAACAACTGGTTTCCATACAGGACACCAAGCCAATTTAAAAAAACATCCTTAAAATCAAACATAGGAATGTATATAGCAAAAAAAAAACGCACAGATCCTGCACGCAAACAACAATGCATATGTTTTTGTCAGTTTTCATATTCATCTTAACGCATGTTGCATAAAGTGTATTAGTATTAGCCATTTTACCAAGTGACAGATGAATTTGCGCCAAAATACCGTAAAGTTTGATTGGACACACGGCCTCTGACGTCAACAACAAAAGATATGGGAAGTGTCTTTCCCCTTTTTGAAAGTTGATCGGCAAATTTATTTTGCTGTCGTACATAAGCGCTATTAGCTTATTTTATAACCTAGCACCCTATCACAACAGAAGAAAGACCAGTTTTGGGTCACGACCCACTGGTTTACAGAAGTGAGAAATAATGTGATCTACTAATGTATGGAGCTAGTATGTGAAGTTGAGTGCTGACTGCTGAGATCAGGCGGACGCTCGCAAACTCCTCCTCAACGTACTTCTTACCACGATATTACTTCATTACTCGCAGAGTCTTACGCACAACGCCACTATTTTCAACGTTAAATGACGAGCTTGTAAGCGCAAATGTAGACTACAGTCGCGAAATCGAACAATAATTTCACGGAACGACAAAAACACGATCAGAAGGGGGGAAATCTCCATCTTGAAGTCGATCCAGCACAGCTGTTTTCGGGATTCTCCATTTTGGCTCCGCTCGTTTCCAGTCATTATGCACGCGCATCTACCACATGCGTACATAAAACGCGTAAAAATGGACAGCGAGTGTGTTAAATATTGACAACGTGATGAAATTAGCATACTAGCTGCGACATCAGCTTTTTTTCATATCGGAAAGAGGGGGGAAAACATCGCGTCCTCGTCCTCCATCTTGCCTCTGAATTTGTGTTCCTGACTGTGCAGGGTAAGGTTAGCCCGCTAGCTAACTGTTTACCAATGAAAGGCCACACTATACGTTAAATACATTCGTTCGTGGAGCCAAGTACGCTTGTTTAAATTCCCAAGGAGCCGCGCGAGGTGGTTTTTATTAATTAAATACGGCGACGGAAGCACGGCGGCTCGTTTCGGATCCTGTCCCTCGCTTATCAGGCTAGCGCGGCTAACACATCATCCAAATAACCCTAAAGCCACTAATTTCTATAAATCTCTCCGCCATTTTACCACTTACCCGATCCTCAGGGTCGATTCCGGGTTGTTTATAAGGACTTCTTGAAGAGCTAGATGGACTCCAGTGGCTTTAAAGTGCGCGTTCGCGGCTATTTCATGGATGTAGTTTGAAAGTGGCGGTCAGAGGCGGTTTTGGACACGCTCTTACCCCGCTTGCTCCGTTCGGTTTGTTGTTCCGATCACTCAGAGAGAAACTGCTGGTGTAGAGCTGCCACCTGGTGTTCAGTGGAGAGATTGCAGTGAGCTCGAGGCCCTTTAGTGGTCGAGGCCCTTAGGTGCAAATGCTCAGTACAGTAGACGCTAGTGTCAGAAATTAAAGGGATAGTTCATCCAAAAACGAACATTCTGTCGTCATTTACTCACCCTCATGTTATTTTAAACCTGTATAAATTTCTTTATTCTGTTGAACACAAACATATTTTAAGAATGTTTGACTGCACCCATTGACCTCCATAGTATTTTTTTTTTTCCTACTATGGAAGTCAGTGGGTGCCGTCAACTGTCTGGTTACCAACATTCCTCAAAATATCTTCTTTTGTGTTCAACAGAAGAAAGAAATTCATACAGGTTTGGAACAACTTGAGGGTAAGTAATGACCATTTTCATTTTTGGGTGAACTTTTTTATTGTTATGGGACAATATTTACCAACTAGAATTGATTTTCATAGTAATTTTAAAATGACACTTTGTCCTATTCATATATATCTGTAGATTTGTCAAAAACATTATTATAAAAATACAATTAACATCAATTAAAAAAAGTATTATAGTGCACATGCTATCATAGCACAAATACATTTACATTAATGTTTTCTAACCATTTTAAAAACCTAATCTTACAGCTATAGACCACTACAGTTTGCAGAAGCACTTACTAAACCTATATGATATATATAGCAACGTAATTAAATGTATAAAATGAATTATATTCATTGTCAAGCAGGATGAAATGATGATACCTATGGAAATTACATTTTGATATCTAATCAATTAAATTGTGTTCTACTGCTGTGAGCATAACAGCTTTTAGCCTCACATTTACAGTTTATCAATTTTAAAAGTGACAGATGAAACAGAGAAAAAAAAAGTTCTGTTGTGAATTTCACTTTATTATCATTGCCAAGCATAATAAAAGAATTATTAAAAGAATTATGATCACAGAAAGGTATCTGAAGAAAAACAAGTTTGGACTGGTAAAGTTTAATCAACCTTGAACATGATTAAAATTCTTAAGCAATCATTATTTGATAATAAATAAAAGAGCAAAGATAAGGTAAATTTTTTCTTATTACATGATTATGCCAAATGAATAAACAGAATGAAAATGTTGATTAAAAAGTAGTCTACATAAAGGCACTATGGTGTTTAATATCAATCTGAGTTTGAGTATTTGAGGGAAGCAGCTACGGTATATGGGGGTATGAAGAGATACATAATAAAGATGTCTTTCCCTGCAATATATTACATGTTAAATTATGTAGTGTGTCCCTGCCTTGATCAAAACCAAACATTAAATGTACAGCGTGTTCTTTTCATGTCTTAATGAAAAAATAAAACAATATAATTTGATCAGAGTTTAGTACATCTACAGATATATACACACACACACACAGCTTGAATCAAATTTGACACATCTATGTGCAATTTTAGGAATGATTATATTCTGCCACTTTCAATGCACATCCCCGTTTCAATTGGAGTGCTGGTTTCTTTGTCTTTTAGGCATTGTAGGTCTTTATCTTCTGCGTGATGGTGGCACAGCAGATGGGACACTTGTCCAGGGATTCTGAACATTGTTGACAAGTGACCAGGTGTCCACAGGGAATGAAGACTATGCTAATGTCACTGTCCATGCAGACTTTACAAAGTTTCTCCCTCTGGAGTTTCTCAAGTTTCATCATGGGGTCCTCTGCAGAAATGATGTGAGAAACAAACACAATGTTAAAACAACAGTAACAGAGTGGAGGAATAAAATAAATAAATAACAACAACAATCTGCACAGTTTGGCATGTTATTTTTAAGACTATGATTAAACCATTTTATGTTTCAACAGTTGCATCGTATTTGCAGGTTAAAGACTTATGCAAGAACGTGAAGCATATATATATATATATATATATAGAGTCCCTTGCATACAAAACAAAGCACTTGCCGACTTTCTTAGGCACGTCACTGGCGCTCTCCTGTGCACGGATGTCTTGAATAAGAGCCTCCACTGAAGCATAGCCCTCATTGTTCTGACGTAACTTCTGGAGAATGGTGCTCTCCACTCTGATGGGGTCAAAACCCATATCTACAGCCTTTTGTGCAATCTCTGACTGCCTGACTTTCTGTGCTGCTGCAGACAAAGTGCAAATCAAATAAACGTCTGGTGAAGACAGTGCTTATTCATTGGATTTGTACGTAAATTGAGCTTAAAAACCCTTACCTTGCTCATGACTTGAAAAGCCATTCTGACTTGGCCTCTGTAAGTCCAAAAAATAAATATGTAAGACTACATGGTTACACTTTATTTGATAACACTTTATTTTACACTGTTCTTGTTACATATTTACTATAGTAAGTACATGTAGTTAATTAATATTACTCAGTTCTTAAATGTATAATTAAACTGTAACAATGACACCTTATAATACATTGTAACCCTTTATTTTACAGTTTGTGTACTTACAATGTACTTACAGTGTAGTTCCCCAAGGAAGCACTTATAATATTAGGTAAGTACATGGGTTAAGGTTAGGTTTAGGGCTAAATGCAGGGTTAGTACCTAGTTATAACCCAGTTATTGTACTTGATATAATGAGTACATAGTATACTATGTACATGTGGAACGGGACTGTAAAATAAAGTGCTATCGACTACATACAGTGCATACTATTTACAGCTGAATCAAAGGGTATTTTCAAAGAACGTTCATTAGGAATTCTATCAATTCAACACATTCAACTGAAGGACAAGTGGTTGTGTAAAAGATAGGAAATTACTCACTGAATGGACTCCATTCGGATATCTCAGTTGTATACTGCTGACATATTCTCCTCCTTTCTCTGCCAGAAGGAAACTGCAGCTGGGGGTCGATTATAACAATTTTACATTTAGAAAACACATTATTCAATGTTTACCTCACATGATCTTTATGCAGATAAATATTATATATTTTTTCAAATGTGTTTTTAGATTTAAATATCAGAAGAGATGGTAACATTTACAATAAGGTCATATTAGTTAAAGCATTAATGCATTAACGGAACATTATAAAGATCAATAAATAAATGTAACAAATGTATTGCTCGTTATTAATGTTGGTTAATAAAAATACAACTGTTCATTGTTAGCTCATGTTAACCAATGTAGTTAACTAATGTTAACCAATGGAACCTAATTGTAAAACATTTCAGACAATATTAGAGATTATAATTTAGCGGTTTTGCTTGATATTAAATACACTTATGCCTTAGCCATCATCTAATGCACACTAAAAGTTCATTTAAACAATTTAATAACACTGTTAAAATGTAATCTTTAGCTAATCTCAAAAATAATATCAATTTTCATACTGTACATTATAATGTTGTGACACCTAAATTCACATTTAAATGATTGATTTCATATTTTAATGGTTTTCCAAAAATCAATTAAATATATTTACTTACTATTAAAAAGTATAGAATTATTATATTATATTTATACGGCCATAGGACAATTTTCAGGCAGATTTTGAATATAGGTGATTCCTACTTTTCTGGTTGCTCTTGGAGCTTGACAGAACCAGTTACTATTTACTAAGTTAAATACCTCTTTTTTCATTTTTGCAAACGTACCTCAAAGTCTCAATATATGAAAAAGTAATTCACCCAGGATAGTGCTTGGCATGCTCCTCCCAAGGGTCTTCCTCAGGCATCCAGTCCTTCACTCCTCCTCCACATCTAAAGCAGATCACACGGTCTTGTTCTCCTATATGACAAAACACCAGGACAGTTTGTTCATTGTGTTCAAATAGAGTGCTGCAGGGATGACCAAAATGTGCAAACATCATAAACTTTTGTTGGTCACAGAGATTATTTTCTGCAAAAATCCAAAAGCCAATAGAAACAACCTAAAGGGTTTTTGTCAAGGGAGCCAGGGTGACGCTTTTGAGTTGGCCTACAAAAAAACATCATCACAGCAGCACTCTATTCTCCAAGTATATAAAACAATGCTCATTTTTCTAAAGACTATATAAGAGATTTAATTAATAAATGAACTGAATATGCATTTTTACATGGAGAAACATAACAGTAAGTTACCTGTGCTGTAGAAACCAGCTCTGGCCAGCCTCTCAGGATCTATGGGGTGTTGTCTGCCACTGAAGCTATCAAGACGCCCCTCAAAAGTCTCCACGGAGGCTATACGGCCATTCAGCCTCGGTCTAGGTGTTGTCAGCGGCACATTGCCCGCATCATGGCCCAAGATGAAGAAGCAGCCTGGGTAGTGCTTTTCATGTTCATCCCAGGCATCGTCACCTTGCTCCCATCCTGCCAGAAACCCCCCACAACAGAAGCACTGCACTTTGTCACTTGTCCCACAGTAATACATCCCAGCTCCCGCCAGGTCATCGGGCTGAACTGGGGCGTCTTCAGGCCAGTCACTGAAAGTATTCAACCGAGCTTCCTCACTCTTCATGTGTGGCACAGTGGGATAAATGGTCTGATCCACCACCCCTCCCGTGCGGAGGAGGTACTCTCTGGCTTCGGCCACTTCGTCGTAAGCAGGGCTGTGGACGAGGTTGGAGGTTCTCAAGCCGTGAGCACAGCTAAGGAACTGGCAGCCGGGAGATGCTTGCTGATGTCTCTTCAATGGGGTATCCCCTCTGTTCCAGTCCTCCACCGTCGCATGGCAGCTAAAACAGCGCACCTTGTCTGCCTCGCCTGTGAAATAAAAGCCTGCACGGGCCAGTCGCTCGGCTGAAATTTCTTCAGAACGAGGGAAGTGCTGGAAGGAATTCAGACGATCACCAATGGAGGACCATCCAACTTCACTATCAGCTTCATAGTCGCCATCTTGACTTGAGTGTGCCATAGTAGCAGTAACAAAAAGTCTGTCAAAAAAAAAAATATATATATATACACTTAGCAGTCAACAGTTTGGAATAATAGAGTTGTTTAATGTTTTTGAAAGAAGTTTCTTATGCTCAGCAAGGCTGCATTTATTTGATCAAAAAATATAGTAAAACCAGTAAAATTGTAAATGTTATATGAACTTAAAATATTATTTGATGAATAGAAAGTTCAATTAACAGCATTTATTTTTTTATTTTTTTTGCATTATAATTGCTTAAATTAATCAATTTAATACGTTTTTGTTGAATAAAAGTTTTTTTTTTTTTTGCCAACTTTTGAATTGTAGTGTAGCATGGTCATCATGAGACACTGAAGACTGGAGTAATCATAATAAATAAATAATTTACATATTTAATCAAATAATTGTAGCCTTGGTGAGACTTCGTCTAAAAACATAAAAAAGTTTAATTATTCCAAACCGGTATTGTGTAAGTATATCATGAGCACAAGCAGGTACAGAAGAAAAAACAAAGGTAAAGTATTAAACAATGCTAAACTATGCTAAATAAATGTGTGTTTGCTCAGGTCAATAAGGCAAGTTTGAGCAATAAGCGTTTCAGGAACACTTATCTGTTGCCAAAGAGGTCATGTGTCATTTCCATGACAACTGTGCGATATCAAATTGAGTCACTGGGACACAGTGAGAACATGATGGGCAAAGCAGAACATTCCATAGCTTTTATGAAACCGCCTGCGTGTTTCATCTACCGGTACATTGTTTGTGCATGATTCATATCCACTAGTAGTTCACTGACAGATCCTGAACGGATGTCTATAGCTGCAGCTGACCTATACGATTGGAGTAGTAGGAATGCAAAAAGTAAGCTTAAGTCATTTTTTTAATAACTCCAATACATAACCACAGGGAGTTATTCAGACTTGCTGTCACTTTAAGAGACTGAGGCGTTGTCAGTCACATGTGCACCGCGCCTCTAGCATGTGTAGGGCTTCAAATATTATACTTCTCACTTCTTCCTCAAGCCACGCTACACTGACTTACATGGACATAATGTGCTCATCGTCGTTACATCATAGTTGTACATTATGATTCAAACATCTTATGTAACTTTTTTTTTTTAAACAAGGGGAATGGCTGTGCCGGTATCTAATCACCTCGTGGTATGTGTATGACAATTAGCAACATTATCACACTTTTCTATGCATCATAACGTACCACTCCTAGAGTCAAAAGACGTCCTGCCCAAAAATTCCATGAAACTTGCAGAAATGTTTTTTCTGCTAATGCCATTTTTTAGCTGTGCTTTTGAACTGCAAGAAAATTACACTTAAAAAACCATTGAAATAACATCTGTATATCTAATGTAAAAGATAAGAAGTTATGCACTGTAATACAATGTAGTATAACATACAATATATTATAAATGCCAATGGAATCTCCATAATGTAATTATAGAGAAGAGTCTTCACACAGCTCAACCTGTCCAGCTAATTTCACACAAAGAGGAATTTTATAATTAGACATGTATAATGTATAACATAACTCACACACCTGTGAGTGACCATGTTATTAGACATATAATGTATAACATATACATACATATATATATATATATATATATATATATATATATATATATATATATATATATATATGGTCACTACAAATTCCAAAAACCAGCTAGACCACCATTAACTGGTATGACCAGATGGTAGCTGGTCCAGGATAGTCTACGAACTTGCACCAGCTAATGACCAACAACAAACTGTTCCCAAAACACAACAACCGTCTTAAACCTTAACACAATCACCCTATAAAACAAGACTCAATAAAATCAAAGATATGCATGCGTTGTGTACCGCATGGCGCACCATAAGGCAGGTTTACACGGTTTCGGTTTGACAGTTCACGATTTTCAGTGACTTTTGTCTTTCACTTTTCTCCTTTTGCGATCAACAGCAGCAGCCCGATCAAGGCAGACAAAACATTCAAAAGGAGGGCGGATCAGAGAGAGAGAGAGCACAGTGGGACTTTGACCTTAAAATGACAATCAGGCTGTTAAGATTAAGTACAACATAGGCTACTAGCGTTAGCATTAGCTAACATTCTGCTGTGCCATAAACCTTGACGTCTGCTTACCTTCGGTCGGGAAACACGTTATTCAGGGGACATCAACTTCAGTACTTCAAAAACTGCAAGCTGCACTCCGTTCTGCCCTTGGACGAAGCAGCTACAAAAAAAAAGGAAGGAGGAATATGTCAATGGTAACAAAAACCCAGATACCTGGCTCATTAATATTAATTCAGTAATATGACGTTTGTATAGCTGATTGGCTGTAAAAAGAGTGACGCTTGACGTCTAATGATAAAGTTAAATATTCATGAGCTAGACGTCATGAAAAATTCGTCATGCTCTACAAATTACGACAGTGGCAAAGGACGTTTGAGGTGATCTTTTTTGATTTCGCTCTCTGCACCAACTTCCAGGTACTTTTGCAACGTGTTACGAGAAAACCAACCACAACGTTTTTCACTTTGCAATTACACCGAAATATTGCCTAATATATACATGATGACAGATTGTTTCCGCCACGGAATAAAAAAAAAATATATATATAAAAAAAATGGAGACTTTTTTCTCACAATTGCGAGTTTATATCTCGTTTATATATTTATATCTCGCAATTTAGAGTTATCGAGAAATTGTTTTTATTGTAAAATTCGCAATTACGTTTTTTTCTTTTTCTTTTTTTTTTCATTCCGTGACGAAAACCAGCTTCCATGTTTATTAGTAATTGAGCTGGACGACAATGAGTGTGTGGTGTAGTAAATAATGACCGTACATAAGCTATATATTATGTAGGCCTACTTTATGCATGGCACTGGCACACGTAGGCTATTCATTAAAATCAGAAATGTACAGGCTATGTACATAGACATGACAAGGTTGGTAGGCTATATGAGACCACATTTTTGTCATGTCTTTAACATTTTAGTTTTGTGGAATCTGTTCTGTTTCAGTTATGTAACTGGAAATTTGCACTCATTGACCTATACATTTCCACATTCAAAAACTTTATTATTATCTTGATTATTTGCATATCTTTACCAGTGCAACCTGAAAGGCTATTGTTAGAAAACCAAGAGATATGACTACTCTAATAATCTTCTCTCTCTGCTGCCCCTGAACAGCGGCAGTGTATAAAGTAATAAAACCTATTTTGTACCTGTTCTGATAACCATTTTACAGGTGGTAAAAGAGACACACGATGAATTAGAGTTAATCACAAGTAGCTTTTTCACAAGCTGATGTAAATTAATATAGGTGCCCAGACTCAACTACAATACATCACCATGGTAACACACGACACTAAAATAATGCAATAAACATGATTTAAACATGATTTAAACAACATAAGAACATAAAACCTTAATGTACATAACTACAACAATTATTTAAACAAAATACCATCAAATGGAAAATGTCACCCAGGTGGGGATATCAGTTTATGTTTTTTCACATGAATATGTAGATTTAAAAGCATTTTACTGTATTATTGTGCAAAATGGCCCAACAGATCTATTAGGTCATAATTGTTTTCACAAATTTTAGTAAGTGAACTTGCCATTAACCAATTAACACTTTTTTACCAATAAAATTATATATATATATACAGTTTACAGTGTATTATCTGCTATTTAACATAGGACCCTGGAACATATAGAAATGACCCCATAATAATGTAGCCTATATAATCCAAATGGCCATCCCCTAAAATGTAAGAAGAGCAGTGGATTGATAGAGATATTTTAATACTGATATATTGCAATGGGGAATTATGCCAAACAGAAGGTTCGTGTCTGTGGAAGTTATCTCTTTACCACTACCCTATTTACCCAGTTAAGCTTTCGCTGACAAGTTGGTGGTTGGAACTAGCACTGCACGACATGCATTCATAAAAATCCATGTGTGGTCAGCAGTTCCTTTTAGTAACATAATGTTTAACAGCAGCTGACGTAAGAGGAAGTGTGTCTGAATACATATCTGTAACACTATATTGAAGTCCAGTGAAGATGAAGACGAAAAGTCAATATTTATTAAATAAAACAAGCACTAAGTAACAGGCAAACAGCAAGAAACAGTGTGCTAGGCAGGGTTCGAAATGACTTAGGACTCTTGGGAGGTCCCCTAAAATATAATTATTAAATTATTAAAAATTCTGAAGACTACCTTGCTACACTATATAGGCTACTGTAGGCAAAATTATATGGACCAATATAAGATAGGTGGGATAATGGTCTTGGGATGTTTTTCATGGTTTGGTCTAGGCCCAGTATTGTAGTGGTGTCTGGAGAAGTGGCTATAATCTAACAGGTAAACCTCTAACTCTGGAGCAACAAAGTTACAAGTTCTTTTTCCTCTTTTTCTGTCCATGATGCAGGATTCTAAATTAAGAAAAATAATATTAGCTTCCTAGATAGCTTACCAAACTCTCGTATATACTCATTCATGCTCAAATCACAGTCACTTTAATCAACTCACAGACTTGAATTAAGTCCTGGTTTTCTTTCGTAATCACTGACTGGACAAGTAGGTTGTTATGCTAGCTTTGAATAACTAGTCTAGGTCTGCAATGGAAGCTTGTTTCCATATAAATATAAAGTTTCTATATAAAGTCCAATTCTAAAAAGACGGACCTCTTTTTAAACCTTTTTTATAGTTTATATCTCACAATTCTGACTTTATAACATGCAATTGCGACTTTATATCATGCAATTCTGACTTTATATCTCTGCGTATTATAAAGTCAGAATTGCAGGATATAATAAGCATGCAATTCTGAGAAAAAAGTCAGAATTTCAAGTATATTTCTCGCAATTGTGAGTTTATATCTCATAATTCTGACTTTATAACACGCAATTGCGACTTTATATCACGCAATTCTGACTTTATAACCTGCAATTGCAACTTTATATCACGTAATTCTGAGATAAAAAGTCAGAATTGTGAGATGTAAACTCGCAATTGTGAGAAAAAAAGTCAGAATTGTGAGATTAAAAAGTCGCAATTACCTTTTTTTATTTTTTTTACTCTGTGGTGGAAACAAGCTTTAATAGTCTGCTGTTAGCTGGCAGATCATTTGGCTTCACATACACATACAGCTAGCAAGAAACGTTGACAAACGTACTCTTCTAATCATTACACTGGGTATCTCAGTGGCGGAACTAGAGTTTTATACATGGGGGTGGCCACTGCTACTTTCGGGGGTACACAGTACACACACACACACACACACACACACACACACACACACACACACACAGTGGAAAAGCTTGTGGAAGGAATTGGGTCACTCTGTTTGTGTGTGAAGATCAAGTGTTGAACATCCAAAATATTTGCAGAAAACAAAGCTGAAGCACCAAGGAGATAAGATACCGCATGTGTCTGTTATGAACTGCTGCGTTTATTTACAAAAAAAAATATTTTTTAAATTAGATATAGCAGGCATCAAGCAGACATGTCCTTGAAAAATTTAAACAATTTTATTGCCCATCAATATAAAATCTTATCCTAGGAATATTTAATACAACATAATTCTTTCTTTATAATAATTTATAATAATTCTTTCTAATTATAATTATTTAATTTATACTTTTTTTTTTGTGTGTTCATTTTTGTGTGAACTATCCTTTTAATCTGGCAAAATCATCTCAACTTAAATTCCTGAATTGGGTATGTGATTGACTGCCTGTGTCTGGTAGATGCTCTGACCTGTTGCTGGTCCTGAAGTCTGACCACACTGACTCTGACTAGCCAGGGGTGATGTAAGGGCTGGGGTCTGTTTGCACCTGATCTGCCTGTTAGTCCAGTCATTTTAAGACAAAATGGGGGTCAACCTTGAACAAATTGCAACAGAAGCAAACTCAACTGATTTTGTATCCTCAATATGTCCTGAGTAAGGGGGAAAAAAAGTCCAGAAGAATCCCATTAGGGGAAAGTTTCGAAAAAAACCCCCACATATAGTCTATTCATACGCCTATTAATTTTTTCTCTAACGTGAATGGGGGAAAAATTTTAACCTTTAGATATCACCATGAAAATTACTGAGTTGATTACTTACATCAAGACAAACAAAAAATGTATTCCAAGTTTTTTGAAATTTTTTGTTAAGATGGACAAACGGTGCATAATCTAATTATGTATGTGCTAATTTGCATAAATACCACAACAGGTCTAAACATTGGGTACAGCCAGGTGAACATGTCTTGTTGAAGCTTGTTGACACATAACAGTAGGTCTGAATGGAACACATTTAGGCTACCCATGAGCATTAATACATAGAGGCAGGAAGAAGTACTTTAGAAACCAGTCTTTATTAATGTTTAAGAGATGGGGTTTGGGTCTGGGTCCGTGGGACTGTTTCTGGGGGACGAGTCTGAGGGAAGAACAGGAGACAATGGTAAGGAGAATGCAGAAGACTAAAGGCAGGTAAACCAGAAACCGTTTTCGAAACTTTCCCCTAATGGGATTCCCCTAATTCGGGACTTTTTTTCCTTACTCAGGACATAATGAGGATAAAAAATGATTTGAGTTTGCTTCTGTTGCAATTTGTTCAACCTTTTTTCATAAAATGACTGGACTATGTTTGTGCTTATTTAAAAAGAACTCTGATATCTCTCCCTTTCTTTTCATGTTTAATTGACCCTGTTCAAAAATATGACACATTTAAAATATGATTCCAATCATATTCATATTCTAATCATCATCCAGTTACCAACATTTTTATCTTAACTCTTTCTTACCAGTATAAAAAAATTGTGTTTTTGGTAATTTTCACAATTTCATGGCACCCCAGAATATTTTATTGTATTAATATCTGAACATACCAAAAGAAAGAACAGACCCTGTGCCTTAAAACAAAAACAATTCTAGCTAATTCTAGTTTTATTCTAGCTTCGTGCATCTTTTTTTATCAACATTTGAATGTTGGCAAGTTTCATAAAAAGCAACATGAGCAAAAAGCTGAGAAAATAGATCAGATTCATAATAATGATCAAAACACAGTAGATCGAGTCCATCAACACCCTACACCCATAAAGCGTCATTGTCCTATAGTGATCGCATTATCACAAGACCCAGGAAAAAAAAGTTTTTTGAATTTAGTTTTTTTCCATGTCATCACACTGTTTAGAGCACAATAAACAAATGGTAAAAAAAACATTTTTGAACAATAATATTTTATTCATACGTTATGCTATGTCCTCTGTAGTGGACGCCAGGACTAAGTTGTTTAAAAAATAAAATGACATGAAATTATATGTATAGGCAAAAACAATGGGATTTTTTTTTCAATCACCAATACATTTGGGGATTTCAGGATTTTTTCAACCAAAAATGTTATGAAAGAAATAACGGAATGAATTGATACACCATTTTACTTTATGCAATATGTGGGTAAAATGGCCATAAATTAATATTCCCATTCAATGCAATGTATCTATACACTGTATCTAATTTGCACATTAATGTGTTCTTGGAGCAACATTTAATGAAAAAAGAAGTGTAATAATTGGAGTAATAATTGGCAACATTTTAATAATAATATCTAATATTTCATAGGAATATTGATGTATAATTTATTTCCTGATGTCCTCTACAGTGGACACGTATGAAATCAACGCCCTGTTCTGTAACAGAAAGTATTTTTTTTATTTGAAACCCCATAACATTTTCCTGAGATGTTGTTTTATGAAATACAATTTGAAAAGTAGTCTAATTTAAAATCAAATTACAATATATTATCATATTTCCATAAGAATGCTACATTTGATCACTAAATTAATGTCAGACATTTTTAAAGACCAAGGAGTAGTTGTTTTCATGGTGAAACCTCCAAACATTTGGTATCTCTGAAAAGTCCTGAATGTGCTCTTTACAGGACACCCAGGTTGTGTCATGTGACATGTATGAAGTCAGAGAAATTCACTAAAATATAATGTCCACTACAGTGGACAAAAGTCTATTCTTGGGTCCCAGGAGGATACGATATCGCTTGTTTCTGCTCTTCTTTGCCTGCGTTTTGATCTCCTATTCTCACATTAGCTAGAACATTTGTGTACTGTCACGTACACATGGCAAGGTACTGTATATGCGTGTATTAGGCCTAATGTAGGCTATTCGGAGCAACCCACCCTGATGCTAAACCTTAAAAACTTACTTCAAATATGATGTTTTCTTATTCTGTGAAGTTCGGTATCTTGCAACCATCGCTCGTCCGTTTGAAAACTGCGCGCGCGCCGCGCTGCCGGCGAACATATATATATATATATATTTTTTAATCAGCATCAGCAACTGCCTAGCCTGGTTAAAACCAGACCATTCTCAGTAGTAACTGAGTTATGGTCTGGCAAAGCTTCATTAATAACTCATTTCCAAAGGGGTGTCACCATGGACGTCGCTCAAATGCCTTTGGGCGCAATTGGATAGACCTAAAACCAATCAGAGCGATCGTCATCGTGTAAAGCCATATGCTGCGTCCCAATTCGCCAAGTTACACTACGCCATAAAAGTATGTACTCTTTTTGAGAAGAAAAGGTATTTACTTTTTAATGTGTAGCAAAAAAGTAGGCAAGCTTTGGGATATACTACTTCGTCATCTTTATCGGACGGATCTGTCGTGCATCCTGTCACGTAAACTGCCCTGTCAATCATCTTGTCACAGTTAAAATCCTCTATTAAATCTAATTTCATTTCCTACCGTTTCTGAGAGAAATGTAGTAGCACGTTCATCTGCCAGTGGGTCTTTCATGGAGACTGTCCTCATGTGGTTGCAATTTTAATATAATAATGCATTTAAAAGTTGCTGCGCTTCACCAACGGACGTCGCTCAAATGCCTCTGGGCGCAATTGGATAGACCTAAAACCAATCAGAGCGATCGTCATCGTGTAAAGCCCGCCCCAACGTTTCTGATTGGTGCCGCGATTTATGAGCTCTTTGCCAGACTACTTGTAGAGCAAATCTAAATTTGAAGTTGTCTGGGTTTTCCAGGGGGGCAGGGTTTTATATTATTTTGAAGTTTCCCAGGGCGCCGCCATTGGCTAGCGGACCATCACCTGCTGTTAGCATCCCATTGACTCCCATTCATTTTGGCGTCACTTTGACAGCGAATAACTTTACATCTGAGGCGTTTAAAGACTCCATTTGTCCATTATTTATTTCTAAAGAAACACGAAAATGTATAAAAGGCTCCATTACCTTGTATCTTACGTTATGGCTCCGTAGAAGCCGTGTTTGTAAAAATAGGCTAACGATTGCGTCATAACCACGCGACTCTCTGTCGCACAGTAGAGAGATTATCGTATGGACAGGAGGAGAAGCTCGCGCGCAATCGGGGGACGTGGAGGCAAAATGACAAAGTAATTAATCAGAATACTTAGCAAAGTTACTCCTGCTCCTAGCTCATGGACAGCTCCTACTCACACTCTCCGTCTCAGCAAGTTTCGGAAGGGAATGATTCAGATTTCTCTTGGCACAGCTACTAGAAGACAGACGGGTTGCTCACGTCACATCTACGTCGTCAAGCTCAGTTTGAGTCTGCGCAGTACGCTCAACCATCAGGAAGTTAGTGCTTCTATTTGACTTCAATTGTCTCCATTGAATCCAATGGGGTCGCTGTGTCCAGTTTATATACTGTCTATGGGGTTTTCCCAGGCTAGCAACTGCCAGTAGCAAATACAATTTTGGGGTGGCACCCGGGGTGGCCAATCGCATGTCAGGGGTGTCCAGTGCCACCCCGGACCCCCCTCTAGCTCCAAGTTAATGCAACTTTTGATGTAGGAACTCGAACTCCTTATATTTTACTATAAGCAATTATTTAGATATAAACATAATCAAAGCACTTACAGGATTTTCATTCAGGATTTCACTCTTTGTGAGGTTTCGTTTTGCCGCATTCAGCTACAGTGCGTGTCTGCGGGAGCACCACAACAACAATCTGTGACGCTGTATAGGAACTCACTCTGCTAACAGTTGCCCTGCTTGCTGCCTCGTGCTAGGATATAAATTAATTACTGTTATAAATATAAAACGTCACTAAAGACCTATAATTTTCACAATCATTTTTAATGTTAAAATATATTTGTCGGGGACCCCCCAAAATCCAAAAATAAATTCTTATGGGGGGTCCCTAATGACTTTATGGAGGGTCCGGGACCCCCCTCATTTCGAACCCTAGGCACAAACAATACCGGACGCTGAATTGAATGGCTATAATAGGGAAGCGCGGGGCACAACCTAACGTGGGGTTAAATGTAACACAGACCTTTTACATAGTTAGTCAGGGTCAAGCAGGTTGTGTTTCCGCTCTTCTTCTCTCGCTGCCAGAAGACGGTCTCCAGTGGATTTGTGGAAAGTTTTGATAAGATTGCGTGAAGATACTGAACAAAGAGTGTTTTGACACCATGCAAGTACATTTTTTCATCATATGTTTTTTCGGTTTCTGAGTTGGGTGTGTAGTGTGTACGTCACCAAATCTAACTTTATATTACCTTAATCACTATCTTGTTGCAGAACACGAAATCCAGAGGGAGGAGTTGGATCCAGATCCAACTCCTCCCACCTTACATATACCTAAACCTACCAATCTTCACCCCCTGATCCCTAAACCCACCCCTAAACCTACCCATCTCCACCCCCTGATCCCTAAACCCAGCCCTAAACCTACCAATCTCCACCCCTTAGATCTGGATCCAACTCCGCCCCCTGGATCTCGTGTACTGCAGTGAGGTGCTACTGATCTTGTTGGCTAATACATAGCACCATTTTGAAACATGTCAGCAACTCCTAGCAAATGTTACATAGGCTTAAGGTATAGCACTTTCAAAGCATTGTTCTTTATGGAACCTTATTAAAAGGGTTCTATTTATTACCAAAAACGATTCTGCTATTGTTACAAGCCAAAGAACCCTAATTTGGTACTGCGTAGAACCTTTTTTTCTTAAAGGTGCAGTATGTAAAGCTAGTGGTTGAAATGGGTACTGCAGTCCAAATTCAAAATATTGGGAGAGTGTTGTTCCCCCGCCCCCAATTTCATGTCTTACCATATCGGAGAGAAATGCAGTAGCACGTTGATCTGCAGTCGTGGAGAACTCTCCTCATATTAATGATATGCATTTAAAAGTTAATGGCCAAACGTATCCTTATAAAAGTCCACATTGTTATTGCAGATGAAATATAACACGGATAACATTAAAAAAAAAATTTTTTATCAGGTTAAACTTTGATTAGTCACTCAAACCTTTTTTGAAACCTCTCACTGTCGGTCACGCATATTCACCATGTTTTGTAGTTTTTTAAACTTTTTTTACTCGTGTTTGTAGTTCTGAACTGGATCCTCCTCCAAAGCGCAATGGGTTGTGGGCAATATTAGCTGTTATAGTGAGCACGGATATAGTAGACCATCCGGGGACTTCTGGCATACTCTTTTCAACATTCTATGCTTTATGACACACTTATTTTAATCTCACATACTGTTTTGGATGGATAGTATATATATATATATACATACATTGAGACATAAGGACTGTGTTTTATGGCAACTGGCAACCTGGGGTGTTGAAATACTACTGGGTAAATTGGCAGTGGGCGGAATCACACAGACGAAAACAAAAACAGACATTCACGAAACGCACATTTCAAAGTAGAATAACTGGCTGTAGCATTGTTTTTCAGAGAAACAGGTATGTAAACTTAGCATGTTTCCTAAATATCTGAAACATTATGGTATTTTTATGCTTTAGAATAGTCAAATTACATACAGCACCTTTAACAGTATAGAACGTACTTTTTTAGAGGTTGTGAAGTAATTACTTATTCAAGAATTACCTACAGAGTATGCGATTTCAGACGCAGCCAAAGTCTGACAGCTCAGTATTCATTGGCGGCCACGTATTTTGAGATGCGTGAATGTCCTCAGACAATACAGCGGCACCTTGAACAAAGACACCGCATGCCAGTTTAAGTCAATCTGACTGATTGTTGCATAGCTAAAGCCATATTCATGTTTATTTCATTTTTCACAACCACAGACTGAGCCCACACACGTGTACAAGAGGGAGAGCTGTTTTAGTTTAAATGACCACACCCACTTCAAACATATTGGCACCTTGTTGCAAAAGTGAATTAAAATTGATAACCAGACTCCAGAGAATCTTTCTGCACAGGTTTGGTTCTGATCAGGCAAAAAAAAAAAAACTATGACTAGCTCTCAAAAGTAGTAAAAAAAATAAATAATTTCACCAGGATGACATCAAATCCCATATGCTTTCTGTCAAGCATTCCAATGACATGACACTTGAGCCGGTGACAAAGTTCTGAGCCATTACATACTTTTGATCACAGTGGCACAACCGTTGGGTCAATTGGGTGAGCCTTGTTGACAGACAGGGTGGGTATACTACAATCCCTCAGTTTCAAGTTCTTGAAATTCTATCAATTACAATAGGGTTTCAATTATAATAAAGCAAAAGCATCCAGTAAGCACCAGAAAGGATATGATGCTATTGAAATGCCCTTTAGTGTTGTAATAGGCCTAGCCCCACAAATGACTTGAGGAATATGCCCCCCCACATAGGCCAGTAGAAATAGGCTTTTTGTGGTGCATATCTGAACAGAAACCATGTAAACTGAATAAATGTTTTAAGTATAGCATTTGTGCTAGTAAAGACAACAAAAATAAATGCATTAACATTTATTAATCAGAAGTCACATGACATTTCCAGTTATTTTTGGCCATATTCTTTAACGTCGATTGGGCCGACAGATACTCTTTCCAAGCGTAGATCTGAGGAACAAATGATTAGTGAGAACTAAAGCCACGTATGACAATAACAAGTTAGAGTTAATCCAAACCTGTAAGCAGTTGATCACTTCCACTTCTGATGCTACAAGTCGTGTCACAGCAGCCACACACCTGGTCAGAACCATCTGCAGACACCCACCTGACAAAACTCAATTAAGTTAAAGCAGCTAATTAACTTGTACACTTATCTAGCAGGCAACATACCCATTAGCAGAGAAGGAACAAGCTTTCTGTTCAGAACTTGGAGAGGTTGCTGCAGCCACCTTCAAAATGCATGCAATGTAGACCTGCAGAGACAATTGTTTGTACACCATGGCAGCATATCATACATATAGTTACACAACAAGACATACCAGCCCACTGTCTGCTTGCTGGAACCTGAACGCCTCTAGCTGAAACCCTAGCTTATCACTTTGAGTCCGGGGCATAAAGTGAGACGTGGAGCCTGTGAGCTTGGCATCAACCAGGCACCTGTGAACAGAACCCAGTTAGAAGTCACACAACCCTTCTGGAAGCCGGGATACATGAGGTAGCACCTCTTACCCATAATTCTCAATAAAGGAGTATCTGGGGACAGAAGTTACATCAGGGACTGCAGTAGCCACGCAGCTGTCCACAAACACACGGACGGGAACATGGCTGTACAAACTCACTGATGCTTCAAGATTTATCACGTCACCCAGGAAGTACTGGTTAGAAGGTCTCTCAAATCTCCAGTCATCTGCAAAGAAACAAGTCTTAACACAGATGATTCACAAGCATACAACACATATGTTTGGGCTACACCAACCAGTCATGAGCTTGAGGGAGAAGACAAAGACTTCCTCTGCAACCTTAATTGAGGCATATGGGATCCAAGTGGGCATTAAGGTGTCGCTGCTCACATTATGTGTTCTGTAGAAGTTAAACAAGCGGTCATCTCTTGCCCATGAACAGCAGGATTAGAACAGCCGGTGAGTCTGAATTAATTGAATCCTCACCTTGGATAATGACACTCAATACCAACCACTGCACCACTGCTCCTGACAATAGGAACACCATATGAAGCCTCTTGTGGGGTGTAGATAATGTTGAACCTATAGACAAGCTCATCCTCAGTCACCTAAACAGAAAGGTTAATAGAAGAACAGTCACATGGACGGTTCACAATACCTATGATTGTCACAACAGAACCTTACCATTGATGTGCTGCTACATCCATGCAGTTCAGACTCAAAGATCAGCACTTGAGCAGAAGAATCCTCTCCAGTTGCAGTACAGCCTCCCAGTGTAAAACCAGAGGACAACACTGGGTGCCCAGTCCCAAAGAAGTCCTTCATCACTTCCACATATACTGAATTCTCTCCACACTCAGCAGCTACACTGTTGGCAGAGACAGGATAAGGCAACTCAAAAGGAACATCTGGTTGCTGTAGTTCCTCTGGTAGACTTGGAAAGCTCCACGTCAGTTTCGCCATTGGACCCTGCAACAGCTCTTTTAATTGAACACCCATAAGATCTTGAGAAGACTTTCCAAAGTCAGTCCTGACTGGTGTCTGGACAGGAGACGGAGAGGGAAACCTTTGTGGTGCAAATACAGCATCACTGGAAACCAAAGACGTCCTGGAATCAGCCTGTTGAGAAGCTTGAGCTAATGTTCCAAGCTTAAACTCACTTGGACTCTGATTATGTGGTGCTCTTGCACTCCATTGTGCTTCAGAAAATCCAAGTGCAAGAATAAACACCAATCCAAATCCAACCTGCCAAAACCCCATTATTGCTAAGCTTGTTTCAATGACACATTAGGGTGCTACCATCCAGATTTATGCAGATGTCAATCAGAATGGCTCCACCTCTCTCGTGACAAGCATCATTTTTCTCTGCACCTGCCAATTTACTCAGTCAATATAACACAGGTGAAAGTCATTGATTCTAAATGAAGTACCATATAAGGGCATGTTATTAGTAGCTAAACCAAATAATTGCTTATTTTAAATATCAAAATGATAGATCAATTCCCTGAAACACAAACAACCCCAAGTCTTTTTGTGTCTTCCTTTTTTATTAATTCAGAAACATGGCCACAGACAGAATTGTCAACGACTATTAAAAATAATAAAGTTTAATATGTTTCAGGTTTAGATTGTAACAAACATTCTTCCCTCATGCGAACAGCAATCTTCACAAGGGACTGAAATGGAGACATTTATTTCAGAACCAAAAGGATCATAACATTATTTTATAATAGATTCAATGATATGTTTTCTTCCCATTACAACTGTTATGTTTAGGTTGATCAGAGTGTTTGTGGATTCAATGTAGACTTCATTCTTTCTTGAACTATGTGATGGTCAGCACCAAAAGACTATAATCTGTACAAAAATTGAATTTAAAATATTAAAAGGTATGAACAAAAGACAAGCTCATTAATGAACATAAAAAAAAATGTTGGTGTTTAAAGCATGTTTAACAAACTCCATAGATTTTTATATCCAACTATTTCTATATTGAAAAACATGGCAAATGTAGTAAATCCAGATTAAATTATACACACATTCATACATGGGGTGAGTGGGGCTAGTTGTAACACACATGGTTTAAAACTTTCCACACAATGCTTGCATGATAAAACTTGGTGTATTTAGTTGCCATATCAACATATATATATATATATATATATATATATTATTTATTTTTTTCAAAATGAAAAAATCTTTGGAACATATCACTGAACATTATTTAACCATAGCAAAAGTAAATTTCTCACTGAAGTTGATTTTTCATCTCGGTTTTTATGTTAATTAAAAATTCGACAAATCTGATATTATTTTAATCTTAAATCTGTTATTTAACCAGCAGAAGACACTAGCGGGGTTTAAATTAGTTGTGCATAGGGCACAACCCTAGAACTATGCTATTCTGTTCTATACTTTTATAAAAATCTATTGAGAAACCATGAGAAATAGATGAATTAAGACTGAAAGTCAATGTTCAGGAATGATTAATTATTATTGTTTTGAACCATGCAGTATAGCTGTGTTTTGCTAGGTTTTTGTTGTCAAACTCAAAAATGTGTTTATTTTTAATATTATTTTATATGAAAAAGTTAATAATTGTATTTTATTGATCAAATATTTTAGTTTGTCTTGTATATTTTTTCGATTAGATCAGATAACATTTGAATCGGTCATGTTACAATGTGCCCTTCACGATACAACATGCCCTATCTATGGGGCATGTTGTCACATTTTACTTCCATTCTTTCAGGGTAAATCAAGAAAAAAGTATACACTGTATTAAAGAAACAAAACCACATAATTGTACTAGACGTGTGAAATTAATGTGGAAAAGAAATTCCCTGAACCCCAAGTGGATTTAAGCAAACTGAGAAAGTCAAAAAAAGATGGTTCTTTAAAGGTTCTTTACACGTAGTAACAGTTCTATTTAGAACTGTATCATCCTGAAGAACCATTTCTGAAATGGTTCTTTGAGTCAAAGTATAGGGTTCTTTATTCCCGCCTTTTTGTTTTTTTTTCAAAAATTGTAACTGGTTTCCTATCAGTCATGTCTTTTTCTCTTTTCAGTTTAACAGAACATGTAAGTGTGAGCAGCTCTTTTCAATTAGGGACACTCATCTTCTCTTCTCTACAAAGTAAGTAACGGAGATAATGAATTTAAGATCCATATTGTTCGAATTTTTTATTATTACTTCATGCCTACACCCAGAAAACATTAAAACTATCATGACTTTATATCACCTTTTCCTTTTTACACCATTTTTGCAAATTTTGACCTTCATAAATAGTTTTTACATAATAAATTGGAAGAGACAAACTTTAACTCTTAACTCAATTGTGTATTTCAGATGCTGTCCCGTATCATAACCTCATCATCTGCAGAGAGAAATTGTCACTCAGAATACACACATAATGAGTACGTAAAGACATCATATATATAGAGCATTGTAAAGATATTTCACTTGAACTTCATTACATCTGTATCATGTTTTTGCTACAATTTGCCATGTCAATAAAAATTAAAAGTACCTAATTGACTCAACATCCTTTTTTAATATGTAAAACCCAAACAGAGGCAACAAAATATTATAAGACCAGGCAGATAGAGGCCTAAAAAAACAATATTCATAAATAATATATAAAAATAATGTGAATAATACTAATATGAATAATATGAAGATACTAATATTAATGAAAATAAACTATTATTAAAAAGGATATTTATAACACCATTAAACTACTTTTTACACAGCGTAGTTGTAGCACAGTGTACAGCCGCCAAGTGTACAACGATAATGAAATGAAAACAGGGAGCCACACAACTTTTCAGGTTTGAGTATTTATTTCGCCACATTTAACTTTGTTGGACTTTCACAATGTTGGAATTTAAATGTCAAAGTATGATTTTTTCCCCCACATTTGCATTGATCACTTGTTTTTTTTATTAAAAAGCCTGTTTTTCATGCAATAAACCCTTTAAAATGTGATTTTGAGCTCATTTTTATTTGTATTACTGTTATTATTAATAATAATAATTTTGCATGCAGCTGCCACACACAAATATAATTCAATAGCAATCACAATGTTTGATGATTTTATTTATTTATTGCAAAACTGTGAAGCCCTTTCATAAATCTCTATCTAGGCTATCTATTGATCCAGAATAGAAGAATGTTTGGATGAGGGATGGATGTATGGATATCTATCTATACAGATGTACAAACAATATCAAACTATACAGATAAAATAGTACTGAATTATGTGTGTTACAACTAACCCCTCTGTCTGTTACAATTAACCCTGCATATGGGGTAAGTTGTAACATTTGCACTTCTGTGACTTTCAGTGCAACTGTACGAAAATGGTAGGTCCTAGAAAAAAACTTGAATTGTTCATTTGTAGCAGAGATGTGTATGTTGCTTGTGAAAAAAAAAAAGAAAAAGATTAATCTAACTTATTTTGGTTTTGGCTCAATTATTAAAAAAATTATTTGTTGTGATAATTTGCACTTGGCGAATGAACTCAATGACAACAGGTGACATCTAATTAATCAATAACCATGGTAACAAATGATGAGTGGGAAAATTGAACTGTACTGAAGAGAAACAAACTAAAAGTCCATGAAAATTAAACTTAAGGTAAAGATCCATCAGTGGACAAGTGGGGGATTTTGTAGAGACAACACTTCCCATCAAACAGGGCACTCAAGGATGTCATCCTCCAGGAGTTCAACAGAATATATATAAGAATCTGTCATGAACTTTACACTCAATGTCAAGAAGGGTCAGAGCAGTATACAGTTATAGAGTACATATGTACTACAATATTACACGTTTAATTTAATCAAGGGTGTACGCATTTGTATGAAAGAAATGTGATTGAAACTGACATTCTTGAATTCCTTACTACCAGAGGAAATTGTTTATCAGTGAAACTAGTGAGAGTCACATATGGGACATACAGTAATTCAGATGGAATGTAAAGATTGAACGGTTGAATTCTCAGTTCTTGTATTTGTTGGTATGGGAGGATATGTTCCCAGGGTTATCTGTGGTTTCAACACTTTAGAGTAAAAAAAAAAAAAAACTGCAACATTTTAGGTTTTATGGGACTGAGCTTAAATTTACAGGCCAAAATGATTTATTCCATTAAATTATATAATGTTAATATTCCATAAAGTAATAAAACCTATTTTGAACTAACAATCAATGAACTGCTGGATTTTTATTTACTAGCATTAACAAAGATTAATAAATACTGTCACAAATGTAGGCTTTTTAATGTATGCAAATTAGCACATCTGTAAAGATTACGCACTGTTTGTCCATATTAACAAACAATTAAAAAAAACCTTGTAATACATTTTTTGTTTGTCTTGATATAAGTAATCAACTCAGTAATTTTCATGGTGATATCTAAAGGTTAAATTTTTTACCCTATTCATGTGAGAAAAATAATGAATAGGATATATTTGGGTCTTTTTCTGAACTTTCCCCTAATGAGATTCTTCTGGGCTTTTTTTTCCCTTACTCAGGACATATTGAGGATACAAAATCAGTTGAGTTTGATTCGGTTGCAATTTGTTCACGGTTGACCCCCATTTTGGCTTAAAACGCCTGGACTATTAGGACTGACGATCAGTTCAACTTCACAGAGCACAATCCTAGAACTGCCTGGTCCAGAAGGTCTGCCTTATACAACATTATAGGAAGATCAAGCCATTACTAGCATGCTACACAACCCAAGCCCAAGCTCTTGTTCTATCCTGTAATGCTCTCTTGTTCAGGCCTTCCATCATGTGTCAAACCTCTGTAACTGATCCAGAATACAGCAGCGAGTGTTCTTGAAGGAGCCGAAGAGGGAACCTCACATAAACTTGCACTGGCTGCCACTCGCATCAAATATAAAGCACTGATGTTTGTCTACAGAACAACCACTGGCTCTAAACCCCATATGTGTCCTCCAGAGATGTACTCTTTATGCCGAGAGCAGTGTATGGCACTATTTGCATTCAGTAAAATAAGAAATGAATACATGTAGGTGGGTAACATGAGACCACATTTTTGTCATGCCATTCATCCACATTTCAGTTTTATGTTATCAATTGTTTCAGTTATGCGACCGGAAATCTCAGCAAGAGATTATACACTTCCTCACTCAGTAAGATTGTGAAATGTTTTTAAAATAAGTCACTTATGCTGAACCAAGGCTGCATTTATTTGATCAAAAATACAGTAAAAATGGTAATATTGTGAAAAATGATTACAATTTTAAATGTTTTCTGTGAAACAGAAATATTTTGTAATGTTATAAATGTCTTACCTGTTACTTTTGATTCATTTAATTTATCCTTGCTGAATAAAAGTATTATTTTCTTAAAAAAAAAAAAATCTTACTGACCACAAACTTTTGAACATGTCTATGTAATAATTTGTGTGTCCTTTTAATACAACACTCAGATATGACTGCACCAATCACCTGTATTCAATTACAATTTATTTCCCATATAAAAAATAAGCATCAAGATGGAAGAATACACTATGGTCTCGTGACCTTAGTATAGGTACTCACTCGGCTAATAGCTGCCCTGATTGCTGCCTCGCGCTAGGAAATAAATTAATTACTGTTATAAATATAAAACGTCACTAAAGACATATAATTTTCACAATCATTTTTAATGTTGACCCCCCCAGACCCCCCTCATTTCGAACCCTAGGCACAAACAATACCGGACGCTGAATTGAATGGCTATAATAGGGGAGCGCGGGGCACAACCTAACGTGGGGTTAAATGTAACACAGACCTTTTACATAGTTAGTCAGGGTCAACAGTGGTGGAACTAGAGTTTTATACATGGGGTGGCCACTGCTACTTTCGGGGGTACACAGTACACACACACACACAGTGGAAAAGCTTGTGGAAGGAATTGGGTCACTCTTTTTGTGTCTATAAGTGTTGAACATCCAAAATATTTGCAGAAAACAAAGCTGAAGCACCAAGGAGATAAGATACCGCATGTGTCTGTTATGAACTGCTGCGTTTATTTACAAAAAAACTCACATTTACAAAAATTTTTTTTGTTTTTTTTCAAATTAGATATAGCAGGCATCAAGCAGACATGTCCTTGAAAATTTTAAACAATTTTATTGGCCATCAATATAAAATCTTATCCTAGGAAGATTTAATACAACATAATTCTTTCTTTATAATAATTCTTTCTAAATATAATTCTTTAATTTATAATAATTTTTTAGTTTTCATTTTTGGGTGAACTATCCTTTTAATCTGGCAAAATCATCTCAACTTAAATTCCTGAATTGGGTATGTGATTGACTGCCTGTGTCTGGTAGATGCTCTGACCTGTTGCTGGTCCTGAAGTCTGACCACACTGACTCTGACTAGCCAGTGGTGATGCAAGGGCTGGGGTCTGTTTGCACCTGATCTGCCTGTTAGTCCAGTCATTTTAAGACAAAATGGGGGTCAACCTTGAACAAATTGCAACAGAAGCAAACTCAACTGATTTTGTATCCTCAATATGTCCTGAGTGAGGGGAAAAAAAAGTCCAGAAGAATCCCATTAGGGGAAAGTTTCGAAAAAACCCCCCACATATAGTCTATTCATACGCCTATTAATTCTTTCTCTAACGTGAATGGGGTAAAAAAATGTACCTTTAGATATCACCATGAAAATTACTGAGTTGATTACTTACATCAAGACAAACAAAAAATGTATTCCAAGTTTTTTTTTATTGTTTGTTAAGATGGACAAACGGTGCATAATCTAATTATGTATGTGCTAATTTGCATAAATACCACAACAGGTCTAAACATTGGGTACAGCCAGGTGAACATGTCTTGTTGAAGCTTGTTGACACATAACAGTAAAATACTTAATGTTAAGGTCTGAATGGAACACATTTAGGCTACCCATGAGCATTAATACATAGAGGCAGGAAGAAGTACTTTAGAAACCAGTCTTTATTAATGTTTAAGAGATGGGGTTTGGGTCTGGGTCTGTGGGACTGTTTCTGGGGGACGAGTCTGAGGGAAGAACAGGAGACAATGGTAAGAAGAATGCAGAAGACTAAAGGCAGGTAAAATAAAAAGTGAATCCCCAGAAACCGTTTTCGAAACTTTCCCCTAATGGGATTCCCCTAATTCGGGACTTTTTTTCCTTACTCAGGACATAATGAGGATACAAAATGATTTGAGTTTGCTTCTGTTGCAATTTGTTCAACCTTTTTTCATAAAATGACTGGACTATGTTTGTGCTTATTTAAAAAGAACTCTGATATCTCTCCCTTTCTTTTCATGTTTAATTGACCCTGTTCAAAAACGTGAAAAATTTAAAATATGATTTCAATATTCATATACTCCCTACCAGAAGCCTTCGATCGGTCAACGAGCGACGTCTCGTGGTCCCATCACAGAGAGCCAAATCATCACTTTCCAGAACATTCTCATTCACAGTTCCATGCTGGTGGAATGATCTCCCCACCGGCATCCGGAATGCAGAATCCATGACAACATTCAAAAAAGAGCTGAAAACTCTTCTCTTCCGTGAGTACTTAACCTCATAAAATATATATATATATATATATATATATATATATATATATATATATATTTATTTATTTATTTTTTCCTGTAAATTCTCGCTTTTCGGGCTTATGCTACTCTGAATAATGCCTGAACTTCGTATTTTGAGCACTTCTTGCGTTGTTTTTTGCCTCTTCACAATGACTTGCTTAATTTAGTCCCAATTTGTAAGTCGCTTTGGACAAAAGCGTCTGCTAAATGACTAAATGTAAATGTAAATGTAAATATTCTAATCATCCAATTACCAACATTTTTATCTTAACTCTTTCTCGCCAGTATAAAAAAAAAGGTGTTTTTGGTAATTTTCACAATTTCATGGCACCCCAGAATATTTTGTTGTATGAATATCTGAACATACCCTGTGCTTAAAAAAAAAAAAAAAAATTGGGTATGTGATTGACTGCCTGTGTCTGGTAGATGCTCTGACTTGTTGCTGGTTCTGAAGTCTGACCACACTGACTCTGACTAGCCAGTGGTGATGCAAGGGCTGGGGTCTGTTTGCACCTGATCTGCCTGTTAGTCCAGTCATTTTAAGACAAAATGGGGGTCAACCTTGAACAAATTGCAACAGAAGCAAACTCAACTGATTTTGTATCCTCAATATATCCTGAGTAAGGGGAAAAAAAAGTCCCGAAGAATCCCATTAGGGGAAAGTTTCGAAAAAAAACCCACATATAGTCTATTCATACGCCTATTAATTATTTCTCTAACGTGAATGGGGTAAAAAAATTAACCTTTAGATATCACCATGAAAATTACTGAGTTGATTACTTACATCAAGACAAACCAAAAATGTATTCCAAGTTTTTTTTTATTGTTTGTTAAGATGGACAAACGGTGCATAATCTAATTATGTATGTGCTAATTTGCATAAATACCACAACAGGTCTAAACATTGGGTACAGCCAGGTGAACATGTCTTGTTGAAGCTTGTTGACACATAACAGTAAAATACTTAATGTTAAGGTCTGAATGGAACACATTTAGGCTACCCATGAGCATTAATACATAGAGGCAGGAAGAAGTACTTTAGAAACCAGTCTTTATTAATGTTTAAGAGATGGGGTTTGGGTCCGTGGGACTGTTTCTGGGGGACGAGTCTGAGGGAAGAACAGGAGACAATGGTAAGGAGAATGCAGAAGACTAAAGGCAGGTAAACCAGAAACCGTTTTCGAAACTTTCCCCTAATGGGATTCCCCTAATTCGGGACTTTTTTTCCTTACTCAGGACATAATGAGGATAAAAAATGATTTGAGTTTGCTTCTGTTGCAATTTGTTGCAAACCTTTTTTCATAAAATGACTGGACTATGTTTGTGCTTATTTAAAAAGAACTCTGATATCTCTCCCTTTCTTTTCATGTTTAATTGACCCTGTTCAAAAATATGACAAATTTAAAATATGATTTCAATATTCATATACTCCCTACCAGAAGCCTTCGATCGGTCAACGAGCGACGTCTCATGGTCCCATCACAGAGAGCCAAAACATCACTTTCCAGAACATTCTCATTCACAGTTCCATGCTGGTGGAATGATCTCCCCACCGGCATCCGGAATGCAGAATCCATGACAACATTCAAAAAAGAGCTGAAAACTCTTCTCTTCCGTGAGCACTTAACCTCATAAAATATATATATATATATATATATATATATTTATTTATTTTTTCCTGTAAATTCTCGCTTTTCGGGCTTATGCTACTCTGAATAATGCCTGAACTTCGTATTTTGAGCACTTCTTGCGTTGTTTTTTGCCTCTTCACAATGACTTGCTTAATTTAGTCCCAATTTGTAAGTCGCTTTGGACAAAAGCGTCTGCTAAATGACTAAATGTAAATGTAAATGTAAATATTCTAATCATCCAATTACCAACATTTTTATCTTAACTCTTTCTCGCCAGTATAAAAAAAAAGGTGTTTTTGGTAATTTTCACAATTTCATGGCACCCCAGAATATTTTGTTGTATGAATATCTGAACATACCCTGTGCTTTAAAAAAAAAAAAAAAAAAAATTTATTCTGGCTTCGTGCGTCTTTTTTTTATCAACACTTGATTGTTGGCAAGTTTCATAAAAAGCAACATGAGCAAAAAGCTGAGAAAATCGCATTTTTATCAAAGACTACATCTAGATCAGATTCATAATGATGATCAAAAAAACACAGATCGAGTCCATCAACACCCTACACCCATAAAGCTTCATAGTCCTATAGTGATCGCATTATGATATCGCTTGTTTCTGCTCTTCTTTGCCTGCGTTTTGATCTCCTATCCTCACATTAGCTAGAACATTTGTGTACTCTAACGTACACACGGCAAGGTACTGTATATGCGTGTATTAGGCCTAATGTAGGCTATTCGGAGCAAACCACCCTGATGCTAAACCTTAAAAACTGACTTCAAATATGATGTTTTCTTATTCGGTGAAGTTCGGTATCTTGCAACCATCAACCATCTTTTTTTTTTTAAATCAGCATCAGCAACTGCCAGTAGCAAATCAAATTTTGGGGTGGCACACGGGGTGGCCAATCGCATGTCAGGGGTGTCCAGTGCCACCCCGGACCACCCGGACCCCCCTCTGGCTCCGCCACTGATCACGGTCAAGCAGATTGTGTTTCTGCTCTTTTTCTCTCGCTGCCAGAAGACGGTCTCCCGTGGATTTGTGGAAAGTTTTGATAAGATTTCGTGAAGATACTGGACAAAGAGTGTTTTGACACCATGCAAGTACTTTTTTTCATCATACGTTTTTTCGGTTTCTGAGTTGGGTGTGTACGTCACCAAATCTAACTCTATTACCTTAATCACTATCTTGTTGCAGAACACGAAATCCAGGGGGAGGAGTTGGATCCAGATCCAACTCCTCCCACCTTACATATACCTAAACCTACCCATCTCCACCCCCTGATCCCTAAACCCACCCCTAAACCTACCAATCTCCACCCCTTAGATCTGGATCCAACTCCGCCCCCTGGATCTCGTGTACTGCAGTGAGGTACTACTGATCTTGTTGGCTAATACATAGCACCATTTTGTCAGCAACTCCTAGCAAATGTTAGATAGGCTTAAGGTATAGCACTTTCAAAGCATTGTTCTTTATGGAACCTTATTAAAAGGGTTCTATTTATTACCAAAAACGTCAAAATAACCCTAATTTGGTACTGCGTAGAACCTTTTTTTCTTAAAGGTGCAGTATGTAAAATTGACAGCTAGTGGTTGAAATGGGTACTGCAGTCCAAATTCAAAATATTGGGAGAGTGTTGTTCCCCCGCCCCCTCCTCCTCAGACTCAATGCTCATGCGGGTTGCCAGATTGAGGTCGTGGAGAACTCTCCTCATATTATTGATATGCATTTAAAAGTTAATGGCCAAACGTATCTTTATAAAAGTCCACATTGCTATTGCAGATTAAATATAACACGGATAACATTAAATACATTTTTTTTTATCAGGTTAAACTTTGATTAGTCACTGAAAAACCTTTTTTGAAACCTCTCACTGTCGGTCGCGCATATCCACCATGTTTTGTAGTTTTTAAACTTTTTTTTACTCGTGTTTGTAGTTCTGAACTGGATCCTCCTCCAAAGCGTAATGGGTTGTGGGCAAAATTAGCTGTTATAGTGAACACGGAAATAGTAGACCATCCGGGGACTTCTGGCATACTCTTTTCAACATACTATGCTTTATGACACACTTATTTTAATCTCACATACTGTTTAGGATGGATAGTATATACATTGAGACATAAACACTGTGTTTTATGGCAACTGGCGTGTTGAAATACTACTGGGTAAATTGGCAGTGGGCGGAATCACACAGACGAAAACAAAAACAAAAACAGACATTCACGAAACGCACATTTCAAAGTAGAATAACTGGCTGTAGCATTGTTTTTCAGAGAAACAGGTATGTAAACTTAGCATGTTTCCTAAATATCTGAAACATATTATGGTATTTTAATGCTTTAGAATAGTCAAAAAATTACATACAGCACCTTTAACAGTATAGAATGTACTTTTTTTTAGAGGTTGTGAAGTAATTACTTATTCAATAATTACCTACAGAGTATGCGATTTCAGACGCAGCCAAAGTCTGACAGCTCAATATTCATTGGCGGCCATGTATTTTGAGATGCGTGAATGTCCTCAGACAATATAGCGGCACCTTGAACAAAGACACTGCATGCCAGTTTAAGTCAATCTTACGGTGGCCGAGAAGGGTCACAACACAAACAAACGCCACAACAACTACATATGCAGAAAACACCTCCAAATTCAGAAAACACATGCAAACGCCACAACAACTACATATTCAGAAAACACCTCCAAATTCAGAAAACACATGCAAACGCCACAACAACTACATATTCAGAAAACACATACAAACGCCACAACACATATTCAGAAAACACCTCCAAATTCAGAAAACACATGCAAACGCCACAACAACTACATATTCAGAAAACAACTTCGTCGATTTCACATCACGCACGCTGCAAATATTCACACCACCAGCAAATAGGGAAACGAACAGCAAACTGCAAAGACACAACGGAAATGTTTCCAGGGGGGCCATAATCAGTGACGGCTACAATAGGTGTTTCTCTTTTATTATGACAGACTTGTCAATGTGCTCTGATACCGAAGTGGTTTTGTGTGTTTTCAACATATTAAGTTATTGTCCCCATAACGTATTAGTCCACGCAGATAATTGTTAAACGTTCTGCCAACGTTGTTAGCTGGAAACTAGCTGGCTAGCTCGCTTCTGGTCACTAAATAGATGCATTACTGGCGTTTTTACATTGTTGTCCTGATATCTGAACTATTTATTTATTTTTCAGATTCAAATGTTCTGTCCGTTTTGTGCTGCAAACCACTTCGGTATCAGAGCACATCGACAAGTCTGTCATAATAAAAGAGAAACACCAGAGATTGTCTAATAAGGCCATAGACAGGCTCTGGAAACCCTTACCTTGTAGCCGTCACTGATTATGGCCCCCCTGGAAACATTTCCGTTGTGTCTTTGCAGTTTGCAGTTCGTTTCCCTATTTGCTCGTGCTGTGAATATTTGCAGCGTGCGTGATGTGAAATCGACGAAGTTGTTTTCTGAATATGTAGTTGTTGTGGCGTTTGCATGTGTTTTCTGAATTTGGAGGAGTTTTCTGAATATGTAGTTGTTGTGGTTTTTGTTTGTGTTGTGACCCTTCTCGGCCACCGTACAATCTGACTGATTGTTGCATAGCTAAAGCCATATTCATGTTTATTTCATTTTTCACAACCACAGACTGAGCACACACACGTACAAGAGGGAGAGCTGTTTTAGTTTAAATGACCACACCCACGTCAAACATATTGGCACCTTGTTGCAAAAGGGAATTAAAATTGATAACCAGACTCCAGAGAATCTTTCTGCACAGGTTTGGTTCTGATCAGGCAAAAAAAAAAAAAAAACCTATGACTAGCTCTCAAAAGTAGTAAAAAAATAAAATAATTTCACCAGGATGACATAAAACCCCATATGCTTTCTGTCAAGCATTCCAATGACATGACACTTGAGCCGGTGACAAAGTTCTGAGCCATTACATACTTTTGATCACAGTGGCACCACCGTTGGGTCAATTGGGTGAGCCTTGTTGACAGACAGGGTGGGTATACTACAATCCCTCAGTTTCAAGTTCTTGAAATTCTATCAATTACAATAGGGTTTCAATTATAATAATAAAGCAAAAGCATCCAGTAAGCACCAGAAAGGATATGATGCTATTGAAATGCCCTTTAGTGTTGTAATAGGCCTAGCCCCACAAATGACTTGAGTAATATGCCCCCCCACATAGGCCAGTAGAAATAGGCTTTTTGTGGTGCATATCTGAACAGAAACCATGTAAACTGAATAAATGTTTAAGTATAGCATTTGTGCTAGTAAAGACAACAAAAATAAATGCATTAACATTTATTAATTCATCAGAAGTCGCATTAACATTTATTAATTCATCAGAAGTCACATGACATTTCCAGTTATTTTTGGCCATATTCTTTAACGTCGATTGGGCCGACAGATACTCTTTCCAAGCGTAGATCTGAGGAACAAATGATTAGTGAGAACTAAAGCCACGTATGACAACAACAAGTTAGAGTTAATCCAAACCTGTAAGCAGTTGATCACTTCCACTTCTGATGCTACAAGTCGAGTCACAGCAGCCACACACCTGGTCAGAACCATCTGCAGACACCCACCTGACAAAACACTCAATTAAGTTAAAGTAGCTAATTAACTTGTACACTTATCTAGCAGGCAACATACCCATTAGCAGAGAAGGAACAAGCTTTCTGTTCAGAACTTGGAGAGGTTGCTGCAGCCACCTTCAAAATGCATGCGATGTAGACCTGCAGAGACAATTGTTTGTACACCATGGCAGCATATCATACATATAGTTACACAACAAAACATACCAGCCCACTGTCTGCTTGCTGGAACCTGAACGCCTCTAGCTGAAACCCTAGCTTATCACTTTGAGTCCGGGGCATAAAGTGAGACGTGGAGCCTGTGAGCTTGGCATCAACCAGGCACCTGTGAACAGAACCCAGTTAGAAGTCACACAACCCTTCTGGAAGCTGGGATACATGAGGTAGCACCTCTTACCCATAATTCTCAATAAAGGAGTATCTGGGGACAGAAGTAACATCAGGGACTGCAGTAGCCACACAGCTGTCCACAAACACACGGACGGGAACATGGCTGTACAAACTCACTGATGCTTCAAGATTTATCACGTCACCCAGGAAGTACTGGTTAGAAGGTCTCTCAAATCTCCAGTCATCTGCAAAGAAACACAAGTCTTAACACAGATGATTCACAAGCATACAACACATATGTTTGGGCTACACCAACCAGTCATGAGCTTGAGGGAGAAGACAAAGACTTCCTCTGCAACCTTAATTGAGGCATATGGGATCCAAGTGGGCATTAAGGTGTCGCTGCTCACATTATGTGTTCTGTAGAAGTTAAACAAGCGGTCATCTCTTGCCCATGAACAGCAGGATTAGAACATCCGGTGAGCCTGAATTAATTGAATCCTCACCTTGGATAATGACACTCAATACCAACCACCGCACCACTGCTCCTGACAATAGGAACACCATATGAAGCCTCTTGTGGGGTGTAGATAATGTTGAACCTATAGACAAGCTCATCCTCAGTCACCTAAACAGAAAGGTTAATAGAAGAACAGTCACATGGACGGTTCACAATACCTATGATTGTCACAACAGAACCTTACCATTGATGTGCTGCTACATCCATGCAGTTCAGACTCAAAGATCAGCACTTGAGCAGAAGAATCCTCTCCAGTTGCAGTACAGCCTCCCAGTGTAAAACCAGAGGACAACACTGGGTGCCCAGTCCCAAAGAAGTCCTTCATCACTTCCACATATACTGAATTCTCTCCACACTCAGCAGCTACACTGTTGGCAGAGACAGGATAAGGCAACTCAAAAGGAACATCTGGTTGCTGTAGTTCCTCTGGTAGACTTGGAAAGCTCCACGTCAGTTTCGCCATTGGACCCTGCAACAGCTCTTTTAATTGAACACCCATAAGATCTTGAGAAGACTTTCCAAAGTCAGTCCTGACTGGTGTCTGGACAGGAGACGGAGAGGGAAACCTTTGTGGTGCAAATACAGCATCACTGGAAACCAAAGACGTCCTGGAATCAGCCTGTTGAGAAGCTTGAGCTAATGTTCCAAGCTTAAACTCACTTGGACTCTGATTATGTGGTGCTCTTGCACTCCATTGTGCTTCAGAAAATCCAAGTGCAAGAATAAACACCAATCCAAATCCAACCTGCCAAAACCCCATTATTGCTAAGCTTGTTTCAATGACACATTAGGGTGCTACCATCCAAATTTATGCAGATGTAAATCAGAATGGCTCCACCTCTCTCGTGACAAGCATAATTTTTCTCTGCACCTGCCAATTTACTCAGTCAATATAACACAGGTGAAAGTCATTGATTCTAAATGAAGTACCATATAAGGGCATGTTATTAGTAGCTAAACCAAATAATTGCTTATTTTAAATATCAAAATGATAGATCAATTCCCTGAAACACAAACAACCCCAAGTCTTTTTGTGTCTTCCTTTTTTATTAATTCAGAAACATGGCCACAGACAGAATTGTCAACGACTATTAAAAATAATAAAGTTTAGTATGTTTCAGGTTTAGATTGTAACAAACGTTCTTCCCTCATGCGAACAGCAATCTTCACAAGGGACTGAAATGGAGACATTTATTTCAGGACCAAAAGGATCATAACATTATTTTATAATAGATTCAATGATATGTTTTCTTCCCATTACAACTGTTATGTTTGTGGATTCAATGTAGACTTCATTCTTTCTTGAACTATGTGATGGTCAGCACCAAAAGACTATAATCTGAACAGTCTACTACAAAAATTGAATTTAAAATATTAAAAGGTATGAACAAAAGACAAGCTCATTAATGAACATTAAAAAAAATGTTGGTGTTTAAAGCATGTTTAACAAACTCCATAGATTTTTATATCCAACTATTTCTATATTGAAAAACATGGCAAATGTAGTAAATCCAGATTAAATTCATATACACATTCATACATGGGGTGAGTGGGGCTAGTTGTAACACACACGGTTTAAAACTTTCCACACAATGCTTGCATGATAAAACTTGGTGTATTTACTAGTTGCCATATCAACATATAGATATATATATATTTTTTTTTTTTCAAAATGAAAAAATCTTTGGAAGATATCACTGAACATTATTTAACCATAGCAAAAGTAAATTTCTCACTGAAGTTGATTTTTCATCTCTGTTTTTGTGTTAATAAAAAATTTGACAAATCTGATATTATTTTAATCTTAAATCTGTTATTTAACCAGCAGAAGACACTAGCAGGGTTTAAATTAGTTGCGCATAGGGCACAACCCTAGAACTATGCTATTCTGTATACTTTTATAAAAATCTATTGAGAAACCATGAGAAATAGATGAATTAAGACTGAAAGTCAATGTTCAGGAATGATTAATTATTATTGTTTTGAACCATGCAGTATAGCTGTGTTTTGTGAGGTTTTTGTTGTCAAACTCAAAAATGTGTTTATTTTTAATATTATTTTATATGAAAAAGTTAATAATTGTATTTTATTGATCAAATATTTTAGTTTGTCTTGTATATTTTGTCGATTAGATCAGATAACATTTGAATCGGTCATGTTACAATGTGCCCTTCACGATACAACATGCCCTATCTATGGGGCATGTTGTCACATTTTACTTCCATTCTTTCAGGGTAAATCAAGAAAAAAGTATACACTGTATTAAAGAAACAAAACCACATAATTGCTACTAGATGTGTGAAATTAATGTGGAAAATAAATTCCCTGAACCCCAAGTGGATTTAAGCAAACTGAGAAAGTCAAAAAAAGATGGTTCTTTAAAGGTTCTTTACACGTAGTAACAGTTCTATTTAGAACTGTATCATCCTGAAGAACCATTTCTGAAATGGTTCTTTGAGTCAAAGTATAGGGTTCTTTATTCCCGCCTTTTTGTTTTTCAAATCTGTAACTGTCAAAGCCACCTCATTACTGGTTTTCTGGAGCTCATGCAGCTGTACAACTACACAAACTCCCAACAGGTAAATGATTTCTTTCTTAAAATGTCTATACATTTTAACTTTAAAAATTGTAACTGGTTTCCTATCAGTCATGTCTTTTTCTCTTTTCAGTTTAACAGAACATGTAAGTGTGAGCAGCTCTTTTCAATTAGGGACACTCATCTTCTCTTCTCTACAAAGTAAGTAACGGAGATAATGAATTTAAGATTAAGAATTTTTAATTATTACTTTATGCCTACACCCAGAAAACATTAAAACTATCATGACTTTATATCACCTTTTCCTTTTTACACCATTTTTGCAAATTTTGACCTTCATAAATAGTTTTTACATAATAAATTGGAAGAGACAAACTTTAACTCTTAACTCAATTGTGTATTTCAGATGCTGTCCCGTATCATAACCTCATCATCTGCAGAGAGAAATTGTCACTCAGAATACACACATAATGAGTACGTAAAGACATCATATATATAGAGCATTGTAAAGATATTTCACTTGAACTTCATTACATCTGTATCATGTTTTTGCTACAATTTGCCATGTCAATAAAAATTAAAAGTACCTAATTGACTCAACATCCTTTTTTAATATGTAAAACCCAAACAGAGGCAACAAAATATTATAAGACCAGGCAGAAAGAGGCCTAAAAAACTATATTCATAAATAATATATAAAAATAATGTTAATAATACTAATATGAATAATATGAAGATACTAATATTAATGAAAATAAACTATTATTAAAAAGGATATTTATAACACCATTAAACTACTTTTTACACAGCGTAGTTGTAGCACAGTGTACAGCCGCCAAGTGTACAACGATAATGAAATGAAAACAGGGAGCCACACAACTTTTCAGGTTTGAGTATTTATTTCGCCACATTTAACTTTGTTGGACTTTCACAATGTTGGAATTTAAATGTCAAAGTATGATTTTTCCCCCCACATTTGCATTGATCACTTGTTTTTTTTATTAAAAAGCCTGTTTTTCATGCAATAAACCCTTTAAAATGTGATTTTGAGCTCATTTTTATTTGTATTACTGTTATTATTAATAATAATAATTTTGCATGCAGCTGCCACACACAAATATAATTCAATAGCAATCACAATGTTTGATGATTTTATTTATTTATTGCAAAACTGTGAAGCCCTTTCATAAATCTCTATCTAGGCTATCTATTGATCCAGAATAGAAGGATGTTTGGATGAGGGATGGATGTATGGATATCTATCTATACAGATGTACAAACAATATCAAACTATACAGATAAAATAGTACTGATTTATGTGTGTTACAACTAACCCCTCTGTCTGTTACAATTAACCCTGCATATGGGGTAAGTTGTAACATTTGCACTTCTGTGACTTTCAGTGCAACTGTACGAAAATGGTAGGTCCTAGAAAAAAACTTGAAGTGTTCATTTGTAGCAGAGATGTGTATGTTGCTTGTGAAAAAAAAAAAAAAAAAAAGATTAATCTAACTTATTTTGGTTTTGGCTCAATTATTAAAAAAATAATTTGTTGTGATAATTTGTTAATTTGTAAAAAAAGGTTGTGCCCCGCGCACCCTACACTTGGCGAATGAACTCAATGACAACAGGTGACATCTAATTAATCAATAACCATGGTAACAAATGATGAGTGGGAAAATTGAACTGTACTGAAGAGAAACAAACTAAAAGTCCATGAAAATTAAACTTAAGGTAAAGATCCATCAGTGGACAAGTGGGGGATTTTGTAGAGACAACACTTCCCATCAAACAGGGCACTCAAGGATGTCATCCTCCAGGAGTTTAACAGAATATATATAAGAATCTGTCATGAACTTTACACTCAATGTCAAGAAGGGTTAGAGCAGTATACAGTTATAGAGTACATATGTACTACAATATTACACGTTTAATTTAATCAAGGGTGTACGCATTTGTATGAAAGAAATGTGATTGAAACTGACATTCTTGAATTCCTTACTACCAGAGAAAATTGTTTATCAGTGAAACTAGTGAGAGTCACATATGGGACATACAGTAATTCAGATGGAATGTAAAGATTGAACGGTTGAATTCTCAGTTCTTGTATTTGTTGGTATGGGAGGATGTGTTCCCAGGGTTATCTGTGGTTTCAACACTTTAGAGTAAAAAAAAAAAAAAACTGCAACATTTTAGGTTTTATGGGACTGAGCTTAAATTTACAGGACTAAATGATTTATTCCATTAAATTATATAATGTTAATATTCCATAAAGTAATAAAACCTATTTTGAACTAACAATCAATGAACTGCTGGATTTTTATTTACTAGCATTAACAAAGATTAATAAATACTGTCACAAATGTAGGCTTTTTAATGTATGCAAATTAGCACATCTGTAATTAGATTATGCACTTCTTGTCCATATTAACAAACAATTAAAAAAAACCTTGTAATACATTTTTTGTTTGTCTTGATATAAGTAATCAACTCAGTAATTTTCATGGTGATATCTAAAGGTTAAATTTTTTACCCTATTCATGTGAGAAAAATAATGAATTTTCTGAACTTTCCCCTAATGGGATTCTTCTGGGCTTTTTTTCCCCTTACTCAGGACATGTTGAGGATACAAAATCAGTTGAGTTTGATTCGGTTGCAATTTGTTCACGGTTGACCCCCATTTTGGCTTAAAACGCCTGGACTATTAGGACTGACGATCAGTTCAACTTCACAGAGCACAATCCTAGAACTGCCTGGTCCAGCAGGTCTGCCTTATACAACATTATAGGAAGATCAAGCCATTACTAGCATGCTACACAACCCAAGCCCAAGCTCTTGTTCTATCCTGTAATGCTCTCTTGTTCAGGCCTTCCATCATGTACTGTCAAACCTCTGTAACTGATCCAGAATACAGCAGCGAGTGTTCTTGAAGGAGCCGAAGAGGGAACCTCACATAAACTTGCACTGGTTGCCACTCGCATCAAATATAAAGCACTGATGTTTGTCTACGGAACAACCACTGGCTCTAAACCCCATATGTGTCCTCCAGAGATGTACTCTTTATGCCGAGAGCAGTGTATGGCACTATTTGCATTCAGTAAAATAAGAAATGAATACATGTAGGTGGGTAACATGAGACCACATTTTTGTCATGCCATTCATCCACATTTCAGTTTTATGTTATCAATTGTTTCAGTTATGCCACCGGAAATCTCAGCAAGAGATTATACACTTCCTCACTCAGTAAGATTGTGAAATGTTTTTAAAATAAGTCACTTATGCTGAACCAAGGCTGCATTTATTTGATCAAAAATACAGTAAAAATGGTAATATTGTGAAAAATGATTACAATTTTAAATGTTTTCTGTGAAACAGAAATATTTTGTAATGTTATAAATGTCTTACCTGTTACTTTTGATTCATTTAATTTATCCTTGCTGAATAAAAGTATTATTTTCTTAAAAAAAAAAAAAATCTTACTGACCACAAACTTTTGAACATGTCTATGTAATAATTTGTGTGTCCTTTTAATACAACACTCAGATATGACTGCACCAATCACCTGTATTCAATTACAATTTATTTCCCATATAAAAAATAAGCATCAAGATGGAAGAATACACTATGGTCTCGTGACCTTAGTATAGGTACTCACTCGGCTAATAGCTGCCCTGATTGCTGCCTCGCGCTAGGAAATAAATTAATTACTGTTATAAATATAAAACGTCACTAAAGACATATAATTTTCACAATCATTTTTAATGTTGACCCCCCCAGACCCCCCTCATTTCGAACCCTAGGCACAAACAATACCGGACGCTGAATTGAATGGCTATAATAGGGGAGCGCGGGGCACAACCTAACGTGGGGTTAAATGTAACACAGACCTTTTACATAGTTAGTCAGGGTCAACAGTGGTGGAACTAGAGTTTTATACATGGGGTGGCCACTGCTACTTTCGGGGGTACACAGTACACACACACACACAGTGGAAAAGCTTGTGGAAGGAATTGGGTCACTCTTTTTGTGTCTATAAGTGTTGAACATCCAAAATATTTGCAGAAAACAAAGCTGAAGCACCAAGGAGATAAGATACCGCATGTGTCTGTTATGAACTGCTGCGTTTATTTACAAAAAAACTCACATTTACAAAAAAAAATTGTTTTTTTTTTTCAAATTAGATATAGCAGGCATCAAGCAGACATGTCCTTGAAAATGTTAAACAATTTTATTGCCCATGCATCAATATAAAATCTTATCCTAGGAAGATTTAATACAACATATTTCTTTCTTTATAATAATTCTTTCTAAATATAATTCTTTAATTTATAATAATTTTTTTGTTTTCATTTTTGGGTGAACTATCCTTTTAATCTGGCAAAATCATCTCAACTTAAATTCCTGAATTGGGTATGTGATTGACTGCCTGTGTCTGGTAGATGCTCTGACCTGTTGCTGGTTCTGAAGTCTGACCACACTGACTCTGACTAGCCAGTGGTGATGTAAGGGCTGGGGTCTGTTTGCACCTGATCTGCCTGTTAGTCCAGTCATTTTAAGACAAAATGGGGGTCAACCTTGAACAAATTGCAACAGAAGCAAACTCAACTGATTTTGTATCCTCAATATGTCCTGAGTAAGGGGGAAAAAAAGTCCAGAAGAATCCCATTAGGGGAAAGTTTCGAAAAAAACCCCACATATAGTCTATTCATACGCCTATTCATTCTTTCTCTAACGTGAATGGGGTAAAAAAATTAGCCTTTAGATATCACCATGAAAATTACTGAGTTGATTACTTACATCAAGACAAACAAAAAATGTATTCCAAGGTTTTTTTTATTGTTTGTTAAGATGGACAAACGGTGCATAATCTAATTATGTATGTGCTAATTTGCATAAATACCACAACAGGTCTAAACATTGGGTACAGCCAGGTGAACATGTCTTGTTGAAGCTTGTTGACACATAACAGTAAAATACTTAATGTTAAGGTCTGAATGGAACACATTTAGGCTACCCATGAGCATTAATACATAGAGGCAGGAAGAAGTACTTTAGAAACCAGTCTTTATTAATGTTTAAGAGATGGGGTTTGGGTCTGGGTCTGTGGGACTGTTTCTGGGGGACGAGTCTGAGGGAAGAACAGGAGACAATGGTAAGGAGAATGCAGAAGACTAAAGGCAGGTAAAATAAAAAGTGAATCCCCAGAAACCGTTTTCGAAACTTTCCCCTAATGGGATTCCCCTAATTCGGGACTTTTTTTCCTTACTCAGGACATAATGAGGATACAAAATTATTTGAGTTTGCTTCTGTTGCAATTTGTTCAACCTTTTTTCATAAAATGACTGGACTATGTTTGTGCTTATTTAAAAAGAACTCTGATATCTCTCCCTTTCTTTTCATGTTTAATTGACCCTGTTCAAAAATGTGACAAATTTAAAATATGATTTCAATATTCATATACTCCCTACCAGAAGCCTTCGATCGGTCAACGAGCGACGTCTCGTGGTCCCATCACAGAGAGCCAAATCATCACTTTCCAGAACATTCTCATTCACAGTTCCATGCTGGTGGAATGATCTCCCCACCGGCATCCGGAATGCAGAATCCATGACAACATTCAAAAAAGAGCTGAAAACTCTTCTCTTCCGTGAGCACTTAACCTCATAAAAAAAATATATATATTTATTTATTTTTTCCTGTAAATTCTCGCTTTTCGGGCTTATGCTACTCTGAATAATGCCTGAACTTCGTATTTTGAGCACTTCTTGCGTTGTTTTTTGCCTCTTCACAATGACTTGCTTAATTTAGTCCCAATTTGTAAGTCGCTTTGGACAAAAGCGTCTGCTAAATGACTAAATGTAAATGTAAATGTAAATATTCTAATCATCCAATTACCAACATTTTTATCTTAACTCTTTCTCGCCAGTATAAAAAAAAAGGTGTTTTTGGTAATTTTCACAATTTCATGGCACCCCAGAATAATTTGTTGTATGAATATCTGAACATACCCTGTGCTTTATAAAAAAAATAAAAAAATAAAATAAAAAAAGTTTTATTCTGGCTTCGTGCGTCTTTTTTTTATCAACACTTGATTGTTGGCAAGTTTCATAAAAAGCAACATGAGCAAAAAGCTGAGAAAATCGCATTTTTATCAAAGACTACATCTAGATCAGATTCATAATGATGATCAAAAAAACACAGTAGATCGAGTCCATCAACACCCTACACCCATAAAGCTTCATAGTCCTATAGTGATCACATTATGATATCGCTTGTTTCTGCTCTTCTTTGCCTGCGTTTTGATCTCCTATCCTCACATTAGCTAGAACATTTGTGTACTCTAACGTACACACGGCAAGGTACTGTATATGCGTGTATTAGGCCTAATGTAGGCTATTCGGAGCAAACCACCCTAATGCTAAACCTTAAAAACTGACTTCAAATATGATGTTTTCTTATTCGGTGAAGTTCGGTATCTTGCAACCATCAACCATCTTTTTTTTTTTAAATCAGCATCAGCAACTGCCAGTAGCAAATCAAATTTTGGGGTGGCACACGGGGTGGCCAATTGCATGTCAGGGGTGTCCAGTGCCACCCCGGACCACCCGGACCCCCCTCTGGCTCCGCCACTGATCACGGTCAAGCAGGTTGTGTTTCTGCTCTTTTTCTCTCGCTGCCAGAAGACGGTCTCCCGTGGATTTGTGGAAAGTTTTGATAAGATTTCGTGAAGATACTGGACAAAGAGTGTTTTGACACCATGCAAGTACTTTTTTTCATCATACGTTTTTTCGGTTTCTGAGTTGGGTGTGTACGTCACCAAATCTAACTCTATTACCTTAATCACTATCTTGTTGCAGAACACGAAATCCAGGGGGAGGAGTTGGATCCAGATCCAACTCCTCCCACCTTACATATACCTAAACCTACCCATCTCCACCCCCTGATCCCTAAACCCGCCCCTAAACCTACCAATCTCCACCCCTTAGATCTGGATCCAACTCCGCCCCCTGGATCTCGTGTACTGCAGTGAGGTACTACTGATTTTGTTGGCTAATACATAGCACCATTTTGAAACATGTCAGCAACTCCTAGCAAATGTTAGATAGGCTTAAGGTATAGCACTTTCAAAGCATTGTTCTTTATGGAACCTTATTAAAAGGGTTCTATTTATTACCAAAAACGTCAAAATAACCCTAATTTGGTACTGCGTAGAACCTTTTTTTCTTAAAGGTGCAGTATGTAAAATTGACAGCTAGTGGTTGAAATGGGAACTGCAGTCCAAATTCAAAATATTGGGAGAGTGTTGTTCCCCCGCCCCCTCCTCCTCAGACTCAATGCTCATGCGGGTTGCCAGATTGAGGTCGTGGAGAACTCTCCTCATATTATTGATATGCATTTAAAAGTTAATGGCCAAACGTATCTTTATAAAAGTCCACATCGTTATTGCAGATTAAATATAACACGGATAACATTAAATACATTTTTTTTTTTATCAGGTTAAACTTTGATTAGTCACTGAAAAACCTTTTTTGAAACCTCTCACTGTCGGTCGCGCATATCCACCATGTTTTGTAGTTTTTAAACTTTTTTTTACTCGTGTTTGTAGTTCTGAACTGGATCCTCCTCCAAAGCGTAATGGGTTGTGGGCAAAATTAGCTGTTATAGTGAACACGGAAATAGTAGACCATCCAGGGACTTCTGGCATACTCTTTTCAACATACTATGGTTTATGACACACTTATTTTAATCTCACATACTGTTTAGGATGGATAGTATATACATTGAGACATAAACACTGTGTTTTATGGCAACTGGCGTGTTGAAATACTACTGGGTAAATTGGCAGTGGGCGGAATCACACAGACGAAAACAAAAACAAAAACAGACATTCACGAAACGCACATTTCAAAGTAGAATAACTGGCTGTAGCATTGTTTTTCAGAGAAACAGGTATGTAAACTTAGCATGTTTCCTAAATATCTGAAACATATTATGGTATTTTAATGCTTTAGAATAGTCAAAAAATTACATACAGCACCTTTAACAGTATAGAATGTACTTTTTTTTAGAGGTTGTGAAGTAATTACTTATTCAATAATTACCTACAGAGTATGCGATTTCAGACGCAGCCAAAGTCTGACAGCTCAATATTCATTGGCGGCCATGAATTTTGAGATGCGTGAATGTCCTCAGACAATATAGCGGCACCTTGAACAAAGACACTGCATGCCAGTTTAAGTCAATCTTACGGTGGCCGAGAAGGGTCACAACACAAACAAACGCCACAACAACTACATATTCAGAAAACACCTCCAAATTCAGAAAACACATACAAACTCCACAACAACTACATATTCAGAAAACACCTCCAAATTCAGAAAACACATACAAACGCCACAACAACTACATATTCAGAAAACACCTCCAAATTCAGAAAACACATACAAACGCCACAACAACTACATATTCAGAAAACACCTCCAAATTCAGAAAACACATACAAACGCCACAACAACTACATATTCAGAAAACACCTCCAAATTCAGAAAACACATGCAAACTCCACAACAACTACATATTCAGAAAACACCTCCAAATTCAGAAAACACATACAAACGCCACAACAACTACATATTCAGAAAACAACTTCGTCGATTTCACATCACGCACGCTGCAAATATTCACAGCACGAGCAAATAGGGAAACGAAAAGCAAACTGCAAAGACACAACGGAAATGTTTCCAGGGGGGCCATAATCAGTGACGGCTACAATAGGTGTTTCTCTTTTATTATGACAGACTTGTCAATGTGCTCTGATACCGAAGTGGTTTTGTGTGTTTTCAACATATTAAGTTATTGTCCCCATAATGTATTAGTCCACGCAGATAGTTGTTAAACGTTCTGCCAACGTTGTTAGCTGGAAACTAGCTGGCTAGCTCGCTTCTGGTCACTAAATAGATGCATTACCGGCGTTTTTACATTGTTGTCCTGATATCTGAACTATTTATTTATTTTTCAGATTCAAATGTTCTGTCCGTTTTGTGCTGCAAACCACTTCGGTATCAGAGCACATCGACAAGTCTGTCATAATAAAAGAGAAACACCAGAGATGGTCTAATAAGGCCGTAGACAGGCTCTGGAAACCCTTACCTTGTAGCCGTCACTGATTATGGCCCCCCTGGAAACATTTCCGTTGTGTCTTTGCAGTTTGTTTCCCTATTTGCTCGTGCTGTGAATATTTGCAGCGTGCGTGATGTGAAATCGACGAAGTTGTTTTCTGAATATGTAGTTGTTGTGGCGTTTGTATGTGTTTTCTGAATTTGGAGGTGTTTTCTGAATATGTAGTTGTTGTGGCGTTTGTATGTGTTTTCTGAATTTGGAGGTGTTTTCTGAATATGTAGTTGTGGTTTTTGTTTGTGTTGTGACCCTTCTCGGCCACCGTACAATCTGACTGATTGTTGCATAGCTAAAGCCATATTCATGTTTATTTCATTTTTCACAACCACAGACTGAGCACACACACGTACAAGAGGGAGAGCTGTTTTAGTTTAAATTACCACACCCACGTCAAACATATTGGCACCTTGTTGCAAAAGGGAATTAAAATTGATACCAGACTCCAGAGAATCTTTCTGCACAGGTTTGGTTCTGATCAGGCAAAAAAAAACAAAAAAAAAAACACAAACCTATGACTAGCTCTCAAAAGTAGTAAAAAAAATAAAATAATTTCACCAGGATGACATAAAACCCCATATGCTTTCTGTCAAGCATTCCAATGACATGACATTTGAGCCGGTGACAAAGTTCTGAGCCATTACATACTTTTGATCACAGTGGCACCACCGTTGGGTCAATTGGGGTGAGCCTTGTTGACAGACAGGGTGGGTATACTACAATCCCTCAGTTTCAAGTTCTTGAAATTCTATCAATTACAATAGGGTTTCAATTATAATAATAAAGCAAAAGCATCCAGTAAGCACCAGAAAGGATATGATGCTATTGAAATGCCCTTTAGTGTTGTAATAGGCCTAGCCCCACAAATGACTTGAGTAATATGCCCCCCACATAGGCCAGTAGAAATAGGCTTTTTGTGGTGCATATCTGAACAGAAACCATGTAAACTGAATAAATGTTTAAGCATAGCATTTGTGCTAGTAAGGACAACAAAAATAAATGCATTAACAACATTTATTAATTCATCAGAAGTCGCATGACATTTCCAGTTATTTTTGGCCATATTCTTTAACGTCGATTGGGCCAACAGATACTCTTTCCAAGCGTAGATCTGAGGAACAAATGATTAGTGAGAACTAAAGCCACGTATGACAATAACAAGTTAGAGTTAATCCAAACCTGTAAGCAGTTGATCACTTCCACTTCTGATGCTACAAGTCGTGTCACAGCAGCCACACACCTGGTCAGAACCATCTGCAGACACCCACCTGACAAAACACTCAATTAAGTTAAAGCAGCTAATTAACTTGTACACTTATCTAGCAGGAAACATACCCATTAGCAGAGAAGGAACAAGCTTTCTGTTCAGAACTTGGAGAGGTTGCTGCAGCCACCTTCAAAATGCATGCGATGTAGACCTGCAGAGACAATTGTTTGTACACCATGGCAGCATATCATACATATAGTTACACAACAAAACATACCAGCCCACTGTCTGCTTGCTGGAACCTGAACGCCTCTAGCTGAAACCCTAGCTTATCACTTTGAGTCCGGGGCATAAAGTGAGACGTGGAGCCTGTGAGCTTGGCATCAACCAGGCACCTGTGAACAGAACCCAGTTAGAAGTCACACAACCCTTCTGGAAGCTGGGATACATGAGGTAGCACCTCTTACCCATAATTCTCAATAAAGGAGTATCTGGGGACAGAAGTAACATCAGGGACTGCAGTAGCCACGCAGCTGTCCACAAACACACGGACGGGAACATGGCTGTACAAACTCACTGATGCTTCAAGATTTATCACGTCACCCAGGAAGTACTGGTTAGAAGGTCTCTCAAATCTCCAGTCATCTGCAAAGAAACAAGTCTTAACACAGATGATTCACAAGCATACAACACATATGTTTGGGCTACACCAACCAGTCATGAGCTTGAGGGAGAAGACAAAGACTTCCTCTGCAACCTTAATTGAGGCATATGGGATCCAAGTGGGCATTAAGGTGTCGCTGCTCACATTATGTGCTCTGTAGAAGTTAAACAAGCCGTCATCTCTTGCCCATGAACAGCAGGATTAGAACATCCGGTGAGCCTGAATTAATTGAATCCTCACCTTGGATAATGACACTCAATACCAACCACCGCACCACTGCTCCTGACAATAGGAACACCATATGAAGCCTCTTGTGGGGTGTAGATAATGTTGAACCTATAGACAAGCTCATCCTCAGTCACCTAAACAGAAAGGTTAATAGAAGAACAGTCACATGGACGGTTCACAATACCTATGATTGTCACAACAGAACCTTACCATTGATGTGCTGCTACATCCATGCAGTTCAGACTCAAAGATCAGCACTTGAGCAGAAGAATCCTCTCCAGTTGCAGTACAGCCTCCCAGTGTAAAACCAGAGGACAACACTGGGTGCCCAGTCCCAAAGAAGTCCTTCATCACTTCCACATATACTGAATTCTCTCCACACTCAGCAGCTACACTGTTGGCAGAGACAGGATAAGGCAACTCAAAAGGAACATCTGGTTGCTGTAGTTCCTCTGGTAGACTTGGAAAGCTCCACGTCAGTTTCGCCATTGGACCCTGCAACAGCTCTTTTAATTGAACACCCATAAGATCTTGAGAAGACTTTCCAAAGTCAGTCCTGACTGGTGTCTGGACAGGAGACGGAGAGGGAAACCTTTGTGGTGCAAATACAGCATCACTGGAAACCAAAGACGTCCTGGAATCAGCCTGTTGAGAAGCTTGAGCTAATGTTCCAAGCTTAAACTCACTTGGACTCTGATTATGTGGTGCTCTTGCACTCCATTGTGCTTCAGAAAATCCAAGTGCAAGAATAAACACCAATCCAAATCCAACCTGCCAAAACCCCATTATTGCTAAGCTTGTTTCAATGACACATTAGGGTGCTACCATCCAAATTTATGCAGATGTAAATCAGAATGGCTCCACCTCTCTCGTGACAAGCATAATTTTTCTCTGCACCTGCCAATTTACTCAGTCAATATAACACAGGTGAAAGTCATTGATTCTAAATGAAGTACCATATAAGGGCATGTTATTAGTAGCTAAACCAAATAATTGCTTATTTTAAATATCAAAATGATAGATCAATTCCCTGAAACACAAACAACCCCAAGTCTTTTTGTGTCTTCCTTTTTTATTAATTCAGAAACATGGCCACAGACAGAATTGTCAACGACTATTAAAAATAATAAAGTTTAGTATGTTTCAGGTTTAGATTGTAACAAACGTTCTTCCCTCATGCGAACAGCAATCTTCACAAGGGACTGAAATGGAGACATTTATTTCAGGACCAAAAGGATCATAACATTATTTTATAATAGATTCAATGATATGTTTTCTTCCCATTACAACTGTTATGTTTGTGGATTCAATGTAGACTTCATTCTTTCTTGAACTATGTGATGGTCAGCACCAAAAGACTATAATCTGAACAGTCTACTACAAAAATTGAATTTAAAATATTAAAAGGTATGAACAAAAGACAAGCTCATTAATGAACATTAAGAACATAAATTTTTTTTGGGGTGTTTAAAGCATGTTTAACAAACTCCATAGATTTTTATATCCAACTATTTCTATATTGAAAAACATGGCAAATGTAGTAAATCCAGATTAAATTCATATACACACATTCATACATGGGGTGAGCGGGGCTAGTTGTAACACACACGGTTTAAAACTTTCCACACAATGCTTGCCTGATAATACTTGGTGTATTTACTAGTTGCCATATCAACATATAGATATATATATATTTTTTTTTTTTCAAAATGAAAAAATCTTTGGAAGATATCACTGAACATTATTTAACCATAGCAAAAGTAAATTTCTCACTGAAGTTGATTTTTCATCTCTGTTTTTGTGTTAATTAAAAATTCGACAAATCTGATATTATTTTAATCTTAAATCTGTTATTTAACCAGCAGAAGACACTAGCAGGGTTTAAATTAGTTGCGCATAGGGCACAACCCTAGAACTATGCTATTCTGTTCTATACTTTTATAAAAATCTATTGAGAAACCATGAGAAATAGATGAATTAAGACTGAAAGTCAATGTTCAGGAATGAACATTTTATATGAAAAAGTTAATAATTGTATTTTATTGATCAAATATTTTAGTTTGTCTTGTATATTTTTTCGATTAGATCAGATAACATTTGAATCGGTCATGTTACAATGTGCCCTTCACGATACAACATGCCCTATCTATGGGGCATGTTGTCACATTTTACTTCCATTCTTTCAGGGTAAATCAAGAAAAAAGTATACACTGTATTAAAGAAACAAAACCACATAATTGTACTAGATGTGTGAAATTAATGTGGAAAAGAAATTCCCTGAACCCCAAGTGGATTTAAGCAAACTGAGAAAGTCAAAAAAAGATGGTTCTTTAAAGGTTCTTTACACGTAGTAACAGTTCTATTTAGAACTGTATCATCCTGAAGAACCATTTCTGAAATGGTTCTTTGAGTCAAAGTATAGGGTTCCCTATCGTCCGGTCACTACGACGTACGTCGTGGTGAACGACGAATAGGAATCTCGCTAGAGAGGCCAATCTACTTCGAGTGAAACTAAAACAAGCCAATACACATTGGCGTGCAATCATTTGTATCAGCTGCGCAGCCTCGCAGCGCGGGTATTTAACGAGCAGCTGATGCGATTGCACTTCAGCTTTTTGCTTCGGAGCCAAGCACTTCGATGCGTCTTCTGAGAGTGGAAGGAAACGAGCCTTTTGGATCTCTCTTTCGGTGCGGGTGTCACAACACGGCAGCGGGGACAGTCTTCTTTTTCTTCTTTGTGTGTTTGTCTTTCTGTGGTTTGTCACGGTAAACTGAGCAAACAAAAAAGGCTGTTTTTACAGCTGGTAAGGTGCGCCGCGAGCGCTCAAAGGCTGTTATTACAGCTGGTAAGACAGCGAGAAGAGAGAGAGCGCACAGACGGGTGCACATTCCCGTTTGTGTTCGCAGTGTCAGAGGGTTCACTCCTCAGAGGGTTGCTTCGGGCAGTGACGTGGGTGACCTGAGGATCACGGTGAGCGCGTCTCCTTCGGGGAACCAACCCCCTAGGAGCCCTCACCCCTCTCATGCTCCGCAGCCAGTTGAGCCCCCATTGGAGAAAGCTGGACCATCCTCGCGGTGTGTACCGGTTGTCTCCTTTGGGGCTCCCTGTGAGGATCAGATGTCGATCGCGGCATCGGAGGGTGGGTCAGATGTCTCTGCGGATGACGACTCAGCGCCGTTACCTCCTTCGGGTGTGTCAACGATGCCTGAGACGGACCCGGAGATGATGGCCATGCTTTCCCGGGCCGCCAACGGGGTCGGGCTCGTGTGGAATCCTCCACCGTGTCCCGAACCCTCGAGGTTGGACGATTGGTATCTCGGGGTGGCGCGCGCTGGTTCTCAGCAACCCACCCCAGTGCCTTTCTTCCCGGAAGTGCATGAGGAGCTTACGGGGGCGTGGACGGCACCTTTCACTGCCAGAAACCGTTCCGGTGGCTCCTCCTCCCTCACCACCCTTGATGGCGGGGCAGCTAAGGGATACACGCGCATCCCGCCAGTGGAACGGGCCGTTGCTATGCAACTGTGCCCTAACTCCACTTGGCGCGGAGAACCGTGTCTCCCTTCACGGGCCTGTAAGTACTCGTCGGATCTAACTGGCAAGGCTTACAAGGCCTGTGGGGAAGCTGCCTCTGCCATGCACGCCATGGCGTTGCTGCAGGTTCATCAGGCCAAGGCACTGAAGAACCTGCACGAGGGTGGTCATGATCCCCAAGTTCTTCAGGAACTTCGTATCGCGACGGACCTCGCGCTTCGTGCGACGAAGGTGACCGCGCGGTCGGTGGGTCGTGCGATGTCCACCATGGTGGTCCAGGAACGCCATCTCTGGCTGTGTCTGGCGGACATGCGGGAGACCGACAAGCTCCGGTTCCTTAACGCCCCCGTGTCCCAGACCGGCCTCTTCGGCGACGCGGTCGAGAACTTCGCCCAGCAGTTCTCGGCTGTACAAAAGCAGACTGAGGCCATCCGTCACATCCTGCCGCGGCGGCCAGCTGCTGCTCCCACCCCTCCGTCTGCGGCTCCTCAGTCTGCTCGTCGCCGAGGGCGGCCTCCTGCGTCTGCCCCTGCTCCCGCGCCGCCGCAGCAGCCTCCATCTAAACGGCGCCGTGGAGCCAGTCGCAGGCGGGCCGCCCCACCCGTCCAGGACCCCGCTAAGAAGGGCGGCAAAGCCAGGAGCAAGCGGCCCTAGGACGGGCGACCCAGAGATGGCAGGGACTGCTCTCCAGGAGACGATGACCGCATCGCTCCATCCCCCGGAAGAGGGCCGGGTGGAAAATCCTTGTTTTCCTTTTGTTTTTGTTCCGCCGCTGGCCTCAAAACCAGCGGTACCCAAATTTTCAATAAAAGAGCAGTTTCTTACATCTCTGGGTCCGAAGAAGGCCCGGAGAGCAGTGGGGGGAGAGAATCCTCACCACTCTCATCCGCCTCTTCTATCGCCAGCAGGCAGCAGTGTGCAGTTCAAGGACGCAACCAAGCCGCCTCCTGCACCTCCGGCCTCGTGGAATCAGGTAAGTGTTGCACAGCACACTCAGACTCCGCTACGGGCTGCCTCCCAGAGAGAGCCTCCCGAGTCGAGCCCCTGTGTTCCACCTCGCTGCCCCACTCCGGGTACGCCTACGGTCCCTTTGGTCCCGCTTGTACGGTCTCTGCGAGCCTGGTTAGCGCTCCCCAGTCCGTCTCGCTGGCTCATTCGGACCATCAGGCTCGGCTATGCGATTCAGTTCGCCCGGCGTCCCCCCAAGTTTCGGGCCATCCACTCCACTACAGTGAGAGCAGCCGATGCCCATGTCTTGCGTGCGGAGATCGCAGTCCTACTGGCAAAGGATGCGATAGAGCCGGTCCCTCCAGCCGATATGAGGTCAGGGCACTACAGTCCCTACTTCATTGTACCCAAGAAAGGAGGTGGGTTACGACCGATCTTGGACCTGCGAGTTTTGAATCGGAGCCTTCACAACTACCGTTCAAAATGCTTACGCAGAAACGCATTTTCGAATGCATCCGTCCCCAAGATTGGTTCGCAGCGATCGACCTGAAGGACGCGTACTTTCATGTCTCGATTCTTCCTCGACACAGGCCGTTTCTGCGCTTTGCATTCGAGGGTCGAGCATATCAGTACAAGGTCCTGCCCTTCGGGCTGGCCCTGTCCCCCCGTGTCTTCACGAAAGTCACGGAGGGGGCCCTTGTTCCCATGAGAGAACAGGGCGTTCGCATTCTCAACTATCTCGACGACTGGCTCATACTGGCACACTCTCGAGATCAGTTATGCGAACACAGGGACCTCGTGCTCAGGCACCTCAGCCAGCTGGGCCTTCAGGTCAACTGGGAGAAGAGCAAACTCGCCCCCGTGCAGAGGATCTCTTATCTCGGTATGGAGTTGGATTCGGTCGCACAGACAGCGCGCCTCACAGAGCAACGCGCTCAGTCGGTGCTGAACTGCTTGAACTCGTTCAAAGGCAGGACGGCGGTCCCACTGAAATGTTTTCAGAGGCTCCTGGGGCATATGGCAGCGGCAGCAGCGGTAACTCCGCTCGGGCTGCTTCATATGAGACCGCTTCAGCACTGGCTTCACGGCCGAGTCCCGAGATGGGCGTGGCATCACGGCACTCACCGGGTGGCAATCACACCGGCGTGCCGCCAGACCTTCAGCCCGTGGTCAGACCCCTCGTTCCTTCGGGCAGGAGTCCCCTTGGAACAGGTGTCCAGGCATGCTGTGGTATTCACAGATGCCTCTGCCACCGGCTGGGGTGCCACGTACAACGGGCATGCAGTATCAGGGGTGTGGACGGGCCCCCAACTGCACTGGCACATCAACTGCCTCGAGTTGCTAGCAGTTCGTCTCGCTCTGAGCCGCCTAAAAAGGCCACTACAGGGCAGAGACGTGCTGGTCCGTACGGACAACACTGCGACCGTTGCGTACATCAACCGTCAAGGTGGTCTACGCTCCCGTCGCATGTCGCAACTCGCCCGCCATCTCCTCCTTTGGAGTCAGAAGCGTCTGAGGTCGCTTCGAGCCATGTATGTCCCCGGTGTGCTCAACCGTGTGGCCGACGAGCTATCACGAGCTGTGCTCCCGGGAGAATGGCGACTCCACCCCCAGGTGGTTCAGCTGATCTGGAGAGAGTTCGGGGAGGCTCAGGTAGACCTGTTTGCCTCCTCAGAGACCTCCCACTGCCAGCTGTTTTACTCCCTGACCGAGGGAACACTCGGCACGGACGCACTGGCTCACAGCTGGCCCCGGGGCCTCTGCAAATATGCATTTCCCCCAGTGAGCCTACTTGCACAGACCCTGTGCAAAGTCAGGGAGGACGAGGAGCAGGTCCTTCTGGTGGCTCCCTATTGGCCCACCCGGACTTGGTTCCCAGAACTCATGCTCCTCGTGACAGTCCCTCCCTGGCCCATTCCTCTGAGGAAGGATCTTCTGACTCAGAGACGGGGCACCCTATGGCACCCGCGTCCAGACCTCTGGAAACTCCATGTCTGGTCCCTAGACGGGACGCGGAGGTTCTAGGTGACTTACCCCCAGAGGTACTTAACACCATCACTTCTGCGCGAGCGCCGTCTACGAGACGTGCGTACGCCTTGAAGTGGAACCTGTTCGTTGAGTGGTGTTCCTCCCGTAGAGAGGACCCCCGAAGATGTTCGATAGGGTCAGTGCTTTCCTTCTTGCAGCAAGGGTTGGAGCGAAGGCTGTCTCCCTCCACCCTTAAAGTACATGCTGCTGCTATTTCAGCATATCATGACCACATAGATGGCAAAACAGTTGGGAAGCACGACCTGGTCGTCAGGTTCCTTAGGGGGGCGAGACGATTAAATCCTCCTCGTCCCCCCTCCATACCCTCTTGGGACCTTTCCCTGGTGCTCCGAGCACTTCAGGATGCTCCCTTTGAGCCTTTGCAGTCAGCAGACTTAAAGCTTCTCTCCTTGAAGACTTTGCTGCTGATTGCACTGGCTTCGATCAAGAGGGTAGGGGACCTGCAAGCATTTTCGGTCGACGAATCGTGCCTAGAGTTCGGGCCGGGTGACAACCATGTTGTACTGAGACCCCGGCCTGGCTATGTGCCCAAGGTTCCTACCACTCCCTTTAGAGATCAGGTAGTGAACCTGCAAGCGCTGCCCCTGGAGGAGGCAGACCCAGCCCTGGCTTTGCTCTGTCCCGTTCGCGCTCTGCGTATGTACGTGGACAGAACTCAAAGCATCAGGACCTCAGACCAGCTCTTTGTCTGTTACGGAGGCCAGCAGAAGGGAAAGGCTGTCTCCAAGCAGAGGATGGCCCACTGGATAGTGGATGCCATCGCCTTGGCTTACCAAGCTCAAGGCGTGCCCTGCCCGCTCAGGTTGCATGCACACTCCACGAGAGGCGTTGCATCCTCCTGGGCGCTGGCACGTGGCTCCTCGCTAACAGATATCTGTAGAGCTGCGGGCTGGGCGACACCTAACACGTTCGCTAGATTCTATAGCCTACGTGTAGAGCCTGTGTCCTCCCGTGTTCTCACCCTAAACGGGTAGAAGCACTGTGAGTACCGGCTCTGTCGGCTTGCTGCATCCTACTGTGCATCCTTATTGCTCCAGAGTCGAACCTGTTGAGTCCTCCAACACCCTCGGCACGGACATGGCGGAGCGTCCAGTGCCAGGCCTTTATCCGCTGAATCCTTGAGATCCGGGTCTCGGCTGGGTCCCATATGTGTGACCCTACGGGGATCCCATATGTGTATATTCTCCACGGCTGCTCCTAAACGGAAGCCCGTGTCTTTCCCTTGGGCTAAGTCACCCATTATTCATATGCAGTACAACCCTCGGGTTAGTCCATATGTCTATTCCCACATAACTCTTCTTAAGAATGTGGCTCCCGCAGCGTTCCCCTCCCTCAGATCGGGCACGCTTTCCCAGTGTTATCCAATAATCTCACTGTATGGGTTATAACGGAACAACAGTGACGGATACTCTCGGTGTAAGCCTTCTCCTATCGTTCTTCCAGGCAAGAAGGTGTGGAGGCTTACACAGGGCGCTGGATGGGGTGCAGCAGCTGTGGCGCTTTGGTAGGGATTCCTATTCGTCGTTCACCACGACGTACGTCGTAGTGACCGGACGATAGGGAACGTCTCGGTTACATATGGTAACCCTCGTTCCCTGAGGGAGGGAACGGAGACGTACGTCCCGTCGCCACATCTGCTGCTACCCGCAGGGGCGTCCAGCTTTTTCAGGCTTGGCTCCTCAGCAAAAAACTGAAGTGCAATCGCATCAGCTGCTCGTTAAATACCCGCGCTGCGAGGCTGCGCAGCTGATACAAATGATTGCACGCCAATGTGTATTGGCTTGTTTTAGTTTCACTCGAAGTAGATTGGCCTCTCTAGCGAGATTCCTATTCGTCGTTCACCACGACGTACGTCTCCGTTCCCTCCCTCAGGGAACGAGGGTTACCATATGTAACCGAGACGTTCTTTATTCCCGCCTTTTTGTTTTTCAAATCTGTAACTGTCAAAGCCACCTCATTACTGGTTTTCTGGAGCTCATGCAGCTGTACAACTACACAAACTCTCAACAGGTAAATGATTTCTTTCTTAAAATGTCTATACATTTTAACTTTAAAAATTGTAACTGGTTTCCTATCAGTCATGTCTTTTTCTCTTTTCAGTTTAACAGAACATGTAAGTGTGAGCAGCTCTTTTCAATTAGGGACACTCATCTTCTCTTCTCTACAAAGTAAGTAACGGAGATAATGAATTTAAGATCCATATTGTTCGAATTTTTTATTATTACTTTATGCCTACACCCAGAAAACATTAAAACTATCATGACTTTATATCACTTTTTCCTTTTAACACCATTTTTGCTAATTTTGACCTTCATAAATAGTTTTTACTTAATAAATTGGAAGAGACAAACTTTAACTCTTAACTCAATTGTGTATTTCAGATGCTGTCCCGTATCATAACCTCATCATCTGCAGAGAGAAATTGTCACTCAGAATACACACATAATGAGTACGTAAAGACATCATATATATAGAGCATTGTAAAGATATTTCACTTGAACTTCATTACATCTGTTTCATGTTTTTGCTACAATTTGCCATGTCAATAAAAATTAAAAGTACCTAATTGACTCAACATCCTTTTTTAATATGTAAAACCCAAACAGAGGCAACAAAATATTATAAGACCAGGCAGATAGAGGCCTAAAAAAACTATATTCATAAATAATATATAAAAATAATGTTAATAATACTAATATGAATAATATGAAGATACTAATATTAATGAAAATAAACTATTATTAAAAAGGATATTTATAACACCATTAAACTACTTTTTACACAGCGTAGTTGTAGCACAGTGTACAGCCGCCAAGTGTACAACGATAATGAAATGAAAACAGGGAGCCACACAACTTTTCAGGTTTGAGTATTTATTTCGCCACATTTAACTTTGTTGGACTTTCACAATGTTGGAATTTAAATGTCAAAGTATGATTTTTCCCCCCACATTTGCATTGATCACTTGTTTTTTTTTATTAAAAAGCCTGTTTTTCATGCAATAAACCCTTTAAAATGTGATTTTGAGCTCATTTTTATTTGTATTACTGTTATTATTAATAATAATAATTTTGCATCCAGCTGCCACACAAATATAATTCAATAGCAATCACAATGTTTGATGATTTAATTATTTATTGCAAAACTGTGAAGCCCTTTCATAAATCTCTATCTAGGCTATCTATTGATCCAGAATAGAAGAATGTTTGGATGAGGGATGGATGTATGGATATCTATCTATACAGATGTACAAACAATATCAAACTATACAGATAAAATAGTACTGAATTATGTGTGTTACAACTAACCCCTCTGTCTGTTACAATTAACCCTGCATATGGGGTAAGTTGTAACATTTGCACTTCTGTGACTTTCAGTGCAACTGTACGAAAATGGTAGGTCCTAGAAAAAAACTTGAATTGTTCATTTGTAGCAGAGATGTGTATGTTGCTTGTGAAAAAAAAAAGAAAAAAAAAAGATTAATCTAACTTATTTTGGTTTTGGCTCAATTATTAAAAAAATAATTTGTTGTGATAATTTGCACTTGGCGAATGAACTCAATGACAACAGGTGACATCTAATTAATCAATAACCATGGTAACAAATGATGAGTGGGAAAATTGAACTGTACTGAAGAGAAACAAACTAAAAGTCCATGAAAATTAAACTTAAGGTAACGATCCATCAGTGGACAAGTGGGGGATTTTGTAGAGACAACACTTCCCATCAAACAGGGCACTCAAGGATGTCATCCTCCAGGAGTTTAACAGAATATATATAAGAATCTGTCATGAACTTTACACTCAATGTCAAGAAGGGTCAGAGCAGTATACAGTTATAGAGTACATATGTATTACACGTTTAATTTAATCAAGGGTGTACTCATTTTTACGCATTTGTATGAAAGAAATGTGATTGAAACTGACATTCTTGAATTCCTTACTACCAGAGAAAATTGTTTATCAGTGAAACTAGTGAGAGTCACATATGGGACATACAGTAATTCAGATGGAATGTAAAGATTGAACGGTTGAATTCTCAGTTCTTGTATTTGTTGGTATGGGAGGATGTGTTCCCAGGGTTATCTGTGGTTTCAACACTTTAGAGTAAAAAAAAAACTGCAACATTTTAGGTTTTATGGGACTGAGCTTAAATTTACAGGACAAAATGATGTATTCCATTAAATTATATAATGTTAATATTCCATAAAGTACACTGTAAAATCGAATATTATTCCTTACTATAAAAATACTAGTAAGTTTACTTGATTTTAGCCAAAATGTTGAGCTTACTACAAATTTTATATTGTTGCTGAAATATTCGAAAATATAGCTCCCATAACTAGTGTAATCTAAGTAAAATTACTCAAAATGTCCAAGATGGGCTGTTACGCATGCGTACTACTGGTCCACAATTTCCCCTCCCCCACTGTCCACACAGCACAGAAGCACATGCAGAGGAGCTTCGTGAAGTTCAAGGTAAACTCTTTTAATTTAAACCTCATTTTCAGATTTGTGTTTGTTTGCTAGTCTTAATAATCGTTCAAATGTCTGTATTTTGTTAGTTGCATTCTTGTTTTGTTGAATATTAGCCCATGTTAAGAACTTTCACAAACACGTTTTTGTGCTGAAGTAATTTCCCTTCAAACAACTTATTTTCTGCTTTATATCTTTAATCCAGCTGCCTGTTTGCCTATTAATTACTATTAATTCGTTAATTTGTTGTAGTGATGGGCAGGGTTAGCCAGTAATTTGAACTAATGATTGGTCTTGATGCAGACGCGAATGTTTAACGTTACAGAAATCAAAATTTAGTGACAATTATACAAATCGTGTCAAATGGGTCACCTCGGTTTGAATGTTGTGTTTGTTATGGTATGATTTTCGTCGACGCTCAGCATAAACTATGATAATGTTAGCTGGACGCGCCAATTTTGAATAGGCAGCTCAGAGACACGGCTGCATTCACTCTAGAGAGCGCGCAATACAGACAAAGTACAAATGGATGGAAAAGACCGCTAACGTTACATCTTTAGATCAGTTATTTTAAAATCTTTAAAATACATATTTTTTAACTTGACTGGGCACGTTAAAAACCTAACGATAAATGACGAACTCCAGTCAAGCCGGTTAATTCGAAAACCCAATGCGTGCTTATTATGATAACTATGGCAATATGCAGGCAGCAAAATAAGAGGGAAATTGTGAGGTGTTTTTCAATCGAGTTTGTTAGCGAGTATTTTACAGAAATTATATATTGAGCGAGTACATCATGAATACATTTCCCAAACCGTGTTTTTGTCTTATCATGAATCACTATAGTATACATATAATCAGTGTTTATATTCGGACTATTTTAGGCCAGGCGGGTTAACCGCTGCAGAGTAACGTTAGCCCAGTGCCTGCGTGGCTCGTCATAGACATGAGAGAAGTAGCTCCGGCTGCAATGTTCTTCCGCAAGATGCATGCAGTTCTGTTTATTAACCGCTAAAGTGCCAAAAGTTATGGACTGCTGCTTTCAAAGTCAAGGCAACACATTTTTCTACATAAATGCCAACACTGGGGGCATTTATTGCTTTTTTGAATAGTTAATGTGATGCTAGTTTTGAAACAATGCACATTTTCAAAACTGCTTTTGTAAATGTTCATTAAACAGAGATATAATTGCGTACTCCACATTTCATTCATTTCCTGTTTTTTTTTATAAATTTTTTTTATTATAAAAAGAAATAATATATTGGGAAGAACCGAGTTAAGTGTATTGGTCTGGCCCTCTACAACCGCCCAAGTTTTTTATGTGGCCCTTGGGAAAATTAATTGCCCACCCCTGCCTTAACCTATGGTATCAATTTTCTGGCAAAATTAAATAAATCAATTAAATAATAAAAATGAAAACTAAAACCAGATTAACCATTTCATTACAGAAAACTGTACACAAAATATGTGCCATTATAATTATTTCATTTTCACAGTGACAATGCATCATCTGTCAAATTGAAAAATAAAATGCAATTGGTGATTTCACATTTTATTTTCTCTACAATCTCGAGGCAAGACAGCCAATATTAAAATGAAAAGGCAACGTGAAAAAGAAACTGCAAATAGTTTTTACAAAGCTTTTTATTAACTCACTTATTTTGTTAGCGTTAATAAAAAGCTTTGTAAAAAAACTATTTTCTTTTTCATGTTTGCCTTTTCATTTTAATATTGGCAGTCTTGCCTCGGGATTGTAGTGAAAATGAAATGTGAAAGCACCAATTGCATTTTATTTTTCAATTTGACAGGGATGATGCACTGTCACCATGAAAACTTAAACAGTCTTAGTTTTCAAATAATACCTAATGCATGTGATGTTTCCATTTAACTCATTGACCAACTGCTTTGCATGTGTCCAACAATTTGAAAAAAGAGAGGGAGAGAAACACCAGTCTATGCATCTGATTATGTTGTTTGTTCTTTGACTTTTGATTGATGTAATTTTTTATTTTTTTATTTTAAGGCGTATCCAAGAGATGAAGATTTTGCCCAAGTTGCCGCAGCTCTAATCAAAGCACATCCCTGTTGACTGAACAGGGCTCCCCAACAGGCTCAGCTGGCTGGAAAAACAGCCTGAAATTTAAAATGGCCAACTATAGAACAAAACTCCGTAAATGTGGCTGTAGTGATGTTGCAGTTGGGGGAAAGAGAGGTGAAACCATGGCAACAAAGTCAGGCTTTAAAAAACCCAGGCGATTTGAATTAAATTTCTTGCCAAACTTTCCTAATGGGGAAGATGAAGAAAGTCAAGAATGCACAAGAGTAGAACTTGTAGAAGAAATTAAAAAGAGGCCCCCAAACATGAGCCTGATTGGCAAGAAGATGGACAGCACATTTGCTTTGAGACGGAAAGAAATTATCCACTCTGAACCTCCTGTCTGTGAGATTTTGAAGAAGTGGCCAGCACTTTTCATGGAAAGCCAGGTTTGTTTTCTTTTCCTCTTCAAAAACCTGTGTTTTTTATGAATTGTGTGTTTGAATGTTAACAACCACTCTTATGTTAATGCTTTAGATCTTAGCAGAATTCAATCGCATATCTGGGAAAAATCTGAAATCTCAGTTCTACGCTGCGTTGGACACACACTCTACACGCTTGTTTGAAATTTTCTGGAAAAAAGGAGGAAACCAGGGAAGAATACTTGATGAAATTTTGCAACAAGTTAATTCAAAGGTATTATTTTATGATGCTATCTTTGAATCATAATCTGCATATGATTGTTACCCTCGGCCGATAACGTGTCTACCTGTCTCTACTTTTTCATAGCCATCTGATGTAACATTTGTTCGCACCGCAGTACTTCAGGGACTTCCAGTCCTCTTGGGGGATGACCCAGAGGAATTTTTCAGGACGTGCTTTGTAAGTAATGTTATTGGTATTTCTGCTTTCTTAAAGGGATGGTCCGGAGTTAGATCAACCTAGGGTAATTTGCACCATGACATCGAGCCAAACACATTTGAATAAAATCCTGATGTACTTACAAACTTTACAATGCCTCGTTTTATGAGTACAGAACCTATTAGTACATTTACATTTAGTCATTTAGCAGACGCCTTTATCCAAAGCGACTTACAAATTAGGACAAAAAATTCAGCGAGTCATCATAAAGAGGCAAAAACAACAACAACGCAAGAAGTGCTCAAAATACGAAGTTCAGGTATTATTCAGAGTAGCATAAGCCTGATAAGTGATGTTTCAAAGGGAAAGGATATATATATATTTTTTTTTTTTTTTTTATAAGGTTAAGTGCTCACGGAAGAGATGGGTTTTCAGCTGTCTTTTGAATGTTGTCAGGGATTCTGCATTCCGGATGAGGGTGGGGAGAGCGTTCCACCAGCATGGTACTATTGTAGAAGTGTGGTTCTGGGCATTATTAGTGGGGTAATTTACGAGATACATAGAGCCATTAGCGCCTGCTCTAAGCCATACAGCTGATATCACTAAATAAGCTATAATTTTAATAATCTTCAACCAAGGGAAAAAAGGCTTCTGGGGGGTGTTTGGCTTGATGTCATGGTGCAAAGGGTGAATCTAGGTTGATTTTACTCCGGACCATCCCTTTAAATTGCCATTTTGTTTTATTCCATGAGAATATAGCTCATGTTAGGACAAATATTAATCCTGGGTGGTATACTTTTTGTAGTTTTGCATTAGATACTATATGTCTCTTGTGAAACAATTCTGATTTTTCTTTCCTTCTCTACTTAGGATGTGGATGTAGATGCAGACTTCAGTGAAGTAGATGTTGGCCTGCTCACAATTTTACCTGAAGGTATGCCTGCCAAACGTCCAAAAGCCCTCAACGTGGATGCACTAAGGGCAATCGTTCTGGAGGGAACAATTGTTGTGGATGATGTCCCAAATTTGCCACATGCTGTATGTCTCCTTTTTGCTTTGATATATGCTCTTAATTTAGACTACCCAAAGACAATGAGGAACACATTTGATTTCATTCAACGGGTATTTCTGTCTTTGGGAGGGAAGAATCTCAAACCCAAACTCCAAACCCTTAAAAATCAGCTTGTAAGCTAAACTTGTCTCCTTACTGCCTTGGATGCCTGCTGCCGTGTTTATGTTAGCATATTGGCATATTCATTTGCACTAATTTCAAGTGGCCACTGTGTTTTTTAAACCTTTCCAAAGCCACATGCTGTGTCAAGGTATGACATTTTATATTTCAGTGTTGTAAAAGCCTATTCAAGGTAGAAAAGGTCTGTATTTCAGCATTGTAAAGGCCTATTTTATGTTATTTTTGCTGTTTTGTTAGCATACAGTGCATTTTTTTGAAAATGTCATGACAGCAGAATGGTACTAGCCAAGAGATAAAGAGTGTTTAAAAAGAAAACTGATGTTTTAAAGCATATTTGTATTGTAATGTTCTTAAATTTACTGTTGAGAAATTAAACAGTTGAGAATTTCACACTTGTGTTAAGTGCATTCCATGCTAGTTGAACTACTAAAAATACGTTCACTTTACTTGAAGAAAATGTGGAAACCGATTGCACATATTTTTTTGAGTCTCCATAACTTAAAAAGGCAGATTAAAACCATGTTGAGAATAATAGTATTTAAGATGTTTGCAGAACGCATTATAACACTGTTAGTTAAATGGAATTACTCAAGTAATCTTACTACTAAATCGTAAGTAAGATTAGTAAATATTATAGAGTATGTTAACTAGAATTGATATTAAACTAAATTGATATTTACTACTTAATTTACTTGGGAAGAGTTTGCTTTCTTTACTTTTAGCTGATTATTAACTTAACTTCAGTTTTCCCTTTAAGTTTGCTTTGCAAAAATAAGGCAATCGGTTTCCAAACTTTTTTTAAGTAAACTGAACTTATTCGAATTTACAGTGTAATAAAACCTATTTTGAACTAACAATCAATGAACTGCTGGATTTTTATTTACTAGCATTAACAAAGATTAATAAATACTGTCACAAATGTAGGCTTTTTAATGTATGCAAATTAGCACATCTGTAATTAGATAATTAGTTTGTCCATGTTAACAAACAATTAAAAAAAAACTTGTAATACATTTTTTTGTTTGTCTTGATATAAGTAATCAACTCAGTAATTTTCATAGTGATATATAAAGGTTAATTTTTTTTACCCTATTCATGTGAGAAAAATAATGAATAGGATATATTTGGGTCTTTTTCTGAACTTTCCCCTAATGGGATTCTTCTGGGCTTTTTTTCCCCCTTACTCAGGACATGTTGAGGATACAAAATCAGTTGAGTTTGATTCGGTTGCAATTTGTTCACGGTTGACCCCCATTTTGGCTTAAAACGCCTGGACTATTAGGACTGACGATCAGTTCAACTTCACAGAGCACAATGCTAGAACTGCCTGGTCCAGAAGGTCTGCCTTATACAACATTATAGGAAGATCAAGCCATTACTAGCATGCTACACAACCCAAGCCCAAGCTCTTGTTCTATCCTGTAATGCTCTCTTGTTCAGGCCTTCCATCATGTACTGTCAAACCTCTGTAACTGATCCAGAATACAGCAGCGAGTGTTCTTGAAGGAGCCGAAGAGGGAACCTCACATAAACTTGCACTGGCTGCCACTCGCATCAAATATAAAGCACTGATGTTTGTCTACAGAACAACCACTGGCTCTAAACCCCATATGTGTCCTCCAGAGATGTACATTTACATTTAGTCATTTAGCAGACGCCCTTATCCAAAGCGACTTACAAATTAGGACTAAATTCAGCGAGTCATCATAAAGAGGCAAAAGCAACAACAACGCAGGAAGTGCTCAAAATACGAAGTTCAGGTATTATTCAGAGTAGCATAAGCCTGATAAGTGATGTTTCAAAGGGAAAGGAAATTTTTTTTTTATTTTTTTTTTTTTATAAGGTTAAGTGCTCACGGAAGAGATTGGTTTTCAGCTGTTTTTTGAATGTTGTCAGGGATTCTGCATTCTGGATGAGGGTGGGGAGAGCGTTCCACCAGCATGGAACTGTAAATGAGAATGTTCTGGAAAGTGATTTTGTGGCTTTCTGTGATGGAACCACGAGACGTCGCTCGTTGACCGATCGTAGGTGTCTGGTAGGGATGTAGACTCGTAGGAGTGAGTGAAAGTAGGAGGGAGCTGAGCCTGTGATAGTTCTGTAAGCAAGCGTCAGTGCCTTGAACTTGATGCGAGCAGCTAGAGGTAGCCAGTGCAGAGAGATGAACAGAGGAGTGACGTGGGCCCTCTTGGGCTCGTTGAAGACAAGACGAGCTGCAGCATTCTGGATCATCTGTAGGGGTTTGGTCGCACATGCTGGGAGTCCAGCCAGAAGGGCATTGCAGTAGTCAAGCCTAGAGATGACCAGGGCCTGGACGATAAGTTGTGTTGCATGCTCAGTTAGGAAAGGCCTGATCTTCCTGATGTTGTGCAGTGCAAACCTGCATGATCGAGCTGTCTTTGAAATGTGATCTGTGAAGGTCAGCTGGTCATCAAACGTTACTCCAAGATTTCTGACCGATATTGATGGGGTGATTGATGATGACTCTAGCTGGATGGTGAAGTCGTGCTGTAGAGATGGATTGGCAGGGAGGATGAGAAGCTCAGTCTTTGCCAGGTTGAGCTGCAGGTGATGTACTCTTTATGCCGAGAGCAGTATATGGCACTATTTGCATTCAGTAAAATAAGAAATGAATACATGTAGGTGGGTAACATGAGACCACATTTTTGTCATGCCATTCATCCACATTTCAGTTTTATGTTATCAATTGTTTCAGTTATGCGACCGGAAATCTCAGCAAGAGATTATACACTTCCTCACTCAGTAAGATTTTGAAATGTTTTTAAAATAAGTCACTTATGCTGAACCAAGGCTGCATTTATTTGATCAAAAATACAGTAAAAATGGTAATATTGTGAAAAATGATTACAATTTTAAATGTTTTCTGTGAAACAGAAATATTTTGTAATGTTATAAATGTCTTACCTGTTACTTTTGATTCATTTAATTTATCCTTGCTGAATAAAAGTATTATTTTCTTAAAAAAAAAAAAAAAAATCTTACTGACCACAAACTTTTGAACATGTCTATGTAATAATTTGTGTGTCCTTTTAATACAACACTCAGATATGACTGCACCAATCACCTGTATTCAATTACAATTTATTTCCCATATAAAAAATAAGCATCAAGATGGAAGAATACACTATGGTCTCGTGACCTTCGCACACGGACACAAAACTAGAAATTACATTTTAAGTGACAAATCAATGACAAAATCAGCTTTAGGTTTAACAGAAATAAAGCATTCATGGCTGAACTAGATAAATAATAATCAGAATGTTATGTGTAAGCCTGAAACTCATGTACCCGATAAAAAGCATGAAAAATGACTGACATATCAAGTCATGAGCTTTTTAACTACCATAAAGAGAATGCTGATCATAATGTCGTTCTTCAGCAGACATCTTTAAAAGCATTTTTTCTACTGTTTCTTTTAAATACCCTTACAAACAAGTATTCATCATACTTGAACAGCAGCTTTATCAAAAGCTTGCTCCGTTTCCACTCAGGATCCTTCAGCCCTCTACTACCCGTCTCAACATAGATCCCAAGCCACCTTTAGCCACTTGTAGAGGCGTCATCTTTTCCTTGTTCTCAATGTAGATGCTGGCACCGTGTTCCACAAGGAGTTTTGCAGCCTCTGCTCGGTCCTCATCACATGCAAGATGACTGGCAAAAACAATAAAAATAGTTCATGCAGAACAGGTCTGAGTGGTATCTATACATAATACAATAGAGGAAAAATAACACTAGTGGTTCTGCACTACTTACAGTGGCGTGTTTCCTTCCGAGTCTTGAATGTTGGTAGAAGCGCTCTCTTTCAAAAGAAGCTGAATGAGTCGGTAGTTGCCCTTAGCAGATGCTCTGTGCAGAGGTGTGGATTGCAGTTTATCTGTTGCATTAGGATCTGCACCGTTTTCCAGCAGAATCTGGGCTATCTGTTAAAAAGTACAAGATAATTGTATTATTAATATAAAACGTTTCACATTTTTCAGAAAGATTTTATGTAATAATCTAATATAACTTTGAAAAAAAAAAAATATATATATTAATATGAAACGAACATAATATTAATATAAAAAAAGTTTCACAATTTCCAGAAAAATGTTATGTAGTCATTTAATATAACTCTTTCATTAAAAAAAGATATAAAAATTAATATAAGCAAATATTAATATAAAACATTTAACAATTTTCAGAAAAAAAATTTATGTAATAATTTAATACAACTTTGATTTAAAAAAAAAGATGTCAATATATTAATTTTAAAAATCTATAATTTTAATAGAAAATGTTTAAAACATTTCAGAAAAAATGTATGCAATAATTTAAAATAACTTTGATAAAGAGTTGGAAATACATTAATGAATACAAGATAATATTAATGTAAAACATTTAACAATTTTGAGAAAGATTTTATGTAATAATTTAATACAACTTTGATTTTAAAAAAAAGATGTCAATATATTAATTTTAAAAATCTATAATTTTAATAGAAAATGTTTAAAACATTTCAGAAAAAATGTATGCAATAATTTAAAATAACTTTGATAAAGAGTTGGAAATACATTAATGAATACAAGATAATATTAATGTAAAACATTTAACAATTTTCAGAAAGATTTTATGTAATAATTTGATATAACTTTGATTAAAAAGAGCTAGCAAAATATATATACAAAATACAAGATAATATTAAAATGTAAAAAGTTTAACTAATTCCAGAAAGATTTAGGTAATCATTTAATATAACTGGCAATATATTAATATACAACGAATATAAGATAATGCAATTTAAATGTTTTTTTTTGTTGTTGTTGTTTTTTTATAAAATTTTCAGAAAAACAAATGTATGTAATAATTTAATATAACTGATTGATAAAAAAAAAAAAGACCAGGCAATTTTAATATAAAACCTGAATAAGATCAAATTAATCTAAAAAAAATGTTTCACAATTTTAAGAAAAAGTAATATAGTGCATGTGGATGCATCTATGTCATATATGTATGATACCAGTGCCAAAGACACATTTCTGCTCTGTGACAAAGTTAAACTAAAGCTAAAACTTCAAACTAAACTCTTTGATAAAAAAAGCTGGCAATATATTAATAGAAATTTATAAAATAAATATGAGATCAAATTAATAATATAAAAAGTTTCACAATTTTAAGAAAGATCTTATGTAATAATTGAACCCTCTGATGAAGATAAAGAGCTGACAAACGTAAAATCTACCTCATATCGATCTTTAGATGCAGCGTAGTGTAGTGGCGTACAACCATTCTGGTTCACAGAGTTCAACTGAGCTCCTCTGGATATTAAAGATCTGACAATTTCTTCTCTCCCAGCAGATGCTGCTATATGAAGAGGAGTCCAACATGCCTGGAATTACATAACATGGTAAAGAACTCCACCAAGAGGATATACAGTGAATGACAAAGTATCTACCATCAAGACATTTGACTACATAATATTGATGTCTTGCATCAACTGCACTTATAAATGCATTGGAGAGCACAGCAGTAATAAGGTTTATAAGCAATAACATTCACTGACGCAGTATAATAAGGCTTCTGGAATGTCCCATGAAACAATGCTGACTCACATCATCTTCGATATTCACTTCAACACCAAGATCCAACAGAAACTGCACGATATCCGCATGTCCAGCTGAACAGGCCCAGTGCAGAGCAGTCCTGCAGTCCTGTATGGAGCAGCAACATAGCATATCACTTAAACATCTTAGACTCAATGGACAAACTTCAATATAGCATCATGCTAACCACTGTGCAACAGCACCAACACGTTCTCACTTATGTTACCTGGTCTGTTTTCGTCGCTAGTGAGCTGTCAGACAAGACGCAACTTTTAAGCTCTTCAAACTTTCCAGTGTACGCTAAATTACAGATTTCCACATTTGATACGCTTCCCTCCATCTCAGACTTTAGGGAGCACCAATGTGCCAAATTCAATTCAACTTACTGGCCCCGCCCAAAACATACAAGCTGCAATGTCATTGGATAAAACAACTTACTTAGCTGGCGCAGAATGGTGCCTGATTTAAACAAATATACAATATCTAACAAAAGCTCCTAAAATGAAATAAAGCTCCTAAAAAAATAAAGTTACTCAGTTTGTAGTTTGTAGGTTACATAATAGCTGTACTTTGTAGAATTGCAGATTACTCTTTTTATTTTTATTTTTTTATTTTTTAAGGATATGTTTTTTTTAAGGATATATGTTGTTGATTATCCTGAAACTACTGTACATTTGTTTAGGCTTTGTGTTTTGCATTTTGGTGTAAAATATAAAGATTGATTATGCGAAATCTATGAAATCCTCCAGGCTTACTGTTGTAGGAAAATGTACTATTTATGCTTATCTTAAGAAGTATGTAAACCTTTTTATTAATTAACAGAATTACAATTTACTAATTTACATATGCATAAATATAAATTTACTAATAGAGTCCAGCCCAACTGCCATGCTGAGGAAATCATAAAAATAAAATAAAAAAAGAAACATATTCTTCCTTTATGCATTTTCATCCTTTATATATAAATATTTTTCTATTTTAACTCTTTTGTCGTCTTGTGTATTTTGTATTCCCCTTGGAGTTTCCTATTGATTGGAACTATGGTGGGAACTTAGAATGACGGTGTGGTTTTCCAGCGGAACAATAACCGTGAACACAAACACATTTGAGCACATTTTTTTCTCCGATGTTGGATTTGTTTTTTCGAAAAAAGTAAGATACCATAATTCTGATATACCTTTCGCAATATACCTTTCGACGTGGGCATAAACTAATATTTAACTGTATTTCCTTACATACCGTAATTGTACACTGTGTTGCTTTGTTTTCATGTGGCTCGTACATGCATTTTAAATCGCATTAGCCATTTTATGTTTTATCAGTAACTTAGTTTGGATTTCAAACACTTAAAACGACTGAACATCGCAAAGATCGGTTGAGTGCTACGTTTAGTAACCATGGCTGCTGCGGCACCGGTGGTAAGTGCATTCATTGATATCAACATCATTGGTTTAAGGGATAGTTCACCCCAAACTTAAAATTCTGTCATTATTTACTCACCATCAAGTTGTTCCAAATATGTATGAATGTCTTTCTTCTGCTGAACATAAAAAATATATTTTGAAGAATGTTGTGGGGCCCCATTGACTTACATAGTATGGGAATAAAATACTATGCAAGTCAGTGGCCACCGTCAACTGTTTAGTTACAAACATTTTTCAAAATATCTTCTTTTATGTTCCACATAACAAAGAAATTCATACAGGTTTGTAACAACTTGAGGGTGAGCAAATTACCATATATATATATATATATATATTATTTTTATTTTAATGAACCATCCCTTCAATCGGAAATCTTAAGTAACAATACGTTTATAACTTATAACTTTATACTCATCAACTCTGTTCGATATTGATCAGGATTTCAGGGCTCAAGTTGATCAGTCATGCAGATACTCGGAGGAATTCGTCAACATCTATTATGACTGTATGGATAAGAAAAGAAGGGTATGCTCAAGTTTAACTTCACTTCATGTATGCTGATTTTTATTATGTTTATTAGCTGTGCACTTGAAGCATTCTTCATAATGAATGATTGCTTTCAGACTCTGATGAGGCTGTATCTGGACAAAGCAACGCTGGTGTGGAATGGCAATGCTGTCAGTGGACAAGATGCTCTCGGCGAGTTCTTCGAGTCTCTTCCCTCCAGCGAGTTTACAGTGCACACTCTCGACTGCCAGCCTGTGCATGGTATGCAAACTAAGACTACAGTTGTTAAGCTTTTTCATATTTTGAATTTCATTTTGTATGAATAAAATCTACATATGTGAATTAAATGTTTATAATTATTCAATCTAATACTATTTAATATTTTTTTGAACAGAACAAGCAACTCAGGGCCAAACTACTTTGTTGGTGGTTACAGCTGGTTCAGTGAAGTTTGAAGGAAACAAACAGAGATACTTCAACCAGAATTTCCTATTAACTGCCCAAGCCTCTCCAAACAGTGACCAGCCAGTATGGAAGATTGCAAGCGATTGTTTTCGCTTTCAAGACTGGGCAAACTGAATTGTTGTGTCAAATTATTATTATTATTTTTTTGTATAGCTTTTGTTTTCTTTCTTTTTTTGTAAACTCGTTGCAATTGAAGTATATACTGTAAATAAAAAGACAGTTGAAGTGTTTAAAAAATGGAATATCACACAGTGAGTAGAAAATGATTTTACTTGTCCCCAGTGTGTATTACATACAGAGACTCACAATAAAAAGAATAAATAAGCATCATAGAACATTCTACAAGCAAATTTACAATTTCTCAATGCAAACACTTGACTGCTGTATGGTTTTGCTTATGGTTGTGATAGGAACCCTGAGGGCCGTGGAGGAAAGATCATTCCAGAAGGGTAGTAGTAACTGCTGAACTTCTTGGATTAATGGCTATTAATTTAAAAATGGCTAAAAATCCCTGACAAAAAGAATAGTGCAAATGACAAAATTATTATAAATAAAATACACTTCCTAGAATAAAACAAGCCAAGATTTGACAATACCTGTACAGATCATACTTTCTCAAAATAAAACAAAAATAAATTAACAAGGGTAAAAATGAAATGTATAGATTTCACCAAATAAATTAATATAGAGAATACAATATTAATGGCAAAAATCATTTTCTGGGGCTAAATTACAAAAAGATTTTTTTTTTTAACTTTATGCATTAAGTATTGAGAACTGGATTAATGACATATTACGAAATATATTAAAAGCCTGCAGAAGTCGAATTTGACAAGACAAGAGTTTGTGGCAGGACAGACACTGTTAGCACAAAAATGAGTGATTTAAAAAAAAGATGACAAAGATGTAATACAAACTTTACAGCTGTGGCATAAGAGGGGGATATTATTCAGAAAAAAAAGAAAAGAAAAAAAAATCCCTTCATTTAACAGTTTAACAGCACAAATATGCAGTAAACCACTTGCCGGTCATGTCAACCTGCCCTGAGTCATTCCATAAGCAAATATGTACTAGCAAATGTGTGAATCATAACAGCAGCAACAACAAAAAGTCTCATTAGTAAATGACAAAGAACATGGTTTGTAACCATTGTGAAGACACTATTGCCTACTGCATTGCATGGATGAAGCACACAGAATCAGATTATAATTTACAGCCAATAAAGAGTCAACGTTTAAAATAGTGACCAATCAGAAGGCACAAAAACATCACTATATATTACTTGCCTCTAAAAGGAGGCCGAATTCTGCAGTGCAATGACTTCACTTCAGCTAGCGGTTTCAGTTTTCAAACTGTCAAACCAAGCAAATTAACATTTTTTTTAACAAAGAAAATGAAATTTCACACATTGAAAAAAAGCACAAGGTGATGGCAGTATATCGCTGTTGTATGGTTGAAATCCTCTTTACAAGAGACACCTTTTGTATACTAAAAGGAGAAATTAGTGGATACTTCATGCTGGATAAGATGAATATCGTCCCTTGTCCAACAGTTCTCAAGCTACTCAGCTACAACTCTAATTGTAAACTAGTTCACAGCAGAGAGACAACAGAGCTCTGAACGAAAAGCCCACAAAGCTCAGGAATAAAAATACAGAAAATACAGGCTTATTAACATTGTTCATCTTTGAAAATCTGTGCACATCACTAAACAATGGGCAGTGGTGAAAGTTGTGGCAAAATGTGTTTTTTAACATTTATTGATATACAGCAATGTTGCACGGTGAGGAACTGATGAAGATGTCTTTGGCTGTGATAAAGGTCCTACTTGTGGCCATACATTCTTTCGATATCATTGAGATAGTGGTTCTTCAGTTCCTTCCTCTTCAGTTTGAATGCGTCCGTCACCAGGCCCGTTTCGGGGGTCCAAGGCTCTGGACTCAGATGGACCATGACTGGTATCTCAAAGCGCTGGAGTTTAACTAGAATTATGGAAAGATTATTAGAAGACAAGCTCTGAGATCGTACAATTCCAATACGTACACATTAACGTTCATAAGTTTGGGGTCTGTTTTATTGTGAAATAACTGTAAAATAACTTAAATAATAACTTAATAATTTAAAATAACTGTTTAAGATTTTAATAAAAAAAGTTAAATAAAAAAAAAGTAATTAATTCCTGTGATGGCAGAGCTGAATTTTCAGCATCATTCAGAAATCAATCTAATATGCTGATTTACTGCTCAAGAAACATTTCTTATTATTACCAATGTTGAAAACAGTTGTGCTTCTTAATATTTTTTGGGAAACTGATACATTTTCCTCAGGACTCTTTGATTAAAGGGATAGTTCACTTTGAAATTAATTTTTGGTATGTTTTAGCTTACCTCAAGGGCATCCAAGATGTAGGTGTCTTTTTTTCCACGGTAGTTTCAATTTTGATATTTTTAGGTCAAACCGTTCTTGTCTGTCAGTCATATAATGCAGGTCTATGGTCATTATCTCAAAACACAAGCACAGAGTCCAAATTAAAACAATTCCCCATCGTAAGTACACATTGATGGCCTAAGACACGAAACGAGCGGTTTGTGTGAGAAAACGAACAGTATTTATATCGTTTTTACCACTTATACACAGCCATGTCGAAGTGATCTGATCTGACGTGTATGCAGACTGGTGCATAGATATATACACTAGATGTCGCCTTAAAGACATTCGTTCCAATGAACTTACGGCAATGGCCATCACCGTGATGGCCATCAATGTGTACTTACGATGGGGAATTGTTTAATTTGGACGACGAGGAATTGTTTTAATTTGGACTCTGTGCATGTGTTTTGAGATAATGACCATACCCCTGCATTATATGACTGACAGATAAGAACGGTTTGACCTAAAAATATCAAAATTGAAACTACCGCGGAAAAAAAGACACCTACATCTTGGATGCCCTTGAGGTAAGCTAAAACATACCAAAAATGAATTTCAAAGTGAACTATCCCTTTAACAGAAAGTTCAAAAGAACATTTATTTGAAATATAAATATTTTGTAACATTATTTTATAAATGTCTGATACTTTTGATCAATTTAATGCATCTTTGCTGAATAAAAGTATTCATTTCTTTTTAAAAATATTACTGAACCAAAACTTTTGTATGTTAGTGCATTAAGTAGAGTCAAGATAAGGTCAAGTGTGCACGAAGTCTGATGAACTACACAACCATATAAATTACATACATTACAATAAAATATTAAAATAAAATACCCACTGAATAAAAAAAAAAACTGTGCTAAAAATTCAGACTGGGTGTTCAACAGGCCTTCAGGGGCCTCATTTTAATTAGCTTCAGTAAATGCCTTGATACAGTGACCCCATTTTGAACTTAGACACCATGTACCTTGCTGCTACAAAACCTGGAAGTAACACTCACTTGAAGTTGCGACTTCTTTAATTTCTCTCAGAACTTCCCTTTCCATAAGTGGGTGGTTGCAAATCTCTTCCCATGTGCCTTCAATGCCCTTCTGATTGGCGAAAGCTGTCAGCTTCTTTTGATTAGGAACAATGAAGCTGATAACGTAGTTCTGGTCACTGGTGGGCAGAGAGAGAGGAAAAAAGAGGTCTGTATACAGTACGTCTGCTGTTCTAAAGAGAGGACCTTTTGTTAGGGTCAGTAACATCCCATATGCGTCAGACAAAGCCGAGTGTACAAACCTGTTTGCGTAAGCGCAGATGTTGTCGATGAGAGAGCAGTTCTTCAGAGCTGACTCAACTTTGCCTAAAGAGACGTACTCCCCAGCTTGAAGTTTCACAAGGTCCTTCTTTCGATCTAGGCGTTACAAAATAATACAATAGATAAAATAAATGTGTGATTTTGATTCAACCAGGAAACAAGACTTGTGATGCTGAATCTAGACATACCGACAATCTGAAGACAGCCGTCAGGGTGCATCTCTCCTACATCACCAGTGCAGAACCACCGCTGTCCGTTCTGATCCACACAGAAGTCGTCATTATTGCTGCTCTCACTCCTGTAGTAGCCCATGGTTACATTAGGACCTCCGATGAGGATCTCACCACGTGGATGAGGCTTGTCATGCTTTGTATAGCCACCTGAGAGAAAGCATATAATGAGAATTACAACCGCTGTAACAAGAACTAAAAGATAAAGGAACAGTTCACCTGAAAAACCCTCGTGTCATTTCAAATCTGTATGCCGTTATTTAGTTTCTTCCATAGAACACAGAAGACCATTTTTGCCCAGCTCATCATGCAACACTTCATAGAGAAACGGATTGTAATTCAAGCCATTATTCACTGATACTCTTACCAGCAGTGTTATTTTAGCAGTATTTATATACTATTATAGTATTTATCAATACTTTTAATCATCTTTTATTTTTATATTTTCAGTTTTCATTTTAATTTCAGTAATTTCTTTTGTTTGTATTTTTATATTTCTATTTAATTTACTTTTGTTACAGTTTTAGTAATTCTATTTCTTCAACTTAAACATTTTAGTCCACGTTTTCCATGTAAATTATATATTTTATTTTATTTCAGTTTTACTTCAATGAACAAAAACAATTTGTAATAGTTTTTGTTTTTGTTAACAATAACAACACTGCTTAGCTGAAGCTCACGACACCAAAAACAATACCTTTGGCATTTTTTTATCTAGATGCCATCAGATTAGATGATGCATGATATATCGGCCACCATATCAGTATCGGCCGATATATGTCCCTTTTTTTATGTTATTGTTATCGGCCCGATAAAAATAATACTTTTTTTTAATGGTGAGACACTTGTTTTTGCAATCAAGCTCTCAAAAAATATATAAAAAATTGAATTTAGATTTATCAGACAACATATTGGTTATCGGCTATCAAATATAAATAATTATCTGTTATCGGTACTGGCCAAATTTTTCATATCAGTGCATCCCTACTTATTATGCAATATTACATTTATGGTAGCTGGTAGAATACATTTGGTAGATGCTTTTATCCTAGTGACTTGCATTGCATTAGTGTATACATTTAATCATTATCAGTTCATGCATTCCCAAGGAACTGAACCCATGACCTTGCGATTGTTTTCGCCATGTTCTACTGTTTGAGCTACAGTAATGCTGAAATAGAAGTAAGCAGTTTTTTTGTTTAATTTGTGCTCTGCAAAAAAGATAACAGCATACAGGTTTGGAGCAACATGAAGGTGAGTATACATCATGTTTAGTGGACTGTTTCTTAAGATATTAACAAGTAGCTAAATGGAATAGGGTACATTGACCGACCTTCAGCCCAGTCTTTGAGTTTGAGCTCACAGCAGATCAGAGGAGAACCTACTCGTCCTGTGCTATAGTCTGCAACTGCACAACAAAGAAAACAGATGTCATCATAACTTCCACGGTCACAGCTTGAAGCATTAGGACAAATATCTCTGAAGATATTCCAAAATCAGAGTCTATTTACACTAAGTGCAAAAAGCCCGCCTTGTTGGCAGAGGCTATTGACATTAACTCCGCCCACTTATTGTCCCAATAAGGCAGCATCCATTTAATAATTTTAATAAATATAATAATTTACATTCTATGCTATCTGCCACTATTTATAACCATAAATAGCATCTATCTACTAACACTTATTGCAAATACTGCTATTTTCACATAGTGTAAATAGAATCTATCGCTATTTTCACTTGGTGTAAAAAGAATCTATTTGCTACTTGCACTTTGTTTAATTAGCAATAAATTATATTTACACTGTTTGCAGTGTAAATTGCCGCTGCCTTTCTAAATATGATTCTACAAGTAATGATAAAACGAACAGTGATAGGTTGGAAAAGATGTTCAGATGCATCAGGACTACTTGCCTTCGGTTATAGTGCCTGCTCCACAGGTCTCAGTAAGACCGTATCCTTGACCAACAGGACAGCAGAAACAGATGTTCATGAAGCGCTGAGTGGCGGTAGACAGAGGAGCTCCTCCGGACAGCATCATACGCACATTCCCACCCAGCAAAGATCTGACTTTCTTAAACAAACTGAACACATCGAGGAACAAAGATGATTAAAACTCCAGACTCATTAACAAGAGCAATGTGATTAAATGAAGGCCTATTTTCATCTCATCTTACATATTGCACAGGGGAGCATCGTAACCCTTCTTGATCTGCTCGAGCTTGTATTCATAAGCCAGATTGAACAGGGTTCTCTGAACGCAGCTCATCTCCTGCACCTTACTCATGACGTTCTTATTGATCCGGTCCATTATTTCCTGACAGAAGAAACGAAAGTGTCAGATTTTAACATGATTTAAGTGAACAAAGCAAGATGATAATTTTAGAAGAGTCCGACTTACAGGTACGGCTGCCATTAGAGTAGGTTTCAGCACACTGCAGTCACCTTTACTTCCCTTCTTAATTTTGGTTGACTACAAAGCAGAAACAAGCAATTCAATCATCTGAGATTAACATATTTAGTAAAAATCTGTGTAAATGTGTGACTATATTTATCTGATCCAGTAACAAATTGAAGTGCTGTACCTGATCAGACAGCGTTTGTGGTGTGGAATAGCCGATCCTGCAGCCGTATGTCACACATGAGATCTCAGCCGTCATTTCCAGGACATGAGCAAGAGGAAGATATGCAATATACGTATCCTTTGGTCTGTGGAAGCATAGAGACATTTTAATGTCAGGCACTTTTGCATTGCAGTGTTGCACTGTTGTTCCAGAAGTAAAAAATTCCATTCATTTTCTCTATTGAGGAACTGATTTTTAACTATAACTTACGAAGTGTTAAAGAGAAACCTACTGTAAACTATGAGGTTGTTAATCGATGCTATTTTTGAAGTCATGAGCCTGCATTATTTCAATCTATTTTTTAAATAATCATGTTTAACAGCAGAATTATTGTTTAAAAACTACATTACCCACGAGTCTGCAAATTTTCGATTTTCAAATACTTTTTTTTTCAAAAAAATTCACTGCATAGCTGGTTTAATTGGTTAATGGCTTATAAGTCTATACCGATATTATTATAATTTTTTTTTTAAATCCCTATGGGGAAAATGAATGAGAAAAATAATTCCAGAACCAAGACCACTGAAAAAGTAAGCGGCCACTGTTGCATTCTATTGATCATTATACACACCCCAATCCAGGTATCCTTTCGCACTGGCCTGCCATTCCAGCAATCAGGTTACTGTGGATGATCATCACCCCTTTAGGTCTCCCGGTGGAGCCGCTGGTGTACATTATAACAGCGAGGTCTGACGGGACGGGCTTCACTATTGGTATGTTCACTGCAACACAAAGCACACATTATTTTCTTCTCTGGTGATCGATATTGTGTGGGTGAACGGAGGGTAAACTACAGGCAATCTGTGAAAAGGTTAATTAGCATATAAATAAAATGTCAACTGTAAAGTCTGTGCTATTTATAAGATGTATCAAAGCGTTCTTACGGTTTTCTGGCTTGGCTCCCAGCTCTTGCACAGAGTGCATGCTGTGGATCTGGATGCCCTGTGGAAATCCTGCTGTGCTGATGCCCTTCGTGTCTACATAGATGATGTGCTTCAGATTGGGCATTTGAGGAAGAACACTCTGTATGGGAAGAAAAAGGTGAAGAAAACATATTTTTCATTCAATGTTTCCATAATTTAAATATTTCAAATGGCAGGCTAAGTAAAGCCAGCTGGCACCGGATGTCAACTCCAACTTTGGACAGATGATGAATTTTGATTACTTAATACCAACAAAATGTCAACATGAGCTGCCGTCAGCGTAATGTCAAATAGTCCTGACACTGAATGTCTTATGATGCTGGTGGCCCGTTGGGAAATTTTAAACTACAATAGGGCCTGATGAGGCATTACTGTTAAACCCTGTGGTATTTCTTACAGAACTTTTTTATTGGGTCAAACATGAAGAGTTAAGATTCAGTCAGTGAGTCAGATCTTTCTGACAGATTCAGTGTGTTCATTCAGTGAAGATTTCATCGCTGATTCAAACTGACAACTCATGAGTTCATGAGTACATTTTTGCAACGGTTTATAAGCACAAGCTAACAAGAGTCACTTGTTTGATTGTAGTTTATACCGCACTGGTTTTGAGTGGAGCTAGCAAAGAGGATGCAATTGAAAACAAGCGTTGATTCATTGACTGCAAGTTCATAACTCATCTAATAATTATTCTTTTGCCTTGGATCTGTAATATAGTAAGTAAACTGGATTGTTAGCAACATGTTTTTGGCCTTTGACTAACAAGCTTACCTTCAGTTTGGTTTCCAGCAGTTCTACACTGGTGACCAGGTGTGTAATTCCACACTCATTCAATCCAAAAGTCACTGCCTCTTCTCCTAGAGTCGCATAGAAGGTGACCACTACAAAAACCACATGAAACACAGGTTAAATAAAGAAGATGAAGATTAAACAACACATTCATTCAATTTTGGGATGTCACAGAACATCTGAGTCATCACAAGAAATTAAGGGATAAAACCTATGACTCATATGAAATATTTTTCTGTTTCCTTACATGGGAAATTGCGTCTGAAGCAGGCCTGAGCTGTGATCATCCACTCTGCCCGCGTCTCACAGAAAATTGCGATGGTGCATTTTGGCTGTTGGCCTAGTGCTGTCAGTCCGCTCCCAAACTGACTGACCACAGTGTCCATCTCCTCATAGGACAGCCATTTATAATCACCCTGAATTAACTGCCAAGACAAAACCATCAAACACCTTCATACTAACAAATATATTATTCAACATGGAGTTTATTTTTCTCCAACAAATTCTGATTTTTGCAATGTTCACACTGCATTTGAATGTGGACCAAATGTTTTTTTATTAAGATGACAGTGTGAACAGCAAAAAGCACACTAATACACAGACATTTTCTATATACTTTTCTACATGTTTAATTCTTAATTATATGCATGGAAATAAACCAGATGTGGCAGATGTTTTTCCAATGTGAATACACTATGAACTATCGGGTAGGACTTTATGTACTATGTCAATTTAACCCAATTTCATTGTTGTGAAAAATGTGTTTTTTGAAGTTGAAAAATAAAGTTTAAATAAGTTGAAAATGTCACTATAATCAAGTGTTACACAGCAAGATGGAAAAAGTTATGACAGTGTACTACAACACTAGAAAATGCCAATACAAGCTGTTAAAATGTTATTCTATTTTAATATAATAATAAAATATGATTTATAAATATCAATAAATTAACATCTATAAATGTATGCATATCCATAAATATAATATTAATATTCAAAGGAATATATACACTATCTCTTAATTTGAATTATTACAAAAAAAACTATAATTATTATTATAATTTTTACATTCTATTCATCAAATAATACTGAAAAAAGTATTATGGTTTCCACAATATTATTAAACAGCAGCAAATCAGCATATTAGATTGATTTCTGAAGGATCATGTGACACTGAAGACTGGAGTAATGATGCTGAAAATTCAGCTTTGCATTACATTACATTTTAAAATGTATTCCAATACAATAGATAAAGTCACACAATACTATTCCACAGTGTTACGGTTTTGACTGTATTTTTTATCAAATAAATGTAGCCTAAGAGACTTCTTTCAAAAACATAAAAAAAGCTTTTGAACGGTAATGTACAATTATAAATAATATGTATTTATGATGGTATGATGAACAAACGTTATGTAACAGGCCTGTTTAGGAGAGTCGCTTGTTTAGACCAGCGTCGGACATGAGCCAAATTTGAAAAGGTCATGAGAAAATTTAGGTCAGCAGAAAATTTTAAATAGCCAATTTTCTTGCAGTGTGATCACAGAATATGTACCTTTTTGAAAACCTTCCCATTCGGTTGAGGCTCATTTTCTTCACTCAGAACTTCTCGGGTTCCCAGGCAGTCCCCTTTACCGAAACGCTGCACCGCATAGTCAAACAGCTTATCAAGCGTGTCTTTTCCAGGTAAGTCCACCGTGACCAGGGAGTCGAAGTGATCCACCGAACGATATGGTCCATCCGTCTGACCGGTTGTCGACTTGGATTTGAGCCTCTTTGCCAGGACTTTCTTTTCCTGGGCTCCAGTCAGGAAGTACCATGGCAGAAAGCTTAAGAGGGAGTAGAACCACACCACTGTGTGTACTGGGAACAAGAGAACGGTACTCAGGTCCATGCTGAGAAGCTGAAGGGGACTGAAAGATGAAGGGATCAGGCCAAGCCTGAGGTAGAGTCAGTTTGTTGTTCTGTGTCCAACTGAGGATCGAAGAATCGGGATCAAAGTTCAGAAAGACTGGGGAAGTGTCCAATATGTGGTTCCAAAATGTGCAACCTGGTGAGAATGACAGTCAGAAACAGAGGAAATGTATTATATTTGAGTGTACTCAACCAAAGCACAGTACCCTACTTTGGCTTGCTTAGTTTAGGTTAAAAGATACTTAATATTCAGTAATATAATCGAATTGACTGCAATGGACTATTGCTAATTGACACTATTGGATGAAAACAAAAGTTGAACTGAAGTGTGCTGAATGATGACACCACTGATTCGACTTGGTTTCATAATTTATGAATTTTGCAACATCTACACTGTTTTTGAAATGAACTAAATCGACATTAAAGCTGAATAACGACACTGTCGTCTTCAGTGGAGCTGCTCATTATGGAATCTTGTTTGAATTTTATTTTTTATTTTTTTTCACTGAATGAAAAAATAAAAAAGGTAACTGTGACTTTTTATCTAACAATTCTGAATCTTTTTTCTCGCAAATGCAAGATTATCTCGCAAATTGGACTTCATAATTCACAAATGCAAGTTTATATCTCATAATTCAGAGAAAAAGAATTTAGAAGTCAGAATTGCAAAACGTTTTGGCCTCATAATTGCAAATTTATATCCTGTAAGACTTTATTTTTTTGCCCTTTAATTTTTTTTTTTGGAATTGTGAGATTCAGAATTCTGAGGGGGGAAAAACTCGCAATTAAAATTGGTAACTGTAACTTTTTATCATAATTCTGACTTAGTATCTCAGAATTCTGAAACGCAAACTCGCAATTGCGAATTATAAAGTCCGAATTGTTAGATTAAAAAGCTGCAATTGTGTTACTTTTTATTCTGTGGCATAAACAAGCTTCCATAGCTTAAAGCCGAATTGAACTAATTTCATAATTGATGAACATTAGTTATTGAACTGAACTGAATCAACACTGAACTGAATAATGACACTCGTATCTTCTATAGAGATGCTTTACAGCAGAATTAATTTCTCTCATTTATTGAAGTTTAATGGTCATTACTTCCTGTTCATCATTGTGAAGCTGCTTTTAAACATTCTGTATTATAAAGTACTATATAAATAAAGGTGACGACATTTCTATGAGAAAGAGCAAGTTTGAGGCTTCAAGCGGAACAGTTTGCATTCAGTCGGACACTTTAATGAGAAAAGTAAGGCTTGTTAAAGGACAGTCACATGTGCTGCGGAAAAGACACATTCCAGACCAGTGAACAGTGTCTCTCTGGTATTTAATTGCACTAGTATGAAATCAGAAACACCCTGCGAGGGCGTCCCTAGCCTAAAGACAGGGCGGAAGAACAAATGAACAATGAACAAATGAGTTTACCACACATCTAGCTTTTGGAGATTAATGTTTGTTTAAAACTTGATACACTCATATCTAGTGTTCCTGTTGCTGGTACAAGTCATGGATTAGTCTAGATTTCAAGGAAACACACAAAATGATCAAAAAATAAAACCATAAACAAATCAGTTTCCTTGAGTTATCTCCGTCATTAGCCACGTAGATGAACTCTGGCTTAGGGCTTCATCACAGGCAGATAAGGTCATCTCTTGATCAAATGACTGGTGTCAGATTAAGGAAGTAAAAATGAGTTACTCATAGACGGATACAAGAAACGACTTCAACCTAACACTAATGCTACAACCTGTACACAAAGACCTAAGTAAATTTGCATAGTTTTGCATAGTCCTGTTGCTGTGCTAACAAACTGTGCATTGTCTATGAAATTAGATCCTTCAAGTCCCAGCTGACAAGTGAAGACAAGTGTGACCATCTGCAGGGGCTGTTAAAAAGTATCAACAAATGGCACAAGGTTAATGTAGGACATAGTCCACTGACTCAGATAACCAAAGCCCTCTTATTATGGCAGTTAGTAGTCTCTCTCTGTTTGTTTAGGCTGACAACATTTTGGGGCAAAGACACCAAGTCATGATCAATCCTGGTGAAACGGCACATGACGTTGACACAACCCACAGCCTGATTTACAGTTCAGGGCAAGGATTAAACACATTTCTGCTATTCCAATGCAAAAAAGACAACAAACTAGTGGTCAGATAATGTTTTTAGTGGCTGATTTCTAGAGATTATTTAGATTTTAATTATTTTGATGTTACAACCTTAAACTGATAAATGGTCAATATTTAACTTTTTGGAATCTTGTGTGTAAATAAAGTTCTACCAAAGTGAATTTAGACATCACAATGTAAGCACAATGTAAAATGGATATTCATTTGCTAAAGATTTACATTTAACAGTTGGGTTTTTTTAAAGGTTAGTAAGTGTTCAATGACAGAAAAGGTCATCTAAATGTAAAATAGGAAAAATTTGCATCTACAATTAAATATAGGCTACATTATTAAAACATTCACATAACTTCACACTAGGGCTGCACTTTATCGAAACATCGTTAATGTACATATCAGTTTTAGGTTGACGCATATAGCAGCAATAGACTGGTAACGCCACTGTTACTTGCGTGTGACTTGCTTGGCGTTGAAAAGAGTTATTAAGCGCAATAAGCTGCGGAAAACAACTCATTGCGATACTATCAGACACACACACCTGAAGCCCGCACGCAGAAAGGTGACTCTCAGACAGTGTGCGATCCCAAATTCAGTTCTATTTCGCGGCTTATTGCACTCAAACAGTCAAAAACACACACACACAGTTATGTCAAAATGCCTGTCATGTTGAGGATTCATGTAAACAGTCGGTTATGTCTTAACTTAAGTGAACGTCAACAATTAGAAATGAAATCGGATGTGTGTCAAAAGGATCCATAAATTAGGTCTTAAAGTGACAGCAGCCTAATACAGTCAATCTGCTACTGTATGTCAAATAACTAAAGAAAAAGAGGAAATCACTCACTGCTCTTGACTGAATAACTTTTGTAGATTTATTATGGATCAATGTATATTAGAATTTGTATTGATGCTTTCTTTTTATATTGGTTATTTAATTTTCAGTTTTTAAGAATGTTTAAATATAATATTTTACATTTATTTGTAACACTTAAAGCAATATCGCATCACATATAGAATTTTCCTTCAAAATCGTGCAGCTCTACTTCTTAGCTGGGACATATTAATTACAGCTCTACCCTTGCTCATGCAAAGTTAATTGCATTAACCAGTAACAAATTAACTAATAAAGAAAGAAACATTAATGCTGACTGGATAATTTTGTTTATCTACCCTGATGAGTTGAAACCTGTACAAAGGTTATACTCAATCTGAAGCCTTAAATCCTGGTGAGAGTGGTCAGTGAGCTGGACAGCCAATAATATGCATCCCTCCAGCTCACCCCACTCACGGACAAGATCTTCAGCAGGTGGACAGACACACAGAAGACGGGAATAGAATGATTGGATTCTGGATCTGATCCCATTATCTTTGTATCTTTTACAAACTGACCTCTATAGCAAGTTGACCTGAATGCACAGTTTCAAAGTTTACATCAATACTACTACAGACTGAGTGGTTGTGACTACGATTCCTTTACAAATATTAGCATAAACCATTGATGAGGTTGTCATGTCATCAACACATTTGAAAGTCCAACTTACTGTTCACATAACGAGTTGACGTGTACTTTTAAACGATTTAAAGGTCAGATAAAGTAAGAACTACCATAAAACATTAGACTGATTAGACTGTAACAACAGACTGATTTCGATAATAAAAGCTATATAAAACATTCCACCACTAATATATTTGCACTTTGCTCTAATTTTGGGCGCGATCACATCATGCTCAAAATGCCGCCTCTAGGCACGACGCAGCTCTTTTGATTTGAGACACAACCACACGTGTTCCGTCCGTCACCGTGGAAACAGCACAGTTTGATGAATGAAACACGTTTAATTTTACCCAGATCGCTTTGATTACTGGAATCCGGCAAAGCTCTTCTATATCGCTAGTCTGATCATTTGAATGTGATGACGATGATGATTGTGGCGCTCTTTGTCGGATGCGAATTGCGAACATCACATCATCATCATCATCATCATCACGAGAGGATGCCAAGACATGCTTTTCCATCACCTAGCCTCATATCGATTAATTCTGTACTAAAAGTCAATTTACACACTTGAATTGTCATTCAGACCAAGTAATGACGTATAATATTCAGATTTGATGAAGCACCCTGATGTTAGCCAGCTAGCGCACCCTTTATCTTTCATTCATAAAGTCGCAGTAAACAATAATTTTTTTTTTAAAACAATCCCCTCGTAAAGAAGCTCTGAGGTATTAAGATTATAGTAGTGTACGAATAGCTGATTAGAAAATGATGTTGGTTAAATCTTACCGGCGTTTAGTCTCTTGCCTCCACAGCCGGATCGACTGCTTGAGTTTCTGCCTGCCAAGCGCAATGACCGACAGTTACCTCCAGCGCGTGCTGTTACACCCGGAAATATTGCGTCATCTGACTCCATATTTCTCAGCCAATAGTCGTCCAGATAATGAGCAAAAGCGCATCATTCACTTCCCGTTGCTGTTGGTGCACTTCAGGTCACGGCTACAATGGTTCTAGTGATAATATTAGTTATAATAAATTAAAATGGCAAGTTCTGTGGTTTCATAAGTAATGTAGTCTATCTTTTCTCTGTGAAAAATAAAATTTTTATGTGATAAAATCCATATCATATTCTAGACAGTGGTGTTTTGGGATAATTGAACTCAGGAAGTAATATTAAAATAATATTCTTGATCTGTAGTAAAAAAAAACAGTAGCACTTTACAAGTAAGGTCTCATTCGTTAACATTAGTGAATGTATAAACTAACATGAACTAACAGAGCCGTTGAAAAAGAACTAACAATGAGCAATACATTTCTTACAGTATTAATATTTGTTCACGTTAGTTAATATAAATAGTTGTTCATTGTTTGTTCATGTTAGTTCACAGTGCATTAACTAATGTTAAAAATTCTAATTTAGATTTCAATAATGTATTAGTAAATGTCGAAATTAACATTATCTAAGATTAATAAATGTTGTAGAAGTATAGTTCATTCTTAGTTCATGTTAACTAATGAACCCTTATTGTAAAGTGTTACCAAATAAACTATTGCAGTATATGGAAAGCATCAGAATTCTAAGCAACAGAACAGTAGCGGCTCACTGGAAATTTGTTACAACAAAATTTGTGGGGAAAAGAGACAAATGAACCAAAAACAGTTTGCTCATTGAGATGAGTTTTTATTAGCTCCTATATACATGGTGATATAAAAAAAATCCAACGTTCCATGACTGCACAATGCATTGTTGCTATGTTGTAAATGCAGTGTTGTAAATTGTACCACAACATCAAGTTGTTCAGTCCTTTTAAGAGGGATCACTTTTTGCCTTCAACCATGATGATGTGGTAACCAAACTTCGTTTTCACGGGAGGATCTGTGTATACTGGTTTGTCCATAGTGCTGACAGCTAGAGCAAACGCTGCATCCTGAAACGGTCCCACCATTGATCCTCTTGTCATCCAGCCAAGGTCACCCTGTCATATGCAAACCAAAACTTTAAGCTATACAAGCTGTCATTAAGACATTTAGGCTGTCTTGATAAAAAGCAGAATTCGAATAACAAATTACTAAGTACAGACTTTGATCAAAACTGTAAAACAAAAGGTATAAAGATCTGAACGTACTAGGATTCTTCCAGGTATGTTTTTTAGTTTTAGGAAAGGATGGAAAGAATAAGTAATATGAAATATTATGAGAAATTCTATAGAATAATATGGGTTCAGTGTTCAATGCAAATTAGATTGAGGAATTTTCCAGCATGGATAGTGCATTGAATGACATCATCTGATAAAACAAACAAACAAACAAAAAGTACCCATAGGAACCACAGGAATGACTATTTCTCATAGCATGCAAGTGTCACATTACTGCTACTAATATACTGTTAATACATGTTAATATACATGAAAAATGTCTTACTCCTTGTCTGGCTTTGTCCTCACTGTATTGTGCTGCCACTTCACTGAAGCGCATACCAGATTTGATTTTCTCCATTGCTTCCATACACTTGCCATGCTTTTCACACAGAATATGCCGAACCTAGCAGAAAATAGACCAAAAAAAAAAAAAAGGGTGTCAATATGACAAACAAAAATGTCATTTATTTAAATAGCAGTTTGACAGTGACAATGAGACTTCACATCATTCATTAAAAGGGCTTCTGAGACACCTTAGCTAATTTGCAAACAAGTTTGCATATTGTACTATATTAAAACAGCACAGCGGAAAAAATGTAAACAATAGATAACGCCGAAAATAGATATAGACAAAGAAATAATTATAATTTCATATAATAACACGTATAATTAACGCGTATACTTATAATCACACATATAATAACACTTATAATTAACGCGTATAATTATAATCACACATATAATAACACGTATAATTAACTAACCCTAACGTATAATTTCATATAATTAACACGCAATAAACATTTATGAACTACATTTTATAAATGTATTCATATCTATAATATTCATATCATATAAATGTATATGCATAGGAACTTAGAATCACTTAGAAAGTGTAATTTCTGTTATAAAAAAAATAAATAAAAAATAAAAACTTTAAACGCTAAGATTTGTGTTTGTAAAAACATCTAAAAAGGACCATATACCAGTGCTATTTTACTATCACTTCAGGGTTTCTGCAGGTTTAGGGAATTTATTGAAGGGAACACAATATGTCACTATGTTTTCTAAAAGTAAATGTCTAGGGAGAAAAAGTAAATGTATAGGGAGTTGTATTAGCAAAGCACTTCAGAATTTGAAAATAAAACTTCCAACAGATCTCCCTCACTTTTTCATTCAATTGACAAAAAAAGTAGCTTGAAAACCTCTGCTCTCAACCTCTAGAATATGGACATAACATTTACTTTTCCTTCTGATCACACTGCAAAAAAGTGATGATCTTCCTCAGTATTTTTTTGTCTTGTTTTCCAGTGCAATAGTCTAAAGATTCTTTAATCAAGATGCATTTACTGGAGAAACAAAATGAAATAAAATACGAAGTCTTGTTATCAAAACAAAGTGATTTTATGCTTAAAACAAGAACAAATATCTGCAAATGGGCTTAGAAAAATCAACTTAATTTTTGAAGTTTTCATACCTCACTGACATATTTGTTCTTGTTTAAAGCATAAACTAACTTCATTCTGTTCAATTTTTCAAGACTTTCTATTGGAACACAGGACAAAAATACTCATGAAGATATAAATGTTATTCCAATACATGCATAATTGAATGCCATAACTTTTATTTAAGACCATTTAAGGCCTTAATTTGTTTAATAGAGAATTAAAGGAATAATTCACTTAAAAATTAAAATTCTGTCATCATTTAGCTACTCACCCTTAAGTTGTTTCAAACCTGTATACATTTCTTTCCTCTGCTGAAAACAAAAGAAGATATTTTGAAGAATGTTGGTAACCAAACAGTTGATGGGCCTAATTGACTTCCATAGTATTTTTTTTCCTACTATGGAAGTCAATGGGGTCCATCAACTGTCTAGTTACAGACATTCTTCAAAATAGCTTACTTAGTGTTCAGCAGAAGAAAGAAATTCATACAGGTTTGAAAAAACTTGAGGTTGAGTAAATGATGACCGAATTTTCATTTTTACGTTAACTATTCCTTGAAGATCTGCAGAAACCCTGATTATAGTTTTTTTAATTAATATTCTGAAATCATTTTTAATCTTTAAATCTTCTGCTTTCATTTTAATTTTAGTTAAAGTTGTTATTTTAGGTAGTTTTTGTGTTATCTAAATATGTCTATATAGTTTTTATTTGTATTGCAGCTTTATTTTTATTTTAGTACCTCAAGTTAAACTAAAAAAAGAAATGTTGCCTTGCCAACTAGCTGAAATATCGATTTTATTTCAGTTAACATTTATTTAATTTCTAAGTGCACTGTAAAAAAAAAAAAAAAATGTCATGATGTATCACCATTTTTTTTCTTTTGTGAAATAAATGTGGTTCAGATAACAGAATATTTTGAGTTTCTGGTAATTAAGCCATCGCCATTGTATTAACTCAAATTTTCCTTTTTTAATGATCTTACTTTTAAAGTGAAACCAACAATAATTTTTTACAGTGCGACGATTATTGATGGTTTTAATTAACTATAATAACCCTGCAGTATACAGACAGATGTTTACCTTTACTGCAGTACCTCCTTTCTGAGCCTTCTCCTTCTTCTCACTGTCTCCACCACTGCCTGAAGCAGCAGCCCCTGCACAGATACAACATCTATCTTAGCATCTGAAAAGTACAACAAGGCAATTTAAATAATACTTATTCATTTGTATGTATATTTTGAAATTGCCACATTAAGCGAATCGGATATCTAGACACATTCTTCAAGCATTTCACACATTTATACTTGCACAGCACATTTAATACAATGGCCAATACAATTGAGAATGGCCTGAAATGTTTCATTAACACCAGTTGGTCTTGTATAAAACAAGACAACATCAGCTAAAATAGTATAACAATGTTTACAATATGTTAGCCACAAACACTAAGCTAGCTAGCATGTCAGCAAATAGTGCAACACTCAAAAATGTGCAATACAATTGCATATGGTGTTTGTTCAGTTTTGTTCGTTCAGCACCATATATTTGTTGTTTACCTTTAGCACCTTTGCCACCCTTTCCTTTTGGTGGCATTTTCTATCTCCTCGTGTTGGACGTGTTTCCAGTCTATGGTTTCCACTGAACCCTTTGCTAGCACACAGGAGCTAGTAACTCACTGATTCCCATGCGGTTAGCCTGAAAATTGCGCGGAAGCTTTTTTCAGCGTACAGTTTTACAGTATACTTTGTCTCAGTCTATATTGTGTAGTAAACAACATATGCAAATGCAACAACTGAAGCCGATTATTATAAGAAAGTGTAAATGCAAACCTTTGCGCAGACATGAGGAATGATGCGCTTGAATACATTTAGAGACCTTAAAAGATTTCTGTTTTCTCTTCTTTTTTTTTAATGCATGGTGATGACCAGTTAATGTGTTTTAATTGCAACTGTATTTTTGCATTTTATGTTTAAAACAGATTATAATAGTAAGGTTTGGAGTGTGCAAATGTATCCAAGCCATAGAGATGTATACGTAGATGTCAAATTCGACGGTCAAAGCCTGTCCGCTCCAGACACGTCGGCGCGCCAGCCATCTTGGAACGGTCAGCGTGTCGTCACTCACGGTAATAATCAATGATGCCACAACTTGTGCAGGTTCTGGTTATGAAATCGCCGAGATTTAAATTATCGAAGAAATTGGATAACTTTTCACAGGTGTGATTGCTTTGGTTGTTTTAATATGTTTTTATGTGTATTAACTCAATATGGGAAAAAAAAGGTTTTTACTGTGGTTACTTTTTAATTTTGTACAGCTGACGCTTTCGTCTTGTTGTATTGTGTTAGTTTAGCTAAATCATCTGCTGCGGTCTATTGCAGATATATTCGTCTAATTGCGATTGCAGACGCTCAGTCAACCTGCTCTCCGTGTTCACGGACCGGCTTTGACCGGTCCAATATGGCGGACGGCGGCCCACAGACACAGCCACTAATGTGATCTATGTATATATATATCTAGTCTCCAGTCCACACTAACAACCGAACACGACAGAGCCTCATGATGACGTCCTTACTCTTTATAGTACATTTTTGTACAGAAAAAAAAAATACTTAAAATGTTCGATGTGATCAGTTTTGGCCAGTTATATTTTACATTACGCCTTCGTCATTTTAATTAAGCAATGTATTCGCCTTTAGGTAGCTAAAGTTCGGAACGAATCGGATTCCCTTTTGTTGAGAAGGAGCTGTCATGGTAACATGAAGACAACACAGTTGCCTTCTTCTCCTGACACGACGCATTATTTAAAAAAAACGAAACAAAATAAATTAAATTAGGTTTTTATCAATAAGGCATGAGGACCCAAAGGTAATAAAGATTTTAATGATGTTTGTTTTCGAAAAAGTTTGTTTCACCTGTTACTTTGGCTAGTTGGCAGAACGAACCTGTTTATTAATTGGAGGATCACATAATGCCGGTTTGCCAACCTATCTGGTGATTCATTTTCTAGTGTCAATACTCATATCCAGCTCTCAACGAGACAACATAAATGTTTCTGCAACCAGTACGGGTATAAAGAAGATGTTTGGTGAATGAATAGGTTCAAGACATGGAGAAATATGAAAATGTACTGAATCTTGGCAGAGGAGGAGCAGGCGTTGTAATGTTGATGAAACACGTTGATACAAAGAAATTATGTGCAGTCAAGAGAATTCATGTGGACAGTTCCCGAAAAACAAAGTCCAAAGATGTTGTGATGCAAGAGGCAGACATCCTCAGGAGCTTGAAGCATCCTCATATTATAACATGGATTGACACTTTTTTTGACACAACTAATGAGTATATTTACATAGTTATGGATTATTGTGACGGTGGAACGTTGGATGACCACATTAAAGAACAGAAGAGTGGGGAATACTTTGAAGAATGCAAAATTATGAACTGGTTTGTGCAAGTTGTCATGGCTGTCAGTTATATCCACTATGAAAAGATCCTTCACAGAGATATCAAGCCGTCCAATGTGCTGTTAACCAAGAGAGGTGTGATTAAGCTTGGGGATTTTGGAATATCAAAGATTATGAACCACACGCTGGACATGGCCTCAACCTGTGTGGGAACCCCCAGTTTTCTGAGTCCTGAACTCTGTCAGGATGTCCCATACAGCATCAAATCTGACATATGGGCTGTTGGCTGCCTACTATATGAGCTTTGTGCCCTCAGACCAGCTTTTGAAGCTAAAAATCTCCTAAGTCTGTTTTACAAGATCATAAAAGGGGAGTACATCAAGGTCCCCGAGAGGTATTCAGAGGACATCCATACATTAATCGGGAAAATGCTGTCCGTGGTTCCTGAAAACAGGCCGAGTACGAGCAGCATACTTAGTATGACCTACGTGCAGGAACATCTGGGAAACTTCATCGAGCACCAGGAGAAAGAACTTACAAAGGTGAATGCTGAATCCAGACCTCAAACAAAAGAAGACTTTAATGTAGAAAACGCATCAATGGAAAGCAGAACAGATAGTGCCTCAACTCTCTCTGACAAGACACTGCAAATAGAGACGTCACTCAGTGCTGAGGAAGAAGTGGCCCATGAGGGAACAGAGTCTGATTATTCAGAGGACTTTGATGAACATGATAGCTATGTGTCCTCCAAGGATGTTTCGAGGGAAGATGTCTCCTCCAGCCTTGCCAATGTGGTTGAAGAGGCATTTGTGGAATCTAACGGTAAGGGTACCATGTAATCATATTAATAATGTTTTCCATTGTTTTATTATTATTATTATTATGAGGCATCATCCAAGGCAACAGGTGTAGGCTGATGGTGATCTAAGAATTGATGCTGGCTTTAACACCTTTGAATATTCTCTGCATGTATCATTTATGACAGTTGTGCCTGATGATGAGGACATCTCTGACTATCCAGATGACTTTGAAGAAGCTGAGGAAGATGACCTGGCTGAGGTAGTCAGCTACGCCAGAGATGCCCTGAACTGTGTTCCAGAGAATGATACGTTTGATGTGGAACTGGAGCTCAAAGATGCAGGCGGTTTCTCTGTCACAATGAAACTGTTAAAAGAGAAATACATGGGTAATCATGCTCATATCAAATTGGCAGCACTTTATTTCGATGGTCAACTTTTGTCATACTAACTATAAGTAACTTTACAACTATGTCAGCTAACTCTCATTAGAGTATTAATATACTGTCTGCTATTATCTGCTAACTCTTTATTTTGATGCTCCCCAACAGACTATAGGTAAGTCCCTTTTTTCTGTATATAAAATCTTTGCTATAAGTAACTTTGCAACTGCATGTCAACTTATTATACTTACCCTAACACCTAACCATAACCTAACAGTCTACTACATTCTACTAATAGTCTAACGAGAGTTGCAAATGACATGCAAAGTTACTTATAGTTAGTATAATGTCTAAATCGAAATAAAGTGTAGCCATGACATTTATTACAAGTTGGTTATTTTTTCTTTATTCACTTGATTTTTCTTGTTTTTTTTTTCCTGGGTCTGTCTTTATTATGTTTTACTTCAGTGATTAATTTAACAACCTGCTTAAAATTTAGTTTTAACAGTTAAAAGAATAGTTCACCCCACAAATATTTTTTTGTTATCATTTCGTCACCCTTAAGTTGTTCCAAACCTGTATGAGTTTCTTTCTTCGGTTGAACACAAAATAACATATTTTGAAGAATGTTGGTAACCAGACAATTGACGGTAGCCATTGACTTCCATAGTATTTTTATTTTTTTCTACTATGGATGTCAATGGGTGCCATCAACTGTCTGGAGACCAACATTCTTCAAAATATCTTTTTGTTCAACAGAAATAAGAAACTCATACAGGTTTGGAACAACATGAGGGTGAGTACATGATGACAAAAATATTTGTGGGGTGAAATACCCCTTTAATGATTTGGAGAGCATAATGATTACTGCTATTATTGTTTCAGAGCATTTGAATGAATAATATATATATATATTATTCATTCAAATGCTCTGAAACAATAATAGAACAATAAAACAATATATATATGAAGAGTTCAGATGCAAAAGCCTCTAAGTGCCATCTGAAATTTTCTTCTAGAATGATCATTTTTAACAAGATCGTATTTTTAAGTTCAATAATTTCACTTAAATGACAATTAATAGGTCATTTTCATTGCCTTTTAAGAGAAATTACTGAACTTAAATATACGATCTTGATAAAAATGATCATTCTAGAAGAAAATTTCAGATGGCACTTAGAGGCTTTTGCATCTGAACTCTTCATATATATATATTATATATCAGTATAGTTCTCTATATACTGTATATCAATCTAGTTCTCAGAGTGTCTCTGCATATGTAAGTAAGTAAATGCTGTTCTGCTTTCTGGCGTTATAGAGGATGTTGGAGCCTCAGTCTATGAGGAAATCAGTGAGCACTTTCTGAATGGCCTCACGCCAGGAGACCTGCAGCCACAGTTCCAGCACATGATCGGGACAGACCATCTGGAGACCTGCTACCTCATTTTCAACCTTGACCAAGAAACAACATGCTGAATCATGCCTGTCCTATTTAGAGAAATTAATTTTCCTTGTTTTAACAGTCAGTGCTGACATAATGATGAATGTCAGCAAATGCTGGAATTGTATGAAAAATTCAGAGTATACAGAATTTTGTAATATATTTAATGAATTATAACTAATATTATAAAATAGTGTGATTTTATAGATATTTGTCATCAAGAATTTTTTACCAAGCATTCAGTGCTCTTTTGAAAGTGTTACCTAGTATAACCAGTAGGTGGCACTCTATAGTAAGAAAATGTGTGGTGTTACACACCAATCCAGAAAATGAACGCATCACAGTTTCTCATCTTGGCATTATCAGTCACATCACAGGACTGAATTATAAAACTGCTGCCTTTTAAATACCCTTTATAGTGGATACAGAAATTCATTATATCAATGGCACCCGGCCGACTACTTTTTGAAAAGATTTAACACATTTCATACATTATTTACCAAAATGATCTCTCAATATGTCCATTAAACAATGCTTGTAAATGTGGAAGCAGTGGAGACTATCATGTGAACATTTCCTCCCTATGCTTTCACTCCACTATTGAAATGTAGAAGAGATTCCGATTCTGGAAATGTATGGGTGACAGCTGCAGTTGTTTTCCATTTAAGGCGTTTTCCCTTAAACTTGTCCAGATTCTTCCAGCTGGGAATTAGTCAGTGAGATAGAGAAACTGCCATGTGTAACTGTATAAATGGCCCTGTGTTATATTTTATTTAAGAATGTTCACAATCTGCCCCCAGAGGAAAGTGTGTTATCAATATAGGAGATAGGTCTCCTCACAGAATGTTTTGTATTATTATTTTGTCTGTTTTAACATCTTTAAACATGAAAGAAGAAGAAAAATGATTTTAAATAGTTTCAGTCCCAGCCAGGAAGGGCTGTTTCTGTGTGTGTGTGTGTGTGTGTGTGTGTGTGTGTGTGTGTGTGTGTGAGTGAGTGAGACATGAGAAATGAGAATCCTTGTCTTCAAAAACCAAGGTCATGTTGATGTTAAAGCTAGTGTGCACTTTTAGGAGTGGAGAAAACAGAACACCTCTAGCCACAAATGAAGTCCCATCTTACAAACTTAAAAACCTGTTTTTCACTTTTCACTGTAAAGAAAACAACTCTGAACATTAAAAATGTAAAGTCATTCCCACAAAATACATTTATTTTTTATAATGCAATGTTCTGAAAGAAGTAAAACATGGACTGAGGAGTCGTTCAGGATAGAGCTTTAAAAATGGTCCATAAGCCTAGCATGCCTAGGATTGTCTAGCATGTTTCTTTATTTATCCACCTATGCATTTAGAAGAGTGGACGAGAGACCAGAATAAATGCAAACAGGTCAAGACCACTTTAAGTAGCAATCACCTCTGTGCCTTGTCACTTTAAAACCTGTCAATATTTCATCCATAGTAAAACTGGCTACCGGGAGAGCTAGTTCCCGGTCTTTCCTAGACTCATGTCTTTAGGGCTTTGTACAAAGTTTGATGCATTATTGATTGATTTCTGCACGACTTGATTTTTTTTTTTAAATGAGACCATAGGATCCTAATTAAGTGTATTTGTTTGTTTTTGTGTCTGAGTTTTGACTTGCATTTCTAAAAGTTTCTTAAATTATAATTAGATTTTTCCTTTATTCTCTCGTGTTGTTTACCTTGATGTGTCCTAATTAGATTTTACTTCATGAATTGGTGAATTGAACAACCTGCTTTCAATTATGACAACTTTTGGTGTAGTTTTAGCATGTTATTGAATATGGCAATATTAATGAGTTTGGTATTGGTGGACTAGATCTGCTAGGCTGCTGCTGTTGATTATTGCTGCAAGTATGGACTTGCTTCTGCTTAAACACAGACATGATGCTGTGAGCATGTAAGCTATGCTCCTGCAAAAATAGACATACATAAATACTATAGCAGATCTAGGCAGGTGGAACTGGGGGAGGTGGAGAGTTTCAGAGAAAGCAGACTATTTAAATAAAACAGCAGAATGGGTGTCTTTATGTAGTCACTGGTGCTCATTGGCTTTTTACTTGCCTTTTAGTGCCTTGGAGTATTTCATCTTCAGATTATTTAAATGTTGAGCAAGCAATCTCATTGGCTGCAGAATCAGCAGAGGCCAATCAGCTTGTGCCATGCAATAATGTTGTGATTGCTTGCAGATTTCATGTAAAGGACATATCAGCCTGCGCCCTCCAGTTTTAACATGCAAATTGATTAAAAACATTTGTTATAGCAATGAGCTTTGTTTGCTGATTATTGCAGATCTTCAAAAAACTTTCTTGTAGGCCTTTTTCTGGCGAACAGCCTCATGCTTATTGGCTTGCCAGACTTTTTCAAACAGTCATGATATTCAAGAGAAAGGAAGTGCTGCAGAGAGAATGGGAGGAAAGAAACTCAGGCAAACATGTTTCCCTTGACCTTTAATAGACAGCACATGTCTGGCCTACATTGGTGTGAGATTTCTCTGCTAGATAGCTTAGATTACCATACTGCTCCTCACACATGTGTTCCATTGAAAGTTGGATGTTTAAATTCCTTGTTTGCTTATCAGAACATATTTTATGGAAAATTCATTGGTTCCAGCAGTACTCTAAATCTCTAACCCACTTGGCTAGATTCATTCAAGACCACAGGAAGGAAGTAAAGAAAAACATCAAAAACTATGCATGAGAGTCAAGCTCACAGCATAAGTTTTGTCCCTCTTCCAAGCAGAGGAATACTACAAATCTCCAGGCTGACTGTTGTATGTCACAGCTCTAAAATATTGATGTGCCATTGTTTCCGGTGAAACAGCCTCACTGGAGACCAGTGAGTATTAGAGAAGTGAGGTGGAAGATGGTGACAGTAGCCTGCACTCTAACCTGCCCCGGCTGCGTCTCCAGAGACGGCACATATCACAAACCACATCGCCCATGTGAAAATCCGCCCTATTCTAACCCAAGAACAGAGGGACTAAAAGCAGCACTGAAAATTACATCTAATTCATCAGCTACGACTGTGTAGAAGGCAAATTGCTTTATCCAGTGGAAGAGTAAAAGCCCCATTGAAAGGTTTATGGCACTTTACCTGATCTCACCATCTTGTGCTGACGCTATGTTAAAAATACCTACAACAACAGCTTTCTGAACGGCTTACATCAGGACTGTAACATGAATCTAACCGTGAAACTGTACAGCACAGATTTATACTACAGTTCAGCTGTTAGATATATTGGCTTATAGGTGTTACTACTTTCGAATAACCATTATGCTCCAATTTAATGTTACTCAGTCATTTAGAAAATATGAGCTGAATTCTATATGGAAGCCTCTTTATGCCTCATAGTACAAGAAATGAAAAAGTAATTTGCGATGATGTGATTTTATATCTTGCAATTGCCATATTGTTTATCATAATTGTTTTATAACGTTCAATGTGATTTTGTTGAAATATGACCATTTTATTCTGCACAATGGGATTTTAGAGCTTGCAAATGCGACTTTGTTTCGCATAATTGATTTATAACTCACAATATGACTTTATATCTCTCAATATTGATTTTATCTCATAATGTGACTTTAAATCTTGCAGTTACAATGTTTTTTCTCACAATTGCAATTTTATTACTTATATTGCGATTTAAAGGCCTGTCTTACAATTACTTTATATCTTGCAATACAACTTGAAATATCGCAATTGCGACTTGAAATCTCACAAAATCCAAATTGTGATTTTATATCCAACAATGACTTTATATATTGCAGTGTTTCTCATAATTGCATATTTACTCACAATATGACTTATGTATCTGCAATGTGATTTAAAAATCAATTGTGACATTGTTTCTCATAAACAAGCTTCACCACATAATGTGACTCTTTAAATAATGCTCCTGTTTCACATTAACGGAAAAAATGTAAAGTGGTAAGTTTACTAAGTAGGCCTACTGTAAAGAGTGACTAGAGAACAGTGTTCACATTTCCCCTCACCATGCATGACACGTTAATCACAAATGATGAGAGCAGGTCAAAGCAATTACATGTTAGACAGCGGTGTCATTGCACATAATTTCACTTTATTACCTGACATGAAGGAGACCTTGAGGTTCGATCTCCGCCCAGTCTTTGGGGTTTGCGGTGGGGTAGTTTAATAAGAGCTATTGTAAATGTCCTAGTAATTGATCGGTGTCAACAGAGTGCACTTTATGGAGTTTGTAGTGTACTCCTGAGAGGATTATCCTATGACGAGAGGTGAAAGGGTCTTTACGCCTTTCAGATGTAAGCTGAAACTGGCAGAATGTAATTTCCAACTTTATATAATTGATTTCAGAGTGCAAAACTCTGACACCCCAAATCGTGGAGATTATCATTGAAAGAGGTATTTTAAGTCATGTATGGACAGACTGTTCATGGTTCAATGTTAGTATTTTGTCCTTCAGAGACAGTTGTCTCATGGAGAAAGTGTTTAAAGACCCCCGATATGTACAGGGAGCAAGATCGATTTTTCTCCTCAGATCCTTTAATCCCAGTTTATTGGAAGTCCAGTAACACTCAGCACAATATTGTGATATTACAGGCTATTGGTCCCATTCTGCTATTGTGGTTGCTGCTCCATAATCTTCCTGTGAAGGTATCTCACAGGAGTTGGATCCATATCGCACAATAAATGGTGCAGGAGAATTTGGACCCCTTAAAAGTGGAGTGTTTGATGTATTGAAACAGTAATAAGCCTAATGCAGTTTTGTGATCCCTCAGGCATCTCTTCAACATTAGGATTTCCTTGGTGTTTGTTTTTGATTCACTCATAATTCACAGTGAAGCTCTCATTTGTGTGAGGGATTCGAATGATCAATGACTGTGTAAAAAAAAAGAAAGTGTAACACCAAGTTACTTCAAAGTTCATTAAAATTGATTTGTTCAAAGATGCTGATTCATTCAGGAACAAAACAAATGACAGATATACTGTATGCCTACTTCCCTTCTATATAGCAAGCGAAAAGTATTATGTGAAATGCCTTCCGCCTTTTATAATTCTTTCTGATGAAAATGGGAGAAGAGTTGTGAATGGCAGTGAAGCGACGCAACTGATGCTGTAGGTCACATGACAACATGACGGATGTAGACATCTGGATTTCATTCATTCTGAAATCTAAAATGACAAATGGGACACCACAGTGTTGTGGACTTCACGATCACATGCACACGACAGCCATTGTAACATCGATTATGTGTTGACTTTGGTTGTAACTTCACTGCCTTCACTATCGCCACAGGAACTTTCAATATTTGGTCTAAAATGTATGTTTTCAGCACTAACTTTTATAAAAGCAACATCACAGTTGCAATCGTAAACTGTTCCTAACTGGATTTAGATCCAGCATACATAAGGCCAGTAGAGCTTACAATGATAACAGTCACTATGAATCAATAAGATTAAACGTTGTGAGAATACAAGAGTATTGTTTCAACTGGAGCTTAAACAGAAGTGCTTTTTATATTTAATATTGGACAAAGACAAGTAGAACTGACCTCCGCAGTGAGCTTTCACCCTGTTATTCCCAAAGTCCTAAACCATATTTCTCCACGGACCACTTCACATCTCATTTTACATTGGTATGAAAACCCACGTTTTTCTCAGTGGGTGGTAGCGGTTTTGTAAGGGCTTTGGAAGCGTTCTCATTGGCGGAATCCCATGTTGTGTGGAAAACGGCAGAGATTTTGAAGATAAGTCTTGTCTAAATGAAAGATCTTTAGAAGGAATTTGATGGACAACTGTGCTTTCCTTTCCAAGATTGCTATCTAAGAATGTGCTGTGCTTTCACCTACCACTGTAAGATGTGAGCAGAAACCTTAACTACTTTTTGCATGTGTGAACCTTTGCATGAACGCCATTTCAGTACAGTTAAAAGCCAAATAAATGTCTAGAAGGCAAATAAAGTTCATTACTTCAAATTTAATTAGCCATTATCGAAAAACAGAGGGTGATGATGGCAGGCATCTTCAATGTGCCAGAGAGTGAATGCTCATAACCTTTTCAGACCTCTCTTGATTAGAGGGGAAGGCAGACGGACACTTTTAACAAATAACCTTTTACAGGGTCATCCAATCATCTTTATGCTTTTTAATCTCAACATCCCTCTTTAAAAGACATTTCAGCTGACTTCAGATGCTCTCTCAGTATGGCTGTGAGATTTACAGTGTGCGATCTGTGGTGCAAATGATCTAATTAGTTAAATATCTTGATTACTTAGATCCGAGGTGGAAGCTTGTCGATTAGAGAGTTGTTTGCTTTAGCTAATTGTAAATGGGTGAATAATAATTGTCCTTTTAGGGAGTGCAGAGACTGCTAACAGGAGGCTGGGATATAAACCGCCTTCATTTGGTAGAAAGAACAGGTCACCTCCTGGGCATGAGGTCAGGTCATCCTCTTTTCACCACTCTTTCTCCTTCAAACGCTCTTTTATCTTTCCATTGCCACAGGAAGGAGATGAATCACAATGGGTGAAGAGATTTCAAATGCTGGTTTCAGAATGCTGGTTTGGCATAACCACCTGCCACTAATGGAGGTGCAATATATATCATTTTTGTGTGAATATAAGGTAGCATGCATTAAGGAAACACTAATTGGGGTGATGGAGCATTTGTTCTGTAAACATATTTAGTGTGGTTCTTTTGAGGGTACGGGGAAATGGATTAAACTGATACAATCAAATTGCAATGAGTCAGAGATTAGAGACTAAAGATTTAAGTGCTGATAATTTAACAAACTACTGATAATCCACAGTGAAAAAACAGAGGCAACTGAGACCCCAAACAAACAGCATGGTTTACCTGTAAGTGCTTTTCAAAGGAATATTGAGCATTTATATATAAATACACAGTTACATCGTTTTTAAATTAATAAAATACACAAATGCGTTTTATTAAATATTATTACAATTTAAAATAATTATTTTCTATTTTAATATATTTTAAATTGTAATTTATTCTTGTGCTTTTTTTTCCAGCATCATTACTCCAGTCTGCAGCGTCACACAATCATTCAGAAATCATTTTAATATGCTGATTTGGTGCTCAAGAACAGTTCTGATTATTATTAATGTTGAAAACAGCTGTACTGCTTAATATGTTTGAGAAAACAGAGATACATTTTCATTCAGGACTCTTCGAGGAATAGAAAGTTTAAAAGAACAGCATTTATTTAAAACCGATGTGAAGTCTTTACTGTCACTTTTGATCAATTTAATGCATCCATGCTGAATAAAAGTATTAATTTCTTAAAAAAAAAAAAAAAAAAAAATCTTACTGACCCCAAATTTGTGAACGTTAGTGTATACTCTACAATAAATAAATAAAACCATGTTTAATATTCATAACATTTTCTAACCTAAGATGCATTGAGAAGAATAAAATCAGTTTAGACAGTCAATGTATCATATGTGGATTATTCCCAGGTCACTAGGCATATCTAATCTTAGCCCTATTTCTTTTTATTTCATACATACACAAATAACGGTACATTCAACATGACACATTTCCTCAGGAGCAGTTGTAGGGAGCTAAAGAAAGACTTCATAAGCTATTTGCCTCAAGAAAAGAAATATTCTCTTTGTATCAGTGAAAAATAAAATAAATGGATGTAAATAGTAATAGTTTCAAGAGTAATTCAAGATTGGTATCTATCTCTCCAAGTTATCTCTGTGTCGTGATCTCCTTTACAAGTAGTGGTATATCTTCACAACACAAATTTGATACATTTCAGACCACAGTGATGAAAGATCCGCTTGATTCAAAGACAAAGACACTACGCAAAAGCCTAAAACAATTTATATATTTGTTTTATGCTTTCTTTGTATGTGGTTGACATTGTTCTCAGTATTTTTCCAAAATCGAATGCTCTGAAAATGTAGCAATATAGCAGGGGTCTTCAACAGGAGGTCCACAGCTGGACTGCAGGGGGGCCTGGAAATTATTATTTATTCTCAATTTTTGTGAAAAAGCTAAAGTTAAGAAGCTAAAATTGTGTCCTATTAAAATACATCAGATAATATTAAAATGGTACAAGAATAAGTTCTGTACATCAATGATCATTATTTTAACGGCTTTGCAATGCAATCATAACATCATAAGAATCATAACAAGGTGTGTAAACATTAATATGGTACAATATGGAGAGAAAAAGCCAAACACACACCCACACAAATATATTATAGAAGTCAATACCTTTTTGTGTTTTATCCGTTTCATCTAGCTCAGGAAAAATGGCCCATCACTCAATGTTAGGTGCCATTCTAAGAGCTGTCAGTCAGAAAAAACTGCACAGAAATAAACCCAATGTAATACTTATCCACAGGACAAGTGTTAGTTATGAAGGGTGTTTAAGTGCAAACTGTTGAGGCATTATTTGACACAATACACTTGCAATGCTAACTGTGTCGGAGGACGTTGGGATGCAAGTGTGAGATTACATGCAGTAATGAATAGGAAACAGAGGCATATTAAAGCCCTATTCGGGTAGATGGTGTAATGTAATTTTACCACAGGAGAGGACGTCTGTAATATTAATGATCAATTCGAACAGGATAAGAGATCTTGGAAGGGGTAACTCCTTCACCTCCCTGTCGTCATGTACGTATTACGTTGCTTCCTGATATCACGTGCGCAAACACATAAAATCTATGTAAAACAATTTATTAAATTTATTAAATTCTGATAGGGTTATGTTGGTAATAGGCACTTACCTAAAGCTAAAATAAGTTTTGTGCTTTTAACAAGTGCTTTCAACCTTCTTTTTGATCTGATCGGTATGCGGAAAACCCTTGAGTTTTGCCACAGATTTGACGCCCCACCGCCTAAAACGCTATTGAATGCTTTTTCAAGCACCTCCTTACTTGAAAAACTGTGAAAAACTACTTTTAACCAGGAAATGATGGAATATTTACGTAAATATTTACAGCGGGTCTATGGCACGGGATTAGTATTACCTGAGGTAATTTTTCCAGACTATTTTCTAGAAGGTAAAAGTCCCTGTAATCTTTACTGACATTGTCCGTAATGATTACTGAGATTGCACATTCGGACGGGACTAAAATCACTGAGAAGCTCTGGTAATAATAACTTTACACCACCTCTCCATTGTCAGCAAGGTGGAGGCAGACGATGAAGATAATAATAATAATAAGCTACTTGTTCTGGTCAAAATTTTAATTATTTCCTCATAAAAGAGTTAAATACTTAGATCCCACCGAGGTGTGGCATTTCATGTGCAGTAATCACTGAAGGGCATCAAAATACCACAAATGTTCCCCCTGTTGAATCTGCTGTAAACTCTTACCCAGAATGATGTGAAGCTCTTCTGAGACAATGGTCACGGTTGACTCCAGAGAGAACGACAGACTGGTGCAGAGCCACTGAAGCCTGAGGAAGACAACAACATCCTTCTTATCTGTCCTCTGAGGAGAAGACACGTGCACTGGAGTCTCACAGGAAGGACAACAGCAGCCTCCAGCTGTGTGTGGGCATTAGCACACCCACAAGTACCAACGCTTGATCAATGACTCAATGTTTTAACTCATCTCTTCTATAGAACTCAGGGATAATGTGGCTAGACAAGCACAGAGGGTTGACATAGAGGACAAACACACCTGGCATGAACTCAACACTGCTGATTGCTACAGCAGTGAATTGTGTTTACAGAGCGTTTAGCAGGGGGAGATTTACACATTTAGTATAAGGCTGTCTACGTTTTTAGCACACAATCAATATTTTGTGCTCTTAATTAGCAAGCACTGCTAATTGGCTTGGGAATTGATTAGATCATGAAATGTGGGCGTTACATAGCCAACCAGAGATGTTACACGTTATCAGTGTTCTTTGTGTGATTTTTCACGTATCCATTTTTACATGCATTGATTGATTATTATGTGCAGCTGTGTCTTATTTCTTTGATTAGTTCACTGTGTACTTAAGCCCTGTTTGGTTCAGTTCAGTTGTCCGTTAATGTTGTTTTTAGGAGTAAGTAGTGACATATCAAATACTTTTTTTCCGGGTCCAAGCCTCTACTCTGTTTCAATTGAGATTGCTATCAAACCAGATCTACAATGTAAACACAATGTAAATGCAAATGTAAATGTTGTATGGTGTAAATCGTACGAAAATGTAAAAAAAAAAGGAAGCATGATAAAATATAACCATCACTGCGGCATAAGGAACGCATGAATGAGATCGTACAAATTCATACAAATTCAACGGCAGTTTATGAGCACTATTCATTTATAGCAGACCTTTAAGCTAAGTTTAAAAAAAACTCAAGTTCCCTTTCGTAAAGGGAACTCCCGCTGCATCGATACTCGATACTTTGGGGAATGCCTTCGGCATGAAGCGTCTGAAGTCAACTATGGAACTATTCCAATCTTGATTGGTGCAACGTCACCCGTGACGTCGCATGTGACGGTGATCCGGAAGCTACAAAAGGGTCACAGGAACCAGGAAATGTTAGCTTCTGGTCTTCAGCAAGCGCTCTATGTCATCTTGTCTGTTCTATTTGGTGTTGTCTGTCCCGTGAAAAGAGTATTATTTATGGTGAATAAAAGAGAAGCTATTCAGGCAGTGTGCGTCCCCTTGCCCACGTTATTTAAGCGAGGGTGACACACACTCGCTTTGTGTAGTTTGTCTGGGAGTGGAGCATGCACGGGCGGTGCTCGAGGGCGCTGTCTGTGCAAACTGTTTTCAATGAAAAAGCTCCGCTCCCGTTTGAGCTTGTTCGATCAATTAGATCAGGCTCGCGTTTCCAGTGCATCAGGTCCCGCGTCTGTTGAGGCAGCGCGCCGCTTGTATGCATAGGATTCGCACGTGGGGCTGGCATATGATACTGAGACGGTTGCGACCCTTTCTCAGTGTTTATTAACCAGCTCCACTGGTCTCGCGCACGGTTCGGAAGCCCGCGCTGCGGCTTCTTCCGACCGTGTTAAAGACAGAGCGTTTGATTCGATCAAATAGATCAGGCTCGCGTTTCCAGTGCGTCAGGTCCCGCGTCTGTTGAGGCAGCGCGCTACTTGTATGCATGGGATTCGCACGTGGGGCTGGCATATAATACTGAGACGGTTGCGACCCTTTCTCAGTGTTTATTAACCAGCTCCACTGGTCTCGCGCACGGTTCGGAAGCCCGCGCTGCGGCTTCTTCCGACCGTGTTAAAGACACAGCGTTTGATTTATCTGGCTCCGAGGAGTTAGATATTATTTATCAACACTGAATCACGTGGATATGGGGATTCGCCACCCCATATTCCCGTTAGTGAGGAGTTGCTGGAGGTTGTAATCTGGGCAGTGGTTAAATTAAATGTTAAATGGCCATATAATAAGCAGGAAGCGACTAAGAAAAATAAAATGAATGAGCGCTTCCTGCAGACCCAGTCACAATCTTCGTGTCAGAGCCTTCCCTTTTTTCACTGATCTCCATACTGAGGTATCGAGATCGTGGAAAAATCCATTTTCATCTCAATTATTTCCCCCCCATGTATATATTTACTCATCCATTAGGGAATCTAATGAAAATGGTTATGAGGTGATGGCTCGGGTTGAGGAATATTTTGCGAAATATTTTCTCCCCGACATTGCGTCACCCCTGATAGCTCAGATACTTCCCTCCAAATCTCGTACATCGAATTTGTTAGGGAAAGCATATATGGCGGTGGGTCGAGCCGGTGCATGCCCACACACAATGGGGTTATTACAGGCATATCTGGCTGACCTCCTCAAGCAGGTGGATGATAACTGGGAGGTCTCACTCAATGGTATTACTGAATTTCATAGAGTAGCTGACTTATCTCTCCGTATTATTAAAGAGACGGTCCGTGCTATTGGCCGTTCTATGGCAGCACTAGTCGTCTCAGAGAGACATTTATGGCTTAATCGCTTGTGGATCGGGGAGAAAGACAGGGCTTTCCTTCTCGATGCTCCCCTTTCACCTTCCGGCCTCTTTGGCGACGCGGCAAGATCCGTTGTCGAGAGGCTTCAGGAGGCAGAGCGACAATCAGCTATCCCCAGTTGTCAGTCCAGGTCTCATGGGGTTGCTGCCAGGGGGCAGCCTCATGGGACAGCCGCCAGCTCCTCATATTTTGAGAAGGTTTCCTCTCGTGCCCCCCCGTATAAGGCTTGGGGCCAGAAGAAACATTCTCGCACGAAGCACTCCATACCGAAGACAGGTCTGAGGACTGTCTCTCGGGCTAAGATGGCTTCAACTAAGAGGTCTTGTCGTAACACGCAGACCCTTATGGGCATTCCCCCAGGAGAGCGAGTACAGGAGTCTCGCCCCCTTATGCAGCCCTTAGGAAATCGATGTTTGCTTCCTGCCGCCGATGGCGCTTCGGGACACATCGGCTTCCAGCGAACACAAATCGCAGTATCTGCCCGATGACGTTGCGGCCCTGTCGAGTTCGCCGCCTCTCAGGAGGTCTGTAGAGAGCATATTTCGGTTAGTTCCTGCCAGTTAGCTGCTTCAGGTCACCGAAGCCATTTGGAAATTTATAGCCGAGGCCAGTCTCGAGGGACTGGTCCCCATAATGGCATATTTAGACACCCCGAGGGGTCTTCAAAATATATCCTAGGGGGTCCTGCTTACAGTGGAGCTAATATACAAATATTATCTACTAAGGGTGGTTCACATGTCGGCCAGCCCCGAGCAGGGTCGGTTCTTGGAACAGGAAGTCTAGTCCCTCTTAACACAGGAAACCTCAAAGTGGGCTCTTCCTAAAAGAAAAGGAGAAAAAATGGTTACGGGAGCCTGGGTTCTACAGCTGGCACTTCATAGTTCCTATGAGGGGGGGAGTTAGGCCTTATTTTGGATCTCATGGTACTGGATCAACCTCCGAGGGGGTTCAGATTCAAGTTACCGACTGTCAGTCAGACCAGCTCCGAGGACTGGTCTGTCTTGATAGATCCACAAGCTCCTTAACTCCTCTTTCCCTTCTAACCCTATCACAGGAAGTTTCCGAGATCCGCTTTTGGGGGGAAAAGCGCATCAGTTCTGGACTCTTCCAGTCGGCCTAGCCTTATCCCCTCGCACCTTCACTAAATGTATGGACACGGCCCTTGCTCCATTGAGACTTCAGGGGGTCCGTATCTTATAGATGACTGGCTCATTTTGGCTCAGTCGAAAAGAACTAGCAATTCAACATCGAGATGTTGTTTTGCGTCATCTGAGGTGTGTGGGGTTGAGACTCAATGTGAAGGAAAGTTCCTTAACTCCTCTTCAGAGGACTACGTCCCTGGGAGTAGAGTGGGACTTAGTCACGATGCGGGCACAATTGTCTCCTGCTCGTATAAATACTATCTTAAACACATTGAAGAATATTAGGTTAGGCCAGGCTATCACTGTCAAACACTTTCAAGGAGTTTTTGGGTCTTATGGCTGCAGCTTCCACGGTAGTACCCTTTGGTCTGCTCCATATGAGGGCCTTGCAGTGGTGGCTCAGGAACAAGGGTTTTTGTCCTCTGGGAAACCCTTTTCGTACGATCAGAGTTACGCGCAGATGCCTTCGTTCTCTTGTCGTATGGAAGAAACCATGGTTCCTGTCTCAGGGCCCGGTTTTGGGAGCACCATGTGAGAGAAAAACTCTGACCACGGATGCGTCCCTAACGGGCTGGGGTACGGTTATGGAGGGCCGTTACACCAGAGGTACTTGGAAAGACCATCATCTCACATTGCATATTAATCGCTTGGAGATGTTGGCCGTATTTTTGCCCTGAGGCACTTCCTTGTAGACCTCAGAGGCCATCATGTTCTTGTTAGGACAGACAATATGTCGGTGGTCTCTTATATCAACTGCCAAGGGAGGATTGAGATCTCGCCCTCTTTGTAGACTGGCGCATCAAATTCTTCTTTGGTCCCAGGACAAATTTCTCTCCATCAGATCTATTTATATTCCTGGGGTTGATAATATGGGAGCAGACATCCTGTCGAGGCAGGGGCTGAGGCCCGGGGAATGGCGGCTCCACCCTGAAGTGGTTGAGCTTATATGGAGAGAGTTTGGCCGGGCGGAGGTTGACCTGTTCCGCTTATCATGAGAACTCTCATTGCCCGCTCTGGTACTCTCTCTCACATCCAGCTCCTTTGGGCTTGGATGCCATGGTACAGATGTGGCCGAGGTCACATCTGTACACTTTTCCCCCGATCGCTCTGCTCCCTGGGGTTCTAGAAAGGGTCAGGAGGTACGGAGTGAGACTACTCCTTGTAGCTCCGTACTGGCAGGCCCGAATTTGGTTTTCGGACCTTATTAGTCTCTTGGAGAGTTCTCCATGGAAAATTCCTATTAGGAGAGATCTTCTGTCTCAGGCTGATGGTACATTATTTCATCCCCGACCAGAGTAATGGAGACTATGGGTCTGGCCCCTGAGGGGGTCCCACCCATAATTAGGTTGCCCTTTCCACCGAGGTGGTCAGGACATCCATACTAGAACCCCACTCTACTAGGAACTAAACAATTAAGTTAGGGAGGGCATTGAACCCAGTTTATTACTGCCCACTGGCTTCAGTACTGGTGTTCCATCCCGCTCTCTAACGGGATCTCCTGTTCATGCTTAGGGCCTCTGTGGCGGCCTCAGTGCCCTCCGCAAGCCTCTAAGGGTGTTCTCGAAAGGACGTTCCCACTGAAACTCCATGTTCCTGTAGATTGGAGGATGAATCCTTTTCATCCAGCCTATTGGCATCAGGCTGATGGGTTATCCCTGGCACCCATCATGTCCTGTGGGTGAGGTATACGAATATATATTTGAGATATATAAGTATATATAGGAGAATCTATTGAGTCTGCTTCCTGCTCGTCTTACTCCCTGGAAGAGTGGTGGTGCTGCCCCCTCTTACTTGCTAGCGTGGGAGCCACTCAACGTTATTTTTGCCCGGTACTGAGGTACCTGTAGGCAATGTTAAGATTCTTCGGGTATTCCATCCTCCATCGCATGTGTCGGATGGTCAAGGTCGTAGCCTTTGAGGTTCCTACATTAGGCCTTAGGCTGAGAGGAGTCAGTCCATCTAGTTATGCATCAAGGGTTAGGAGCTATTCCCTTTATTAAGAGTACAGTTGGTTATCTAAAACCACTTATATTTGAAGTACAAGGTGCGCTTTTGCCTTCACCTCTCATCTAATATTTTCTACGGTCTGGGGCTCCCATCCATGAGGTCAGTCGAGCCTCCGGCTCCAGACCTCCCCTTCTTGCACCAAATCTTATGACAAGCTAGTTTGGATCTGCCCTCTACTCATTCTATCGTCCGTGAGTGTGCCAGATGCTTTACACCAGGGCGTTTTCTCTCAGTGTGGCGGCGTGGGTATTCGTTCCCCAAAGTATCGAGTATCGATGCAGCGGGAGTTCCCTTTACGAAAGGGAACGTCTCGGGTTACGTATGTAACCCTCGTTCCCTGAGTAGGGAACGAGACGCTGCATCCCTCGGCCACACTTTTCGCGCCCCTGAGAACGACTTGCTTTGACCAATTAGAAGCTAACATTTCCTGGTTCCTGTGACCCTTTTGTAGCTTCCGGATCACCGTCACATGCGACGTCACGGGTGACGTTGCACCAATCAAGATTGGAATAGTTCCATAGTTGACTTCAGACGCTTCATGCCGAAGGCATTCCCCAAAGTATCGAGTATCGATGCAGCGTCTCGTTCCCTACTCAGGGAACGAGGGTTACATACGTAACCCGAGACGTTTTCTCAGACGCCAGTATTTTAACGATTCAGAAAAGATGAATCACTGTCTGGCCAACTAAGATTCTGTAATGGAGATTATGGTTGTCATTATCTTAGAAATACGGACCACACTGTGAGTCTACAATATAATAGCACTGTTTTTATTTGCTTTTGTGATCTTGAAGAGTGTTTGGATCTGGAAACAGTGAAGCGTGACATCAGACTTAAAGTCGGCATGAAACACTGGTTGCGAAACTTGAGATAGTCTTTTCTTCCCTATTGTGTATGGCTTCTAGCCTGGAAATCCAGACCTAAATCTAAAAGATTAATGATCTGGCGTCGACTAATGAAAATCGCCCAGCTCGAGGGGCGGCACCAAGCATGCATTCGAAAATCTCACTGCACGCAATTGGATAACACTACGACCAATCACAACAATAAACCCCATACGCTACCAGCGGAGCTAACTGGTAGATTATACTCTTACCGTATCCGGTCGGCAAAACAGCAAAAACGTCCTTCTTGCAAAGGAACATTTCGAGTGGCGTCTTCTGTTCCTGTTTTAGATAAAAAGCCAAGATTAACTCATTCATTATAGCAGCCAAAGCCGTTTCAAACAATTGGTTTTCATCCATAGCCATCTTGCAATGTTTACTAATGACTTTGACGTCACAGCACTGTCATCATCTGTTTAGCTCGCCTCTGGCCCGCCTATATCAGATAACCCGATGTGATTGGTGCAGCTCAGATCGAGGGGCATATTTAATGAGCATCATTTCTCGACACCAGAGTAACTCGCTGAGAAAATGCAACTTGTGCTCTCGCAAGAACTCTGGATTACCAGGGTATATGGCTTCTGGAATGAGAAAAATTTACAGCGGGACTTGATTTCATCCTTCAGGAATTGATTGGTTTGTAGGAAGTTGGGCGTTGCTAACTATATGGTTTCGAGAGGGAGGAGAGGTTAATGTATTTGATTAAAGATTATGAGGCCATATGAATTAAAAATAAAATAATGTGCACAGATAAATCATTTATAATAAGCATGTTATTATAAATAAGAATTTTCAATTTTGATTTCATGGTGACTTTAACAACTAGATTAAACTTCAGAACGTTAATGCAAAGTTTGTGCTAAGTAGGGACAGTGAATATAATGGTCGAAAAAATATGACACATGTTTTTTATTTCCTCTAATAATCCAATTGCCACTGGCAACAGTTCAGAAAACTTTGTGAGTCCATCTGCAGTTTCATCAGATATATCGTGCATTAATTAGCCTAAATCTTTAGAGAGTACAGAAGTGTTTCTTGCACTCAACAATAAACACAGTGTGCACCTTGATGTTTTATTCACAAAAAAATTGCTTTTATGAACCAGTTCTTTTTTAGTGAGTCAACCATAAAGATTCACAAACTTGATTGTGAGTTAGCAGTTTGAATCGTTCAGAGAGGTTACTGAGCTGAGTTCCCAGTTGACTCCCTCACTAAACCTCAAATCATTTTTGGTTATGTCTGATTCAGAATGAACCATTACTCTGACATATACTTTCAGTATAGCGACTACATCAGTTATATTTTACAGACCAGTGGCTCAAATGATGCTGTGTAATTTAAGGTAAATTACCCCTAAAAATTCAGTAACTAAAATAACCATTAAAATTGCATGACAATGACTTTTGCCTGGACAAGCACACCAATAATATACATTTCATTGCCTTTTTCCAGCAGAAGTCCATCATGTGTTGGGCACATTCAGGATTGTCGTACCCAACCAAAGCTCTTGAAACAGGCACTAATCAGAGATGAACAACTGTAAACACTCATGTCTAAATGGCCTGGAAAATGGGGAATGGCAGTAATAAGCTTCAAGCCACTCAAGCTGCTTTTTCCAGAATCCTGTAACGGCTTTCGAAGCGGAAATCTAGAAGCATATAAGTCAAGGTTGTTCATCCAGTTTATTATGAGCGCCTGGACTAATTAGGCAAACACTGTTGCCCTGAATAAATCTGTAGTTAATCTTTCTTTATCCACATGAAAGACTGATTCGATTAAATATCAAAGGGTTAGACAAAACTAGCGAGGACACAGGAAAATCATTCCCAGAAGGACGAAGTGGTATATTTGGAGAGGTGTTTACGCAGAACATGCGCTCCGAGATCAAAGAGCTCAGGTGCTGTATTTCATTCATTAATCGACTGACAGTCAAATTACCATCGCTAGCTCTTACCCAAGAGATCACGTCTCAAAGGCTTATGCTATCTGCATCCATCTCTACAACATGTATTTCCTCCCACCACTTTCAGGAATTGTTTTTGGATAATTCAGTTAAACAGTGCTGTCTACATTGACATTATAATCATAATAACTGATATTATTAGAGAAGGATGCTGTAGTGCGATGGTGAGTTTTAGTCATGGCAAAACTTCTTCAAGTCATTTACAATTAGTTTTTTGTCTGTACAAATATGTAAACAATAAAAATAAATCAAGTTTTAGACTCTTTGGACCTAGTGCACTGTTTTCCGGTCTTTTACTTACTTCTCCCATTCTGTTTTTACCGTTTTTACCACTGTGGGTATGTTCACTATTTTATGAGTTAAACTGTATTTTGTCTGAATTTCTTGGTGGAAACTGATTTTCACGACATACATAAAAAATGAAAGTTATAAACACTAATATTTTATTTATATAGTGAAAATACATACTTTATTGTAGAACTGTTATATGTAGCATTTGGTAAAAAAATTGTATGGCTGTATATATATATATACCAAAATGTAAAATGCAACCAATGAACTGAGTGAACTGCTTCTAAACAACCATCCATATTCTGTAACTAAAATAACCTTTGCAATTGCATGGCAATGAATTTTGCCTGGGCAAGCACACCAATAACATACATTTCATTTGCAACCAATAATATATTTTTCAACACCAATAATATACATTTCAATAACAACACCAATCTCAACATAACCTGAGTGTTAAGTAAGTTTCTGTCTCTACACTTCCTTGTGATTGAGATCCTGTGGTTAAAGGACAGAAAGCACTGTAAGGAGACACAGATCCCAGAATAACAGAATGCGCAGATT
>NC_138732.1:22305975-22349675 GCF_965113295.1 Leuciscus leuciscus
CTATTGGGTTGAGATCTGGTGACTGTGGGTGTAACGGTCACCAGCTGGAGTGCCCTTGAGTGCCACCAGAGGGCACTCCACACCAGACTATCATATTTCACTCATACTACATTTCCCAGAACTCACTGCCCGGACTCATTATCATTGATTGCATTCACCTGTATCTTATTACCCTGTTAGTCTCAGCCTATTTATACCTTGTACATTCATTCATTCCCTGCAAAGTCTTGTTTGTGTTACACTGCATTTCTGAGCATTCTCCTGGTTTTCTTGTCTCTTGGTTTTGGATATCTTGCCCTGGTCCCTGGATTACTCTCTTGCCTCTGGTCCCTGCCTGTTTTGTTTCTTTGTTTGTTTCTTTGTTTTGACTGCCTGTCTGTGTATGACTCTTGCCTGTACATCTGATTACGATTCTGGATTGCCCCATACAATAAAGCTGCATTTGGATCTCAACCTTCGTGTCTCGGAGCGGTTCGTAACAGTGGGGGCCATTTTAGTACAGTGAACTCATTAGCCGCGTTTCCATTACCCTTCAAATTGCGCAAATTGAAATTGCGAATTGAAAATACGCTTAATGGAAACACGTCAATTTCGCAAAAACTCCCATTTATCGCAAAAAAGTTTTTACGCTCTCATGAGGTGGTTTTTCAGGCAATTCGAAAAATGAATATTTCGCAAAACTGCAATGGAAACAGTTTTTGCGCATTTACAGTCACCTGACTTAGAAGACGCAGTGTGTTTGAAGTCCATGTATAGCTACGCAAATAATAATAATTTTATATTATTTTATTATAACATTTAATAGGCTATATTTAGAAGAGGCTTTTATGCAAGGAACAAAGCTGAGCGTGGAGCGCGCACTGCATGACACGGAGGCGCGGCCGCAAACACTTGCATTTTCCTATCAACAGTGGAAACAACTTATACTCTATCATTTCTGGTCAGACAGAAAATAATAATACATTATTCTCAACCACTTTTATTTGTGTAAACTCACAATAACAAGAAAATGCTGTGCTTTTGTAAAATAAAAGAAACAATCAGACGCACATGATCTCCGTAAACTGGGGCGCGAGAACTGAAACAAAATATAGCCTGTGTAGGCTAAAGCTTGAAATGTCCACTTTAAAACGAACAAATTCGAATCGAAAGCTAATACCTTCTGATTATGTAGGCTAATCCGTATGAAAGTTGCATTTCTCTCTAAAAGCGCATCTGATAACAGCGGAGATGGAGATGTGATTTTAGCCGACACTTAGAAAACAATAGTTTATTAATTATATTAATGGCTCTTCTCATTCAGCACTGCGGGAAATACATCAATTCCAGTTTCTAATTTGGCCTTAGAAAACCAGTAAAATCGACATGTTTTCCATATTAATTTGTGAATATTTTAAATGTTTAATAAAGGGGCAAAAAGTCATAAATAAAGCACAGCAGTTGTGTGTAGCCAGTTCAAATTAAAATTTTGGTGTTCAACTTGTTTTAAGAAGACAACAACCGTTCATTTTTCGTTTTTCAATTAGGGGTTAAAAAAGGAAAAACAAATAGACACAAAAGTTGCCTACATGGATCATTTGGACAGAACACGAGACAGAATTATTTATTAAATTCATAAAAGAAACAATAATTAGCCTATAGGAATACTGGATTCTAAATCTCAAAGAAATGCCACAATCGGAGCAGAAATGAGGGCGAAACACCCAGAAACTCCTTATATGTGTCGTTCGGGGGTCTTTCCCTGCCATTAATGCTTGGATAACACGCCACGTCTCCTTCCATTAATAATAATAATAATGTCTAATGCGGTGGCTGTGATATTATAACCAACGTCCGTTGCCGTGATTTTTGGAATGACTTATCGCGAGAGAAAAAAAGACGTTTTAGTCGCATAACATCGGTTAATGGAAACGCCGTCATTTCGCAATAGTTTTTTATCGATATTTAGATAATAGCGCAAAGCATTTGCGCAAATCTGTAATGGAAACGCGGCTATTGTCATGTTCAAGAAACCAATTTGAAATGATTCGAGCTTTGTGACATGGTGCATTATCCTGCTGGAAGTAGACATCAGAGGATGGGTAAATGGTGGTCATAAAGGGATGGACATGGTCAGAAACAATGCTCAGGTAGGCCGTGGCATTTAAACGATGCCCAATTGGCACTAAGGGGCCTAAAGTGTGCCAAGAAAACATCCCCCACACCATTACACCACCACCACCAGCCTGCACAGTGGTAACAAGGCATGATGGATCCATGTTCTCATTCTGTTTACGCCAAATTCTGACTCTACCATCTGAATGTCCCAACAGAAATCGAGACTCATCAGACCAGGCAACATTTTTCCAGTCTTCAACTGTCCAATTTTGGTGAGCTCGTGCAAATTGTAGCCTCTTTTTCCTATTTGTAGTGGAGATGAGTGGTACCCGGTGGGGTCTTCTGCTGTTGTAGCCCATCCGCCTGAAGGTTGTGCGTGTTGTGGCTTCACAAATGCTTTGCTGCATACCTCGGTTGTAACGAGTGGTTATTTCAGTCAAAGTTGCTCTTTTATCAGCTTGAATCAGTCGGCCCATTCTCCTCTGACCTCTAGCATCAACAAGGCATTTTCGCCCACAGGACTGCCGCATACTGGATGTTTTTCCCTTTTCACACCATTCTTTGTAAACCCTAGAAATGGTTGTGCGTGAAAATCCCAGTAACTGAGCAGATTGTGAAATACTCAGACCGGCCCGTCTGGCACCAACAACCATGCCACGCTCAAAATTGATTAAATCACCTTTCTTTCACATTCTGACATTCAGTTTGGAGTTCAGGAGATTGTCTTGACCAGGACCACACCCCTAAATGCATTGAAGCAACTGCCATGTGATTGGTTGATTAGATAATTGCATTAATGAGAAATTGAACAGGTGTTTCTAATAATCCTTTAGGTGAGTGTAGATGATAGATAGATAGATAGATAGATAGATAGATAGATAGATAGATAGATAGATAGATAGGCAGACAGGCAGACAGGCAGACAGACAGACAGACAGGCAGACAGACAGACAGACAGACAGACAGACAGACAGACACACACACACACACACACAGACAGACAGACAGATAGATAGATAGATATGCAGATAGATAGACAGACAGATAGATGACAGACAGACAGACAGATAGACACAGACAGATAGATAGATAGATAGATAGATAGATAGATATGCAGATAGATAGACAGACAGACAGACAGATAGATAGATAGATAGATAGATAGATAGATAGATAGATAGATAGATAGATAGATAGATAGATAGATAGATAGTCATAAGGTTACATATTAGAGTCATAAGGTCTAAATTTGATCCTGTAAAATTTTGGAACAACATGAGGGTGAGTAAATGATGACATCATTTTCAGTGTTTAGGTGAACTGTTCCTTTAAGCGAATTATTTTTGCACATCTATTCGATTTCTTTCCATAAATTTCCCTGATATTGAGCAGCAGCTGGTAATGTGGAGGTGGGGTTGTTGAAGGTGGTACAGTGGGACAGTTATGAGTGGAACAGATGGGACTAAAGTGGGCTGATTTGGGGATGTTATGAAGGTGTCAGAGAGTCATCAGGTATGCAGCTGCCGCAGGTGTTCATGAGCCATCAGCCAGAGCCTCATTACATTCAGCCTAAAAACTCCACTACAACACTGAATAATGCTACCAACGGAACACCTTCATGCAATGAATAATGCTGCCGGTTTTCAGCAGAACTTAGTGAATTAAAGAGATTTTAGAGAGTGCAAGGTCAGGTGAGCTGGAAATATGCCAGCTATTGTGTTGCGCTAACATGTTATTGCTACTGGAGGCTTTATCTGTAACATTTAAATGTCATTTCAGGGTCACCAAGAGAACTTTTGACCCTGCGTTCATAATTAGAACGCTTCAGTCTGATATTCATTTATCCTGACAAAGTGCCACTGTGACACATAAGTGATGCTAAAATGCACTTTCAGGCAGATCTAATTAATTTGTTGTTTTACATCACCGAGACAAGGTGACGAATGATATAACAAGTCATTCTGGATCCTCTAATTACTTGTGTAATTAAGATGGTAATTAGAGAGTGTTTGACTGCAGACTAGGTGATGAAGCTAAGTGGGAATTAACGTTACATTTAGCTATTGGGTACATATAAGACTCATTATCACTGGCACTGAAGAGCTTGATCGACAAGACTTGTTGAGGCTATGATGTGATTCACAACTTCAGTTTAAAGTGTTTACTGCAGTTTCATGTAAAGACCCATTTATACTGTGTGAGAAAAATAGTAAGAAATTGTATTTGTTTATATTGTACTAAAGCCAAAACTATAAATAAAATACAAAGATTTACAAAAAAACTAAAATAGAAAAGATTAAAATATAAATATATAATAAACCTCAACCAAAACCAATTGTTTTCAATGGAATTCAAATTTATTTTCACGTTGGAATGAAATAACTTTCCTTCCCTTTTGTGACGTATAACTGAATATGACTGAATACATTTTTATATATGGTTACTTCAATTTATGTGAAAGAAGAAACTCTTGAAATCATGTATAAGAAAAAAAACAAAACAAAAAAAACCTATTTGCAGATATTTTTTATTATTTCTGTTAAAACCTGGGTCTGTCAATAGAATAAAAATAATTACATTTAATCTCATGATTTGAGGCCATTTTTTCAGAAAACATAATGAATAAGTATAGTGTCAGTTATTTGTTAAATTACTATGTTAAACATTTAATTAATATTATAATAAAAAACTTTAAGTGAACAACATGTTAATTTCGATAGCCGATAAATAAATAAATAAATAACGTGCGAACATTAAAATGTTTTTCTAAAATATTCTGTGCACCCCATTGAAAATACAGCACATTTATTTTTATGGTTAATAAAAAAAAATACTACGGGGTCCGTGCATGCCCCTGTTTGAAAATTATCTGGGAATTTTGAATTTACATTACACAGAACCTACTGAAAATGTATACTTTTACTCAATTACCAAGTTTCCAAGGCAAAAGTGGTACTTTTTATTCTTTATTATTTCATTTTTACCTCCAAAGTACAGTGTTTTTGCAAGTTTTTGCATGAAAAACCTTTTTTTATATTACAAATCAATCAAATTACCCTCCATTCTAAACTTTTATAGTCAATTATGACTATCAATCATTTCAGAGTAGATTGTATTTGAATACAACTAGTTGTTGTCTATTTGAAGAGATGTCTCAGTCAACACACACAAAAAAAGCAAAAAACTTTACTAGCAGACTAAACAGGACATCTCACAGTATTCGGGGTAAAGGAATAAAGCCTATACAAAAAAATAATGCCTCACTGAACACAGAGCAAGATTAACCTGAGATCTATTCCTCGATCAATGTGAAGCTAAGCATGCGCTGCATACAGCCAGCTAAACAAATCACACGTTCAACACAACAATCTGGCACATGCCAGCCAGAAGCTTTCGTTCACACATTTTAATCTTCTACAATTCTGCTGACATTTTGACGCATTCACTGTCACTGAAACTGAATATTTCAATCTGGAGTCTTTGCAGCCGTAGTGGCAAAGCAATTGAAGGTCTTGTGTTGTGCTGAAGAGCAGGCTGGGGTGAGCTCTTCAAATTGGGCCTGATTTCCATGCTCACACATGGAGTCTGTGATAAGAGTCATTATCGCAGAGGACCGTAATCACTGCCTCCGCTGTGACTGTACTAGTGCAGGACTCAACCAAGATACTGAAGCACTGTAGCATAAACTCTGTCTTCAATTACACTGAAGGGAACAGACAGACGCAGCAGCTTTAGTTAAATAAAAGGTACATTTCACTTTGGGGAAACATTCATCCTAATCATGATACTAGAACAAACAATTTCAAAGAACTAAAATAATTCATATATATTGTCTCAGTATGTTCTGCTGTAATGGCCACGTCACATCCCATGACCTCCAGTAGCCCCAAAAAGTATTTGAATACTTAAAGTCGCACTGAATTTGTCGTCTTTTCTTCCGTATTCTGATCCAAGTGAAATTGCCTCTCAAACAAGAAAAAAATGTAGGGCGGCACTTGAGTTTGTCCATCAGGAATCGATTGGATCATTGATTGTCAATTGTGATATTTTGCCTTTTTTTATTTTTTTAGCTTGGTTTGAAGGTGATTTTCATATTAAGCTAGTTCACTCAGGTGTCCTAGTAGAGATTAACCACAAGTAAAGTTCATTATATTAAAGGCAGGGTAGACGATTTGTTCCAGATTTTTTTTTTCAGACGTCAGTCACCGAGCAATGCAACCGAAACAGCAACCGCCTGTGAAACCTGTGACGTTACTCAGAGCGGTTTTTGACTCGAAATTATGCGTTTCAATGGCAACACTATCAATACTGAAATTAATCTGCAGCAGTCAGGTGGTAAAGGTCAGTGCTCTTTTAGTTGTTTATGTTCATTATTATTGTAATGTTATGTGCTTTGAGACATTAGTTAGTTTAACGCCGTCTCTCGACACTTTTGTGCTCCCTGCTGTGCGTTCATGTGTATTGAAGGAGGCGTGGATTTAGAGACGCTCTCTAGGGTGGGTGGGATCTTATGCTTTCAAAGCTAGCTCTCATACAAGCTCTCTGAAAATTCCCTACCCTACCTTTAACTATGAACAATCAGTCACACTTTAGTTTGGGGAACACATATTCACTTTTGCCTCAATAAACTCCTAATTTACTTCTTATTAATAGTTAGTAAGGTAGTTTTTGTAGTGTAGTGGTAAAGTTTAGCTACTGGGTAGGATTAAGGGCTGTAGAATATGGTCATGGAGAATAAGGCATTAATATGTGCTACCACAACTGAACTTTTGATTACTTAATGGGACACACTTACAAATGCAATGTAAAAAAATATATAGCCTTATTTACACATTTCGATTTTCAATAGCTTGCACTTTAAAAGAAACTTTTAAATGTATGTTCTGTTGTAACATATTACACAATTTACTAATTAATCAAGTGGAAAAATAGCAGTTGCAAACATTTTACAAAATCAGATTTTAGGGATAACTTATGTGTATGGTTAGGTTTAAGGGTAGGGATATGGTTAGCATTACATTTTTGGACAGGAATGTTTTTCCAGGATCAACAAAATATGTTGACCCAGGAACGCGTCTAACCCGGCAAAATCAGAAATTTTTTACATTTGCAGGCACTCTGAAGCAGATAAGACTGATCTGACTAGCTAAACCGGGACCCACTGACAGTAAGATTAAAGTCCATAGTCAATACAAGCATTTATCCAAAAAATTTATCATCTGAGCAAGTAAGTAGCATATCTGCCACCTTTTTTCCCTCTGTTTATGGACATACAACAAGCAAGGACGATTGATGTAAAACTGCCATTTCTTGCTATATCTGTCCCAACCTTATAAATCAATGTTGGTGATTAAAAGGCTTTCTGTTGTTATGCGGGGTAAGGCAAGAACAGTTTTAAAACATTTTAAGCATGTTTTAATTTCCATATAGAGCATATATCTGAGAATAAATATAAATAAGATAATATGGTAAAAAAAAATATTTTAGTGTTACACGTTGCATGTAGTTACTGTAGTAATAACTATAAATGATGCATAATAAATGCAACTACCCCTAAACCACACCCTTGTCCTAACCCTACAGTAAGTACATGTAGTTAATTATTATTACTCAGTACTTAATTGTATATTTACACTGTAACCTGGACACCTTAAAATAAAGTGTAACCGATATTATCATTTAATATAAATAATAACAGCATGTTGTAGTTTTACTAGATATTCTTGGTAAATACTAAAGTTATTATTAATAAATAACAATTATTCATTGTTATTATGTTGCCTAACACAATGGCATTTATCCATGCTTAAAATGTGACTATAATTTAGGCTTATAGTGCAAAAGCTTGTTATAGTGACCTTTGTGTCAATCATCCTGTGTGTGGAACCCTTGCTCGTGCCAGATATACAGCTGAGGAACATATTAAGCAATGCCTTATTATATGACTGTATGCACTGAGTCTTCTATCTGCTCTTGCTCATAACTATATGGGCATTTACAAACCTCCTCCTACAACACAATGTTCTGAAAAATAGGACAATGATGCAACAATACACGCATTTGGGATCAGACTTTTATTTGGACTCACATAAATAACAATAGTTCATATATATACTTTTTTGTATATTATACAATTTTTATATAATATATATTTCCTCCTATGATTTACATTCTTTTTTTTTTTTTGCTAAGTTATATCTATTGAAACAGGAGCATTATGTTGATGAACACACATCTGCTTGAACACATAATAAAGACTGAAATATCAAAGAAGAGGATTCGGTTCTTTCATTTTTTTTTGTTTTTCTTTGTTCAGAAATGTAAAAACAATTGCTTGAAAACAAATGTAATTAGTTAATTAGTCTTAAATGCAAAGAAAAGCACGGCTAACTGGAAACCTGATATGCCATAACAATATCTTTCCTGGACATTTCCAATAAAAAATGTTTATATAAAACAGCAGAGAATATCACAGGAAATGCTTCGAGCCGGACCAGATCGTCATGCAGTGACCCGGTGAATCGCACTTGAACAAATAGATCATGTGGATCAAACTAGATCAGAGATCGACTCTGATTTCAAGCTTTAGCCCCTGAAAAGCCTGAAATTGAGCTTTTACATTAGTGACCTGACCTGCAAATCTCAAAACAATTCCTCAAGATTTGCCTATGGATATCACTAATGATGCGCGGAACTGTTGAAGACTTCCTGCAATACATGTCATCTTGCTCTTTTTAGCATGCAGGGTTGCACTCGAGAATGTAGGACCGAGACATGTGACAGCGGCTGCTGCATTGACAGTGTCAACAGAACTGACAACAGTGTGACTGAATGAACTGAGAGAGACTCAGAGGGAGGGACAGTGCAGTTGTGGACATCTCAGGTTTGTGCTCATACAGGAAACACACTGACAATGATTTGACGTTGCTGTCACACATCTCTCATACTGTTTGCACTTTCAGCAGTGTAGAACTCCATCAGCCTAAAAAGTGTCTCATTATGCTGTCTGTCTATTTATTTATTGCCCGAGACCAAGACAAAGTGGATTTAAGAACAAAATGATCAAGTAGAAATGGGTTTGAGACCTAGAGCCTCATTTATAAAATGTTGCGTAGAAACCGTCCTACATTTGATCTTACGATAATTCCTAAAATGTGTTTACGTGTGATTCAGAGAATGAATGTATAAAAAAACGTGTGTAGGGGAGACTGGGGACAGTTGCAACAAGTCTTATTCCTCCAATCAGAAACATGCTAGAGTGATGACACATGCACAGTTAGACCCTCCCCCCACCAAGAAGACATATTCAACATCTGCTGCTGCATTTATTGTATGAAAGTAACATTTTTCATGAGCTGGATTTTTGTCATACTGTCCGGACCTTTTGTATGAATTAATCAAAACTTACTTAGTTTGAATTATTGTTTTGTTGATTTCTAAGTGACATGGTTAGCATGTGTCAAGGTCAGTGTGTCTAACCAGCACATGATGTTCTGTTATGGCTGATAGGGTGCAACTGTCCCCAAGCTAAACAGCCATATCAAAACAGACCACACAACAGTATTTTTCAACATAAACAAGTCATTGTGGGGTACATAAAAGGATAGTAAGAAGGATAGTTTTATTCTGTTTGTTTTCAGTATGCCAAGAGTGAGGAAGAGGGTTACTAACAGAGGGGTTCCCCTCAATATTTTGGAAGGAGCATCAGACGTAATCAGGGATGAGGGCAGGACAGTCAGGGCAGTGGCCAAGGACTTCGCCATCTGTCACACCACCTTATTCCGATTCAATAAAAGAAGAGAGAGACTTACAGGCGAGGGATCGGATAAGTTACCGAGAGCAGGGTACTGGACCAGCAGAAAAGTGTTCTCAGAGGACCAAGAGAGGAGCATCAGAGAGTATTTAAAAAGGGCAGCTGACTTGTACTATGGGTTAAATCCCAAAGAGGTAAGATAAATATGCGAGAAAAACTCATTTTAATCGAACGAATGTTAACAACTTCTTCGACAATTTGAGCAAGGTTTTGGACAAACACAAGGTTGAACCACAAAACGTGTGGAACATAGACGAAACAGGGATAACGACGGTCCAAAATCCTGAAAGGGTTGTGGCAAGACGTGGTGAAAGGCAAGTTGGTGCAGCCATCTCGGCAGAAAGAGGCACACTCATCACACTAGCCTGTGGAATCAATGCACTTGGGAACACCATACCACTGATGTTCATTTTTCTCGCAAGTGCACTTTTAAACCTCATTTCATCCAGGATGGCCCACCTGGCTGCATTGGGACAGCCAACGCATCAGGGTGGATGCAAGAGGCTGATTTCCTGGTATACTTGAAGCACTTCCAGTTTCATACAAATAGCTCTTCAGAGTCCAAAGTTCTTTTAATTCTTGACACCTCTCGCACCTGTCTGTGGAAGGCATCAACTTCTGCCGCAGCCAAGGCATTGTCCTTCTATCCTCCCACAAATGGAAAGGCAGGATTTAGATGCACAGGGATTTGGCCTTTAATAGGGAGATATTCCAGGAATGTGAATTTGCACCATCCCTGGTCACTGACCGTCCTCTTCCACCTTCCGCTGTGCCTCCTCCAACAGGGCCACCTCCTCTGACAGGGCCACCTTCCTTCTGTGCATGTCCCTCAAGACCATCATCCTCTGAGATGGGTACAGAAGACTTCTCATCAGAAGCTATCCGGTCACATCCCAAAGCAGGAGCCATAAAAAAGTGTGCAAAAGGCAGGAAACGATGCTCCATTGCCATTCTTACAGACACTCATGTGAAGGAAGCAAAAAACAAACAAAAAAAAACAAAAAAAAAAAACTCTGCAGCAGAAGGTAAAGAAAAGAATCTGAGAAAAGAAAACCACAAAGAAAAGTGTAAAGAAAACCAAAAAGCAGCCAAAAAAAGAGAGAGAAGATTATGACTCTGATGAGGAAGAAGACTTCTGCATTGTGTGCCTGGAAAGCTACTCGAAATCCAGGGAAGTATGGCTGCAGTGCTGGATGTGCAAGTCCTGGGCACATAAAGATTGCACAGGTGGAGGAGATTTTTACACATGCCACAACTGTGACTCAGAATGACTGAATTGTTGATGGAATGGCTTTTCCGGGAGCCAGCAGAATTGTTGGGGGGAAGGGGGTGTTGTGCGTTTACTTATGAATCTTTACGGGTGTGTGTGTGTGTGTGTGTGTGTGTGTGTGTGTGTGGGGGGGGGGGGGTTAAAACAGTTGCAGTTTTGTACAATAAATACATGTTTAATAAAAGTTTTTTGCATTGCAAATTATTCAATTATTCTTATCCGACAATGAAATATGGCACACTGAATCTATGTAGGCTTATGTTCTACACATAAACAAACAAAACTCAATAACTGTTATTTGATAAATGACTAAATAAATAAATAATACAATAATATTATTTTATAAATAAATAATACTATAATATTATAGTAAAACAGTTAACATTTTCAGAATTCTATGCTCATTGAGACAAAAAGCTAAAGTTAATTAGTGAAATTTAAGGTATTTTTTATCATGTTGCAACCGTCCCTGATTGTGTTGCAACTGTCCCCTGGGTTGGGGCCAGTTGCAACATCTGGCTTCTTCCATTCAAATAAATACTGTGAATGATATGTCATATGCAATCATCTTTAAATGGTATGGGTAATTAGCAGACAGATGCAAGTTTATTATATACACATTTGGTTGGTCTAGTCCAAATAGTCTCCGAGTAACTGAGAGAAATGCAAAAAGTGTTGCAACCGTCCCCAGTCTCCCCTACGCCTCTCTACCAGAAGTTAAATACATAAATCGCAAATGATCTTGAAATTGTGCACAGCTGAATGGTTTCCGATCTCCGCTTTGTAAACGGCACCTAATTAATGTCATTAACATATAAAAGAGAACCAGTCAACGTCCAAATCCTTTACTTGAGAACCGCGAGCGACAAGAAGTGCTTAGATTTCCAAATACCTGCAGTTCTCCGACTCTCTGCCACAAGGAAAAGTGTGTACGTCTGCTACGCTAAGCACTGTTCCACGTCAAAGATCGTTTTTACAAATATGAACGCTGGCGTGGATTTTAGCGTTCACATAAGTTCAAATCTGTGCGTACGCACGTTTTAGAAATGAGGCCCCTAAAAGGTGGGCATACACTGTGCGATGTCAGTGCGATTTCAGCAAGGTTACCTACTCACACTGAACGAGTAGATCGCATGCGATGTAAAGCCAAAGCTCGCGTTTCATGTGCTCACACTATACGGTCCGATCATCGAGCTGCGACTTGTCGTGTATCGTGTGATATCGTGTATCCAGAGATATTGTCAAAACAAGCATCAGCTATCAATATCAAGATGATTTAGCATTTCCAATGTATGTATTAAATTATTAGTAGTATTATTGTTTTATTATAAGGGAAGGCCTACTTTTATTATTACATTTATAGGCTATTATAATTCATTTGCCACGCATTTATAGTGCATCCCTGCATAACCGACATGCTGCCAAGATTAGATAGAAGCTTACTCCTCATTGAAAATTGTCTAAAAACATATAGGTCGATTACAATGAATTATAGGTCTATAATTAAAATTCTTAATAATCTATAATATGTCCGAACACTGCAATAATCAGTCATCAATGAAAATTAAAAACAGCTTTATTTCACAAACAGTTTGTTTAACATGAGCATTGTTTAACAAATTAATAAAAGAGGAACGGTATAGGCTACATCGCAGGTGGCTTTGGAAGACGTGGGTAATATGGTTTATCCATTTTGCAACACGAACTGGAGGTAATCAACAGAAATTTGTAGCTAGTTTGATAGTTACAGAACGAAAGATCTCCATCTTTTCGTTTTCTTTCTTGCTGCATTAAAGATGAAATGGTTAAATTCTGTTCTCGCGTAGGCGCAGCCAGGGAAAAACACTGAGTTTAGGGCAATCGGTTCGTAGCTTTGCTTCAAGTGTGTGATATAGTCACGAGGAGCGACCAAAATTTCTGACATGCCAGAAATTCATACGACCATCCGATTGACGGTCGGGAGAGGTTAACCCCCTGTACACTGCACGAACACTGCACAAAAACGACACACGACAAAGCTGAAAATCGGCCCGACCCGAAAAAGAGTCGCACTAGTCAGAATTCGGCTCAAAATCGGACGAAATCGCACAGTGTATGCCTATCTCAAGAACTTAATGCAATTGGCCAGAAATCATAATAAATGCTAACAAAAGCCATGCCTGTTCTTTATTGCTCAACTACACCATTAATGCACGATTCAGCCACAGATTAAACTTTGTCTTGTGACTTTACAGATCGATGCTGAGAAGGATGATGCTGGAAAAACAGTTGGGAGTGACGTAAATGCGACCCGATCTCATGAGAAAACGATTTTACAAGGTGGTGATTTCGTTTGAATTCGTACAATGCGATCTGTACGGAAACGTATGATTTAAAAAAAAAAAATCTATATATATCACGAAGGTCCACCCCTAACCCCAAAATACGAAAACACACCAAATTATACGCATTAGCCACCAATATTGCCAAAATATAAAATAGTTAGGAACTGCTATGAGATTGTTTTGAATAAACATCTGTTTTGTGTCCTTATCCAACACAAATAACGATGCTATCAGTGCACGCAACTTGTTCTTAGTGAATCCCCACTCTATTTTTGTAGAGGATGTTAAGCTCTCAAGATGTACCAGGAGGACCCACATACTTCCTGTGCTTTCAAAGTGGATCTGATGGTAATGCTCTGTGCTTTCAATCAGAAAGATAAAAAGAATCAAAGCAATCATGTACATTCAGCAGAGAAAAGAGGAAAACCCTACTGACAAAAAGCAAAACCTGCAGTAGGACAGTAGCGTCAGTAGTACGAATCTGGATATTTACAATGGCCCAAATGCATACAAACCACTTTTTCAGGGAAGTATCTCAAGTTTAGCATGCTATTGCAAAGATCTCTTGCTACACACTTGGATTTTTTGCCTGCACTTGCTCAAGTGATTGTCTTTATCTGAACCCAGAACCGGGTGTCCTTATTACAGCCCTGAACATGTGGATGATCATGTAAGATTCATCACAGCTATTGAGAAAATAAATCCACTAAACTGTATTTGCTTTGGACGATCATTCTAATCATTACAAATCTTAAACTGATGAAACAAAATGATCTTTCAAATATTTCTGAATGAATGGATGTGTGATATACTGTATATGCACTATGGTCATCAGTTCCTGATGGCATCTGAATGCGTGTCAATGGACAAACACCTCCACGGATGGGATTTTGTGGTACACCATATATCAATTATTAAAGATACATGTTAAAAACACCTGGGGAAACTTGTGCCTCATGCTTTTCACAAAAAAAACAAAAAACAAAAAAAACAAAACTGAGATAGTGAGAACAAATCACAGAGGAAATACATATCATGCCATTATCTCCAGACATTTTTTAAACCAAAGAATCATCTTTTCTCCCTGAATATGAAAAGAGTGTTATAGACCCATCAGATAATAAATGCAACCCTTAGTAGAAACACCAATCTGTCATTCTAATATAATCCATTATATTCCTGTCCAAAAGGAAGTCCAACCCTGTCGCAAGTTAGTAAGTCTTTTTATACACGGGGCAACAAATTCAACTCTAAAAAGTGCTTTTAGGGATACATTAAAACTGACAAAAAGCAAACTGACGTTTCATCATCAATAATTTACAATTTAATTTCCCCCATTTCAGCTCTTTAAATCTGAGAGCTCATAATTCACTCACTAGCCGCTCATTTATGTGACTAGAACTATCAGGGACAACTAAAGGTCCAACTTCAACCCAGCTGTGAAAACCAGGAAAAGAAGAGGGGCAAGGAAACCTTCTGGAATAATCAGCTCCCATGATGCCTCAGTGGCAGCTCTTCATTCCAGACACATAGGGCGAATCCTGTTGGCGACAGATGCCCTCCTGCTGCTCGCTGCAGTCCACGAAGTCAGGCACGGGCAGCCCTGACATGATCATCAACGATTTGTTCCAGATCATGAAGGTTGGTGCCACTGGAAGCAGGAAGGAAATGTCAAAGGTGTAAATGTGCTGGGAGTTCATGGCATCGTAGAAGGACAGGGCGTTGTTGTCGTAGTCCAGCAGCACTCCCACCCTGCGCAGCTGTAGCGAAGCCTCCACGATGGACTCCTTGTTGTTGTACCGCACCAGGAAGTTGTTGTTGCAGCGTGAGAAAACCCATGACGATGAGTTTTTACCGCTCCATTCGTTTTTGGGTGCTGACTTGTAGGCCACACCAAGCGCATACCTGAAGGGGAAATAGAAAGTAGAATGCAGTCATTTGATATACTTTTTTTTAGGGTGGTTGTCCTGGCTCACTTGGTCCCTTAGGAATAAAGAAACAGTTTTTAACAACTTAAGGGGTTTTCACACTGGCAGTTTAGGGTGTTTACACACCTAGATCATTTGTTTTGTTCTCGAAACAGGGACTTAATTTGTTACAGTGACTACGTTTACAAGCTGTCAATATTCGGGTTATGGTCGGGTTAAGATCACTATTTGGGTTTCTGAAACATTCGGAATAACCCGTTTACATGCGTGAGCAGAGAGAGTTACTCCTGTATACATGGAATTTGTAATCAATTGGCAATATCCCGATGTAAACGGCGACGCACGGTTAGCGTCTGGACGTACAGACAACCTTAAGAATTTCCGATTCTTCTTCCTGTATCCAAAGACAACAACAACAGCAGCAGCACGCGGATAATGAATAGTTCGGGGCAGATAGTGATCGCCTTTGTTTGCGCTTTCCTCCTCGCTCCAAAAGTGTGGTGCTGTGCTGCGTCTCGCCATGTTTACCTCTACTTCTTGTTTACTTCCGGTATACTGCACGCGGGTTTTTGTATGTGCCGTCTCTACTCAAAAGACGAATTCCTTGCGAATAGAACATGCGCAGAACACAAATCAATGTTCCTTTTGATGGGGATATGCCGATACACGTTTACATGACCAAATATTCGGGTTAGAAAAGGGGTACCCCAGGGATCATATTCGGGTTTTTAAAAACCGGGATATGAGCATATTCGGGTTTTTGCCGGTGTTTAGATGGCCGTGCGCGACCGGGTTATTGCTAATATTCCGGTTTTGAACGGGTTATTGGCTGCATGTAAACGTAGTCAAAGTTGCATTTTCTTCTTGGTTTGGTTCGCTTTCAAAGTGTACCAAAATGTTTTTATGCAAGTCACATGCGAGTACAACTTTCCTCTTATTGGTCAAAGTTTCCTCTGCGTCATCCATCAAGATAATTGACAAGTTTGCTCCATGAGCTTATTGTGGTTTTATTTGTAACGGTCGAGACACGTGCAAACACTATATAGCCGTCATTCCAGGTGTTAAATTATTTACTACATTCGTATTATATTCGAATACAGTTTTTATTAGTTTTTATTCAAAACAGAGCACAGTTCTCATGGAAAAATTGGTAATATGAAAGCCGTCATGCGGATGCGGAAGCGCACCGGGGTACAGAACCTGACACTACCTGTAGGAAGTGGTCTGAGTTTTCTTTCTCAACTGTTTACCTTCACTTTAAACATAACTGACTGTGTTTACGTGAATACTCACCAAGACAGGCATTTTGACATTATTTTGTGTGTATTTGACTGTTTTAGCGCATAAGCAGCAAAAAATAACTCAATTTAGTAGTGACATGCGGCTTTATGTGTGGACACTTTGGGTGTGAGCACAAAATCTACAGGAATGAGTAAAATTATGGAAATTCAAGCCTTGTAATCAACAATATTCATCAGAGCGAATGAAAGAAGTGAGGGGAGGCAGGTTTGTGTGTCAACAAGCTGTCGTAGAGATCATGAGAGAGCGAGAAATTGTATTGTGTATCTATTCTGCAAACAATTAGTATTGGAAGCATTTCAAATATTTCAGTATCGATCTGTGTGAACAAATCTATATTTTTAACAACACTACGGTGCACTTAGTTTATTATTTCAGATCCCTTTTTAAAAGACTACAATTTAAAAAAATTATATAATACATAAAATTCAAGCCACCGCCAAAGTGGCTAGTAGGAGTGACTGTGTTACACACCACTACAGAAATCCACCCGCATTTGGCGGGTGTTAATGTCAAGCCCTGACGGCATTAGTTCAAGAAAACAACTTGGATATGAGCGAGAGTAAGCGTGTAGTGTAATCGTGCAGAGTGAGTTAAGAGGGGCAAATGAATGGCTTGCAATCAGCCTTCTCCTGAAAAGAGTTTGCTTGCAAGAAGCAGAAATCTGCCTTTATGTGCCGCACATACAGTGGATCCAAGTGTCGTTCACTCTGATGTGCATAATAACACCAAATAATACAAATAAAAAAACACAAAATGTTTGGATTGCAGCAAACATGTACCCTGGAAATCCAGAATTCCCGCGAGAGCACAAGTTGAATTTGCTCAGCAAGTCACTCTGGCATTGAGTAATGATGCTCATTAAATATGCCCCTGTAGCCGAGCTGCACCAATCATATCGGTTTATCTGATATGAGGCGAGCTAAACAGATGATAACAGCGCTGCAACGTCAAAGTCATCAGTAAACATTGCAAGATGGCTATGGATGAACACCAGTGTTTTGAAACGGCTTTGGTTGCTACAATGAACGAGTTAGACTTGGCTTTTTATCTAAAAGAAGAACAGAAGATGGCGCTCGAATTGTTCCTTTGCAAGAAGGATGTTTTTGCTGTTTTGCCGACCGGATACGGCAAGAGTCTAATCTACCAGTTAGCTCCAATGGTAGCTAAGTGTATGGGGCTCAGCGAAAACCCACTGGTGACTCTGGATACGTCACCCCGTGTATTGTTGTGATTGGTCGTAGTGTTATCCAATTGCGTGCAGTAAGATTTTCAAATGCATGCTTGGTGCCGCCCCTCGAGTTGGGGGCGATTTTCATTACTCAATGCCAGACCCTTAATCTTTCGGATTTGGGTCTGGGTTTCCAGGCTAGCAAACATGCACATTGTGAAAGCTTTCTTAGTAGTACACTTTATATGTTTTTTATTTACTTTTGTATAGGGGACACCTTCTGTGTAGGGGACCCAGGTTCCCATATCTTAACTTAATATTTAATTGTTTTTAATACACCAAGTGAAAATTTCACTGAAACTGACAGTCAGTGATTGGTAGGGATGTCTCAAAGACAAATACCTTATTTAGAATACAAAAACAATAATACAAATAATGTTACTGAATGTTCTAACAAAAAATTATTTGTAAGAACGATTGTACAACAGGCACAAGGTGAAAATTATGACGCAACGGTGAGTCTGTGAAGTCAGTCTGATTAAAGTGTGAACTTTATGAATAAAAATTAGCTAGGTGTGATTTTTAAGTTCAAATTGGATGGGCACAATGTACTCTTTTTACTGTGCATGTCTCGGTAATCTGAATTTGCCCAGAGGAACATTAAATTAAGATATTATATTATACATATTCCACTTGCCTGTTAACATTTTTAATGCCTTATATAGTGTGCTTAAGGAGAGGACAGAGTAAGTTTCAGGCTTATAAAATATTTGTTTGTTATATTGTTATATTTGTAATATTTGTTATATTGTTTGTTTATAGCAAAATGATCTATGGAAAGTGTTAATCGACTGGAGCGGGATACAAGTACAACAGAAACTTCCTATTAAGTTAATAGTTACATGTGTTACAAGCCTGTAAAATTTGAAATCACTTACCATGTGGAGGCTCCCAGTAAAACCTCCCAGTAATGGCAGCCACTGTCGATGAAGACGTTGCCAGCGGCACCGTAGGATCCGGTTCCACTGAACCGTTCCGGAGTGTGACTCTTCTTTAGGGAGCTTTCATCCTTCTCCATGGTCAGACAGTCATTGGAGAGGCGCAGCTTCTTATGGGCCGTTTTGGGGTCCAGTTTGAAAGGCTGACCTGAGGAGCAGAGAGGATAGAGATTGGTGAGGAGAAACTCTCACTGGTCTGCTGGGATTTCCCAATTCATGAAATTTGTTAAATGTCAGTTTTAGCTCTTCTGGTTAATTAAGAGATGAGCGGTTGTGATAAAAGGCACAGTGTGTGTGCGAGAGTGAAAGACAGACTGAATCAAGTATATGATTTGAGTTTTATATTTCTTGAAAAGAAGAGGTGACCCCGCAGACCCGACATTTAACTTTGGCACGTCTAAATCTTCCCATCCCCAGCGTAATGACTTACAATGCAGGAAAACAATCAGCTGTCACTGTGTCCCTGCCCACAAACCAATCATCTCAACCCAGAGTGAGGTTTACTGCACCCAGATATGAAATGTTCTGGCAACATGCTGCTGGAAGCCAATTACATTAACACGCTCTTGTCTTTGAACTGCTTATCGCTGTGAGCGCAGCCATTCTCAACACTCATGCAGTCATGCCATTTTACAGCATGTGTTTGAGGGCACTAGGAAAAGCGATGCAGATGTGCACACACACACACACACACACACACACACACACACACACACACACACACACACACACACACACACACACACACACACACACACACACACACACACACGCTACAAGCGAGAATCCCATGAAATGCTTATTGCCTTCTATATAAAACTGATTACTCTTTTAAGACAAAAAGGAGTAAAATGGCATAATTGTGCAGAGCAGGTGTCTGAACAGGTGTCTTTATTGTATCATTTTTATTTAAAACGAGTACTAAATCTTAAACTACTACAAATTATACTGAACATTGGATTTTCTTTTTGGAATATTCCATGTTCTTTGCAAACCTAAGCCGTGCTGCCATGTTCATTTTTAGAGAGAAGAGAGAAGCAGTGCTGCCTTTTTTTTTTCTTCCTGGCAACCCTTCCAAAAAAGCCATACTAGTCCCCTCTTTTTCTTATTTTTTAATGTTAACTGAGGCCTGTAGAGTCTGAGGTGTAGCTCTTCGGTGTTTTGCGATTTCTCTGAGCATTGCACGATCTGACCTTGTGGTGAATTTGCTGGGACGTCCACTCCTAGAAAGATTGGCAACTGTCTTGAATGTTTTACACTTGTGAAAACTTACCGTAGAATAATGTACTTCAAATGGTTTGGAAATGGCCTTGTAATCCTTGCTAAATTGATGGGCAGCAACAATTGCTTCACTAAGATCATTGCTATGTCTTTCCTCCTTGGCATTGTGTTAACACCATAGGTTAACACACACCTGAATGCTCTAGACCAGCAAACTGCCAAAAATTCTGCTTTTATAAAGTTGGTCACCCTTACTGATGATCAAAGACATTGACTGCTACTTACCCTCTCAATTCCTATGGAAGCAGTAAATGGTGAACTTAAGTTTTTCACATATGGATTTTCCATTTTAGCCTAGTTTTTGTTAAATAAATAATGACATGTAATCTGTTATGTGTTGTTGGTCATCTAAGGTTGTCTTTACCTAATTTTAAGACCTGCCAAGGACGATGATTTCTTATTATGTCCTTATATATAAAACCATAGATTTCAAAATGTGTACTTTCTTTTTCACGACGGTGTATATATACATATATATGAGCAAAAATGAGGGGCGCTGAGTGAGAGCAACTAGATTTATGACAGCTGCAGTCAGACGCTGACACCTGTCACATATATTCAAAGGTTTATTTGTAATGCACTAAATGTGACAACAACATAATTTGCAGTGTCAGCTGGGGCCATGACATTAAAGAGTGTATTGCAGTGTTTTTCAGAACCTTAAATGAGATAGTTTTCACTTCAGTTTTCATTTTATATACTTATACATATATATATATACATACATACACATTACACACTACACACAGTGTGACCTCACTTTTGGCTGTGCTCCTGCTCTTGGGATGTGCTTTCTGCAGGGGAGGGCTGACTGCTGACAGCTTGAGTGATGTCTATGCTGTGCAGGATGAGTAAATATTATTCCGAGATCTTTTAACAACAAATAAACATGGCTGCCCTTGGGGCTGCTTGTCATGTGATATTTCTCATATTGGCTTTATGTACGGTCACCAGCCATGGCAGTTCTGACTAAACAGAAGAGGCCTCCTATAGGAAAACAGCTGTGACTCTACACACACACACACAAACAAACAAACACACACTCGCTTATTTAGTGTTTCTGTCATTCAAAATTCTTCCTTCACAGGGCAGAGTAAACATGACATTAAAACTAGTCTTCTGGAAAAATTGAAAAAACTTGAGCTGCCACTTGTTATTTTGCATAATGAAGTAAAAAAAAGAAAAAGAAAAAAAGAAGGGAATTACCAAAATGTTACATTATGCTTAAAATATCCTGCCTTCCTCAAAGGTATACTTGTGAGCTACAACTCCTACAATTCCTGTCCGCATGGATTCCAACTGAAATAACTTGATTTCTCCTACGAAAATTCACCAAAAAAAACAGTAAATGTGGCCACATGTTACATTTCAGTCTTTTATGGATAGAAAGTCACAGTACGTTTGAACACTACATGGAATGGCCATCGAAATGGACCATAATCTGGAATAATGATGTCATTAAGAAAGCAGAAGAGAGAACACAAGAAGAAAGAGGGTCCATTTGAGGAATAAAAAATAGATCAGTGGGAATGTAGAGTGAAGGACCGAGTGTCCAGACTCGAGTTTGTATGCAGACCCCTGCTGCTGCCTGTATTATAGATCTCAGCAACCCCTTTTGAACATATTATCTCATCCAAAGTTCAGCTGGAAAAAAACGAACTTTCATTTCAACACAACTTGCAAAGAGCCATTTGATGTCTTCCCGTTGTTGCTCTGTAAGCCTGCATGGCTGCGCTTCAGGAACAGTCACGTAGACCCTGGTGATGGACTGGGGGATGGAGAAGCAGGAGCAGGGATGGTAAATAAGAGGAAGGATGACTGCAGTGGATGGAGCACACACATAAACACACTGCTTCTATTCTATTTATTTCACATGGTTTTTCAGGGTTTCTTTTGGTGTACGTCCAAATTCCGAATAATCAAGTAAATAAAATGATATATATACATGCAAAAGTCTTAGCATGTTAGTATTTTTTTAGCTCTGATCTCACCATCATCGAGTCCATCTGGGATTACATGAAGAATCAGAGACAGACTAAATCGAGAAGAACTGCTGGAACTATATTAACTTCAATTAACTAAATCAAATAAATATTTGCCGTGACCACCCTTTGCGTTTAAAACAGCTTTTCCCCCAGGTACACTTGCACATAGTTTTTGAGGTAGCTTTGCAGGAAGCTTTCTTCAAGCGTCTTGGAGACATTGCAGCAGTTCTTCTGGATTTAGTCTGTCTCAGTTTTTTCAGTTTCTTCATGTAATCACAGAAAGACTCGAATGATGGTGAGATCAATTTTGCTTCTATGCTTTTTGTAATGTCTATTTGTAATGCTTTTCTCTTTTAACACAGCCACAATTGATGTGCAATTAATTCGATTAATCGGCAAATCATGTAATTAATCAGATGAAAATTTCAAATGCTTGACAGCCCTGATATATAAAAATATATAATAAATTATATGTATTATATTTTATTTTATTTTATTTAATGTAGTTACTAGATTATCAGAAATAAATATTACATGGTTTAACAAATAAAACATTTTAGATTGCATTTCCAGCTAAATATGTACTGTTACTGTGATAGCCTCTATATTATATAGAAAATCTCAACTTGATTTGTTTTTATTTTGTCACAAATTATAACTATATTATCGGCCAGCTCTTTATATGTACAAAAGTTGGATATATAAATATGTCCAAATTTATCAGCACACAATATACACGTGTAGGGTGACAAACTATATATCTCAACTGCATGATTGCTTGTATCATTGCAAAAACTATATTGTTGCCTAGCTCTAATCAGCTAATTGTGAATATAGGGCAAGAAGATATTAAGATATTATAAACATTGTGATTTTCTGTAAAGCTGAAACAATGTGTATTGTGAAAAGCACTATACAAATAAATTTGACTTGAACTGACATATCATTACTTATACAAGATATAACCACACAGTCCACTTGCCTAATTAATATTAAATAATTACATTAAACATTAAGAATGCTGCATTTTAAGCTAAAGCAATCCTGATTTTTGGCCTTTGTACATATCAGAATCGAGTGGCCCTGTGATACGATCAATTCTACATCATCTCTGCCTTTGCAAATTACAGTCGCCACTTAAAGGCTTCTGAGAAATTAATTGTAGATGATCAAGCTTGCGCTCTAGGATTCAACTGGGGGTTGAGCACGCTCTCACTCTGAATTCCTGAATCAAACAGGAAGTGATTATGTAAATGTCTTTAAATAGCATTTCTCTTGAGACGGGGGGAGGTGTCTGGACTTTCACGGTCGAGTAGGCATGGCAAGCATGCGTGTGCCAGAGAAAACGTGAAACATAGAATTGGCCCAAAGACAGTTTCCTTCTTTATATAGGCAGATGGACAGAAGGCACAGCTGTGGAAAACGACTTTCTTTGATGATGCAAGGGTTAAAATGTCTTCTATGGTGAATACAATAAACAGCAAGCCTTACATTTCCTACTTAAAATTTCAATGCTACCATACTACAAAGAGAGAAAGTTCTACTTTGGCTAGGCTTCCCAAAGCATTTAGTAGAAAAAAAGTGCTTAGTCTCAAACGGCACATTTCCCAATTGCAGCATTATCTAAGAAGCACATAATGTTCAAAAGTTTGGGATCAGTAAGACTTTTTAAAGGAATAATTTAACTTTTATTCCGCAAGGATGCACTCAAATAAATGCCATTCTTTGAAACTTTCTATTCATCAAAGAAAACTGAAAAAAAAAAGGTATCAAGGTTTCCACAAAAATAATAAGTAGCACAACTGTTTTCTTGTTTCTTGAGCACCAAATTAGAATATCAGAATGATTTCTGAAGGATCATGGGACACTGAAGACTGGAGTAATGATGCTAAAAAATTCAGCTTTGATATCTGATAAATAAAATACATTTTAAAAAGGTATTAAAATAGAAATGTTAAAATTTTAAGAATATTTCACAATATTACTGTTTCACTGTATTTTTGATCAAATAAATGCTATCTTTGTCAGCACAAGAGACATTCAAAAATATTATCCACACAAAATATTTAATGGTAGTTAAGTTGTACTTAATAATGAGCAATTAATGTGCCAAGTTAGGAAACAGATGATCATAAAATAACATTCATCTTTAGTTTAGATGATCGTACGATCCTATGCATTATGGGAAAAAGCCTTTCTCTCTTGGAAACTCAAAAACAACACACAAATATTTATGTGTGTGAATGCAACATATACTGTACGCTTTCCTACATTTTCATAGGACAGGCTTTCACAGCACAATACAGTCACCGGAGCTTTGTATGTGTCTGGGGGAAAATTACATTTAATGGCACACCTGTCTAAAATAGCATTATTACAGTGACAAAAAAGACTGTTGGTTGGTGAGTGATAGAAGAGAGAGAGAGAGAGAGAGAGAGAGAGAGAGAGAGAGAGAGAGAGAGAGAGAGAGAGAGAGAGGGAGAGAGAGATACACTGCTGCAGTATTCTCACAGAAGCTTGAAGAACCATGAGAAAGGAGCGGATCAAGAGGTAGAAACAGACAATGAAAATGAGTGAGAGAGGAATGTTTGCCGTTTCCTCTAGACATTCCTGTATTTCTCTTTCAAACTCTCTCCACAAGGCCACTGAGAGCCTCTGATGCAATAACCCATCTGAATGCTGTCACCTGCTGCCCTGTCTCTTGATTGAGTTTGCTGTGAGAAGGCTGGGTAACGTCTGACAGCTTAGGTGAGGGACCTGGGCTTTCCCAGATCTCTCTATCTCTCACACACAGCGGTTCGACACCAAAGCAACTGATGGTTCCCATTATTTGCATGCTCGGGTGCTAGTCGCAGATAGAACACCGATAAAGGCATTTAGCGGTTGAGTATGACAGAGCTGCTGCACTTACACTGATGTACCACCACCATATCTACTAGGACTCTGGATATAAGACCTAAGAGGTGCTGAAGGGTGTGTTAGGCCTGATTTATCGCTCAAATTATCAATAATTTGAGATAATTTATGTCAGTTCATACAGTAACTCTCCCCTACAAATATCCTGTAATAATTGGGGTTCAGAGGGAATATTTCCATTTGATTTTTTTTTTTTTGCAAATCTTGAGTACATGTGTACAATAAAAGCTAATTTTATGTTTGCGTTTTGTACATCTGGAGTTTTTTTTTATCGTTTTTTGGTTAAATGCCTGAAATAAGGTCTGTGGTTAAAACAAGCTCATGATGTTTTATTTCATGTTTTATTCTACAACATAATAAAACATCAGTAATACCTCCCTCATGATTTTTTAAAAGCTTTTATGTAGATTGTACTCAACTCATCTATTCACTAGTCCACTTTTACAGCCTGGTGTGTTTATATTTTTGCTCTTGCAAACTATTCTAACTCAAACTGTCCAACTTGTAGATTTTAAATAAACACTGAAAGAGTTATCAGAAGTTTGATGGTGGGGATGCTGAAGTCATGTGATTGTGGTGTAGTCTGTTTACAGCCAAACTTTATCTTTTTATTTCTGCTGATTGTATTTAGGCTTCAAAATTCATAGAAGTTGTGATCATTTTTGCACATTATCATACGTGTAAGAATCATAAACTTTTGTCAGTGACAGAGCTCATTTTCTGCAATAATCCAAAATGTTCAAAAGAATTTGAACAAGGGTGATGATAACTTCCGGGTTGCCTACAAAAATACATCATCCCTGCAGTGCTAGATATTTCTGAGTAAATGTTGACTCAATGTTGTGTAAAATAAATGCTAATTTTGGGGATATATAATTCATAATACTTTCTAGATACTGACACCAGCTATTGAAAAAGCCATATCGATTGACCACTAGCATGAGGTTTATTGATCCTTGCATCGCACTGGACTTACTGTTGGTTTTGAGGCGAGCAGGTTCACTGTTTCTGCTGCCTGCCTGGTTGATAGCCTTGACGAAAAAGATGTAACGGGTGCCACTCTGCAGGCCATGGACTGTGTAGTGATTCTGCTTGATATTGGGCACAATCATCCAGCTATCTACAGAGTTATACAGACCTGCAAGGCAAGAGAAAGAGCACAACATTAATGACAGATGTCGGTGCAATAATTGCCACGTGCAAATAAATATTTGAACGCATTGTGATTCTAAAAAGGGAATGGTACATATGAAGTTCATTATTCGAGGCATGTCTATTTCTGTTTGATGTGAAAAAGAAACAGATCCTTCGGATGAGACGTTAAACCGAGGTCCTGACTCTCTGTGGTCGTTAAAAATCCCAGGATGTCCTTCGGAAAAAGAGTAGGGGTGTAACCCCGGCATCCTGGCCAAATTTGCCCATTGGCCTCTATCCATCATTGACTCTTAATCATCCCTATATATACTGATTGGCTTCATCCTCTTCACCAATAAGATGGTATATGGTGGGCGTTCTGGGGCAATATGGCTGCCGTCGCATCATCCAGGTGGATGCTGCACATTGGTGGTGGTTGAGGAGAAGTAAAAGCGCTTTGAGTACCTAGAAAAGCGCTATATAAATGTAATGCATTATTATTATAAAACACATATAGCACACGTTCGGAGAGAGACTCAGGATGTTTGCCTCAGGCAAATAGAGATGCCCCCCAGCCCGTCTCTCATGGTGATCCATTTGCCCAGAATGCCTTTAGGAAACATCAACACTTCCATTAAAACCACTGGCATTGCCACTCAAGGTATGCCAAACGTGTGCCAGACAAATATCGGCAAGTACTTAACACAAGTACATGACACTGTAACTTCAGTTTCCACAGTGCCAACAGATCAATTATTATCCTTCAGTTGTGACTATATTCACAATACAGCACCTTACAGTACCTCACAGTTATTTTCTTTATGAAATAATTATAATAGTAACAATATTAATACAAAATTATAATGATGATAATCCATCTAGCTTATATTAATAATAATAATATCAAATAGATTTAAATTATTAAAATATATTTATATAATTTACAATAACAATAACAACAACAATATATTTAGCCACTGGCCAGCCTGCTTTCTAGATCAGTATTAGCAATTTATAAAAATCCATATCGTTCAACCATTAAAGAAAACAGCTTTCAGCTGGTAAAAATATCCCTTTCGCAAAGACATTTACTGCATCATTCAGCTGAATGTAAATCACATGTCTAATGAATTGTTGCCTGCTTATACATGTAATTCCACATTATATCTGTAAGTATGCAAGTAAATGATCACTGGATAAAAAAGAAAACAAAGCTTGTAAAGTATTAACCATTTTCTTCCAGCCTCTGCATGTCACTAATATTTTTTCATGAGCAAAAAAGTAATTTGATCCATGTCCATAACAAAAAGGCGTTTGATGTTGTTGTTTGATGAATCGAATTAGAATAACAGACTACAATATGCTGCTTACATTGTAAATTCTCCGCTGTTGCTTGACATTCAGAGGGAGAGAGACTTCAAAAGAGGTTCAGATGAAGGTATGTGTCACTGGCTAAAAAAAAGCAGTGTGAATAGGGATCCTAGACTGTACAAGTGAGTGAGTATGTGTGTGTGTGTGTGTGCTGGCAGATGAAAGGGAGCCAAAACACAAGACTGGAACGAGCTGCTCCCAATACTGTCGGCAAATCTAAACTAGACTTTTATGTTTCTATTGTGTGCGTGCATGTGTGTGTTTCCATGACCGTGCATGTGTTTAGATGTCACCGATGCCAATGGGACATGTAGTTAAGAATTAATCCTAGTGCATTACGAGTATGCATGAGCATGTGATATGATTCCACATGAACGCATTTTCCTACACCCAGAAAAAACATACGGTCACATTCACTTCAACAATGTCCCACTTCTCATCGGTGGCCACTGTGGACTGTGTCTTCATTTCACATTCTTGGGCAGCTCTCCAATGCCCAGCTTATGAATATCTTAAGGTACAAAGACCTAGGCTTTGGCAGTAACCGCTGTGAAATAATAACGCCCCAAAAAGCAACCGAAACCCTGCAGCAAGATCCACTGTCTTACGACGGCGAACGGCATCAAGCAAACATAATATGACACCTAATCAATGCCTGGCTGACCAGTCCTGTGATTATCTGTGCTTCGAAATTCACTTCAGATATAAGATGAGCAATATCCACCACCAGGGATAAATCATAGAAGTAGGACAGGAATATTGGGAATATTGTGAGAATGTCACAGAGGTGTGCATCAACCAGAAAGCTGCGTTCAACTTGAAGCATGATATTTAAGCAACAAGGTAAGATACATCTTCAAGAGTAGATTTACATCCTTTCTAAATCATAAACATTGTGAAAACAGCTGAAAGTCATTCCAAAATCTGACAGGGAAGATTTAGTGATATATAAAACCATTGCACAAATGGTCTAACTTTTCCTAAAGGTGCAGTACTGGACCAACACATTGTGAGGAAGATAAAACTTGATTCTGTATACCTTCTATACTGATGCTGGCCTTCTAAACACATTAGTTTGACCTCAAATAAGCAAACAATATTATTATATACAAATTAGAATAGATTTTATAGGTCTTTTTCCTTACATGTCAGAGCTGATTGCAGTTTCTTCATCAAAACCAATTCATATGAGCTCCACAATCAACAATACTTACCTCTGAGAATGAATAAACATATATTTGACAGCTAAAGGTCACCATCTGTCTGCAGCGGCACTAAACCCATTACCAGACCAGAATACAATAGAATGAAATATGAAATATGTGCAATCTAGAAATGTAGATAAAAGATCAGGACTGGACAAAACCGTTTTGGTGATTATTGACATCCACTGTATATAGACAATATAATATATACATTATATATTGTATATATTAGTGCGGCCAAGCTGATTAATCACACCTAACAAAAGTGTGTATTTATATAATATATGTTTGTGTTCATATATATATATATATATATATATATATATATATATATATATATATATATATATATATATATGTACTGTATATACTTAAATCTCAAAATATATTCTTTTGTGTTGCACAGAAGTATGCATCCCTTTAATTTCTGATGAACTGATATTACATACATGCTGTAAAAAATTGAAAATACTATTTCAGTCCTACTTTAAAATGTCATGTTTATTTCAATGTTACTTGCCATAACTTAGTAATTACTTGCTGTTTCTTTTGTGAAATTTACTAGCAATTTCTGAGTGAAAACTGTTTCAAAGTAAATCCTACCCATTTTTTTTTTCCAGTGTAGTAGCTGACTGTTAATACAAGCTCTCTTACGGTCAACACACTCCGACTGCTCTCTGCGTGGGTTTGTCTATACACAAGATTTCTCTGTTTTTTCAAGGTTGCAGAGCACATTGAGCGTATGTTTTGTGAGGACATGCATAATCAAATGAATGAGTTTTGCAGGAAAACAGACAGAATCAGATGACCATAAGTCATTTGTTAGACTGGTTTGACCTCATTGCTGTTTGCAACAACTGTCAGCTTTACAGTTGTTCGACCACATGTTTTCTGGCCCTCGTAACATCCACGTCTCTTCCGTTTTCTATAAACTACCCATGAGTCATGGCACGCATCCCTGAGCTAGAGGTGCACACGTCAGATTAGGTGATGTGGCCCGTTTCCTCCGCAAGGACAGCGGCATTTGCATACTGTTTGCCGCAGGTTAGCATGCCAGTCCGGTGGCTTGTCTCACTATCAATCAATGTCACAATGAGAGCGGAGCAAAGAGCATTAGCTCGTGTCAGATCTCATCAGGGCTGATGCCAGGCCAGTGCCCTCACTTTCCCAGGCCAGATGATAAACCTTAGCCGCTCTTTCAACAGCACCTCGAACGACTCTCTTCCCAAATGAAAGAGCAAAGAAGCGTTCCTGCTTTTAAATCTATTTTACAGTTAGTTTTGTCCGATGCATATGAATTCTAGGCATGTTTAATTGATCACGAAAGGTTGGCTTTCCAGTCATGGCAGCTGTGCAATTACACATATTGGACTCAAGTGCATTGCAGGGGAAAAGTATTGATTTTTACATAGCACATGACTGTTATTTTGTATGTCAAAAGAACGCTGCTGGCGTGCATACTGACGGATCACAATAAATGATCGTTATGAAAAAGATCCTCCATGTTATCCAGCCTAAGCCCTTGAATTTGATGCTTTTACTGAAGGCTTGCGAAATGTAATACACTTTTGCTAAAGGGAACATAAAAGAAGCCATCAATTTCACTGGCCTGCAAACATGAAAAACAATAACAAAACAATATAAAAATATGATTCCATTAAAAATGCCTTGAAACTACACGTGATTGACGCTCCCCACAGAAGGAAATCCTTCTAAAGCTGATAAATCTTGAATGGGGGCCGGAGTATGTTTCGAAGCCACTTTTCCTTATTTGGCCAATGGCTGAGAAAATGCATGAGCAAAGGCTCACATTTCTTCTCATGGGAGTGAAGAGTACGCATCTAAGAATTGGAGCATTTAGGCATCCGCATTCGAAGACGCAATGCTGTAAAAAGGTCTGGGAAGAAAGCATTGCTCTCCATTTCTGCGTCTGTTTGTCTGTATCCTCTAAGGAGCCTGCGGTAGCTCTGTGGATGTTCCTGGGCTTCTAAACTATCAGCGGTTGAAATGAATATACTGTTATTTACCGAAGCGGGGCTGAATGGGAACTGAGGAGCAGGTTTACGAGCGAGAGAAGAAAATGCTGTCTCTTTACTGTCCAGTATGCCTGTCAGAGTGCTTCACTGGCCTTCAAGCAATTAAACAACTCTTCACTCCACACATATGTAAAATCTAGACTTCATACTTTTATTTACAAGTGCATAAAAAGATATGGGGGAACATGTATGTGTTAAAAAAAAATGCTATGATTCCTTTGGAATTCTATGGGTGTATAGAAGTAGTTTTGGCGCTTCAAAATAATGCAAAATATAATGCAAGACTGCTTGACTCCCTGTGCCAATGGATTGACGAAGTCAACAGTTGGATGTGTCAAAACTTTCTTCAATTAAACAAAGACAAAACTGAAGTCATTGCGTTTGGAAACAAAGATGAAGTTCTCAAGGTGAACGCATACCTTCACTCTAGGGGTCAAACAACTAAAAATCAAGTCAAGAATCTTGGTGTGACACTAGAGTCAGACCTTAGTTTCAGTAGTCATGTCAAAGCAATAACTAAATCAGCATACTATCATCTCAAAAATATTGCAAGAATTAGATGCTTTGTTTCCAGACAAGACTTAGAGAAACTTGTGCATGCTTTCATCACCAGCAGGGTGGATTATTGTAATGGACTCCTCACTGGCCTTCCCAAAAAGACCATAAGACAGTTGCAGCTCATACAGAACGCTGCCGCCAGGATTCTGAGCAGAACCAGGAAATATGAACATATCACACCAGTCCTCAGGTCTTTACACTGGCTCCCAGTTAGATTTAGGATTGATTTTAAAGTATTATTACTGGTATATAAATCATTCAATGGCCTAGGACCTCAATACATTGCAGATATGCTCACTGAATATAAACCCAACAGATCACTCAGATCATTAGGATCATATCAGCTAGAAATACCATGGGTTCACTCTAAGCATGGCGAGTCCTTGCCTTGCCTTACTGTTGAAAATACTTTTTTTTATTAAAACTTTTATTCAGAAAGAACATTAAATTGATCAAAAGTGACAATCGATTTCAAAAAAAAAAAAATTTTTTATCAAAGAATCCTGAAAAAATAGTTTTAACATTATTAATAATAATAAATGTTTCTTGAGCATCAAATCTGCATATTAGAATGATTTCTGAAGGATCATGTGACACTGAAGTCTGGACTAATGTCATTACAGGAATAAATTACATTTTAAAATACATTTAAATAGAAAAAAAAGAAATTGTATATTTTATTGTAATTTTGATCATTGAATGATTGAATAATTGAATAAATGTAGCCTTGGTGAGCATACAGGAATTCTTTAAAAAACAAAAAATGCTTACAGATCCCACACTTCTGCAAGGTAGTGTATATATATATATATATATACACACACACACACACACACACACACACACACACACACACACACACACACACACACACACACACACACACATATATATATATACATACACACACACACACACACACACACATATATATATATATATATATATATACATATACACACACACACACATATATATATATAAAATAAATTGAAATTAAGTAAATAAAAAAACAGTCACATACATGTTTTCTATAATATTTAGGCTATAATGTTTTTTCTTTACAAAAGTTGCAAAATGTTCCTATTCAGCCTTTGTAAAGTCACTTGATGATACTAGAAGCTCTAATGTAAAGGTTGTGTGTAGAAGCAAAAGAAGTTGAAAAGTATAAATGCGGGATTGATGGTAAAAGAGTGAGATCCTGTGCTGTGTAAGGCATGTATTTAGACTCACTGATGAAGTTGGTCTGGCCAGTGTAGATGGTATACTGAAGCTCATAGGAGGTGACGCTGAATTCATCTTCAGAAGTCCAGTGCACTGTAATGGTGTCATGAGAGGCTGTGCAGAGCTCTTCACGTATAGAGGGAGGGTTGGGTGCTGGAAAAGAAGGCAAGCGTCAAGACAGGACGTATTGATTTGGTTCCGCCAAGGATGGCTGATGTAATTCTGGCCATGTATTCATTAACTTTGCACTAGATACAAGGAAAACACTCGTTGAAGGTGGTTTCAGATTTCTCACTGATTTTACCTGTCAAGTAATCCAGTCCTTCCAGGATTTTCTTTTCTCTGGAGAAATCAAGGGCAAAATTGTCAAAAGCCTGGTTCAGATTGACATCTGGGATGAGGACCTGGGAGGAGGCGGTGGCCATGGCAACTCTGGGTGGAAAGAGGCACTGGCAATTAATTTATAAATGTTTCTATTTACAACAGTCTATTTACAGACAGTAAGGCTGGATGTGATTTCACCCAAAGTGACAGAATTATAAACAGCATCTGGCAGCACTCAAATGCAGAGAAATGTGTGTGAAGACAGTACAGTTAGTAGGGATACCTAAAACCACAGAAATTTTAAGGTTCTTGATTTTAAAAAAAAGAATTCTACAGCAAACAAAAATGCTATTGACCACACTCCTTGGTTTACACTGCCTGTTTAAATATTAATAATAAATATAGTAATAATAACAAATATATATATATATATATATATATATATATATATATATATATATATATATATATATATATATATATATATATATATATATATATATATAACATTACATATAAAGTAAACAGTCACAAATGCAGAACAACAACAAAATTATAAAGAGAAGTAAGCAGTTTTTTTTCTTCTTTTTTTGTCAAAATTGTTTTTTTTATATTAATACTCAGGTTATCAGGTTTATTATGCTGCATTTACACTGTCTAATGCGCAGATATGTCAAACTGTTTACATGCATTGCTCACCAAGACAGTTATTTTTACCAAGAAGTGCATTTGACTGTTCTCACACACTGTTGTATCACCGTAAGGCATGTGCGCTTGAACGCATGCAAGCATTTGAAAGCTGTCAGTCGAGACTCAATATCCTAACAGTCAGTATTGCAAAAAGCCAGAAAGGCATTTGGAGAGGTGATGATCAGGCTTATAATAGCAAAGGTTTGATAGATGGCACCAAAAACCCCCCAAAAAACAGTTTTGTAAAAAGCATGACACCACAAAGTCTTTCTCCACACCTGATGCTGCACAAATGTTGTTAAATATTGAGTCCTGAAGGCATATTTTGTATTATTGTGAATATAAGCCACAAGCAACAGAGCTGAAAGGAGGGGGTGGCACCAGGAAATGTAGCTGAAAGTTGCCGTCACGCTGGCAGTGGTAAGAAATGCTGGTGTGTGTGTGTGTGTGCAGTCTCACCTCTCAGCCACATTCCTGGCCGTCTGGAGGAAGCGGGCGTGGTCATTCTCCTTCAGGCTGTGCTCAGCCTGTGTGATGAGGGCACTCGAGCGCTCCAGGCACTGTCTGCAGTTCGCAATCTGCTGAGCCAACTTCCTCAACTTCATCACCTAAACCCAACACACAAGCCTATTACAATCTATTCACAGTGTTATATGAGAGATAAATGTGTGGGGCTGTTATCGCAACTTGCTAAGCTATTAATATTGCATATGTTTACGTTCTCCAAGATGTTTGAAAAATAATAAACCCTAATGGAGCTTTTTTTTTTTTTAAATCAAAAACTCATTGTCGCCCCTTGGCTCATCATCAGAGCTAAATGAGCACTTTGCTTTGTTTGCTTTTTTGTGTAATTACAGCAGAGAAACAATAAAGTGATGGATTCTAATCCTCTAATTCTTAAAAAAACATAGAACACTCTTTAAAGACTCACTGAATTAGCACTGTTAAAAACGTCCGAAAGGAAAATCTAATGCATTTTTCATGCTGTATTGGACGTCTGTAAAAATTGGCCAAATTCAGACCGCTGTACAAAGAATCTAATTTAATGTTGAAATAGCTTTAAATGTTTAATATTTCTAGTGTCTAGCTGGGTAGCTTTTCAGATTTTCCCTGTCCTTGTATAAAATTCATCTCTCTGCATTAATATAGAATTTAACTAATGTGTGGTCACAGGTCAGCTTATTTCGGCTACTTTACAAGGACTTCAAATGTGGCTTATCCAATTAGAATAGACTAATATTAGATTCACTGTGTTTCTGAATGTGCTTAGTTTGCACTGATCCAGGCCTACTGTATCATACAGTTATACTACCGTTAAAAAATGTGGGGTTGGAAAGATTTTTTTTAATGTTTCTGAAAATGTCTTGAATATGAAATCATTGCTGGTTTGGTGCTTAAGAAACATTTCTATTATTATCAATTTTAAAAAAGCAGTTGTGCTACTTAATATTTTTGTGGAAACTGTGATACTTTTTTTCAGGATTCTTTGACGAATATTGTAAGTTGATAATTTTATTTTTTTATTTTACAAGATTAATGTCTTTACTGTTAATCAATTGAATGCATCCTTGCTGACAAAAAGTATTATTATATAAAAAAAAATAATGAAATGACTGGGCCCACACTTTTTTAATAGTAGTATAAGAATATATATTTGGTTTGTGTCCATCAAGATTAATTACAAAAATAAATTAATCAAATGTAATGTTGTGCATTTGATCTGCAAAGCATTTATAATTCTCTAGATTTTCCGAAAATAGGCAATACTACATCCCATGCTTCATTATGAAACATACTGACTTGAATTAACAGAAAAAATAAAAGAATTTCCAGCTAAATAAAGCAATCGTATATACACCACTGCCATAATATAATATATTCAAAAGCATGAAATAAGATTTTGCTCATACCGCCCACATTACCTGACCACAGATTCACTATGAATCAGCTTTTACTCATATAACCGCATGTTTCATGTGCGTATTCATATTTTCTTTCGTATATAGGCCTATATTTTCTTTTGCGAGAGAATGAGAGACATTAGCTCTGCTTCCTCAATAAGCCAGTTAAATCGGTTAAGCAGGATCTAGCCTATGTCACAGTATAATTCAATAGAGGAATGATATGTTTGACACGAAGGAATCATTGGAAGCATTCAGATAAATCAAGAAATTAGGAGAGAAGAAAACGTTGCTCTGTGCCGAAGTGGATTGCATTAGATCAAATCCGAATTTGACCGCATTTCTTAAAGACAGCTTCAAATGATTCGCTTTGATCAGATGGTTTACTGCCAAAAAGTTTCAGAATTTCAAGACGGCATTAAAGAAATTGGACTGCATCAGAAAAATAAATAGAAAATCATTCAAAAACAAACCAGTAACAAACCAGGCTGAACAGCTAAAGCCTTAGATCAAATCTTAATCTTTGCATCTGGGTTTATGATTCCAAAAGCCTCCTTAATACTAGAGTTACAGGCACTTTGTGCTGGAGCTGCATTACTGATGTTTGCAAAAGGCCAGACATAATCTCATGTTGCAGGCTGTGCATGTCAACTGCCGCGCGAGAGTACATCACTGAAGGCCTTACGTAGACACTTCTGATGGAGATTACTGCATTTGTCTGGGACTCTCACATCACACTACCCTAAAACAGAGAAACACAGGCCTGTCTCGTAGCTCAAATCCCTACTTGATAAGAGTGTGAATTCAAGCTGTCAAGATAAAGTGCTTGTGTGCTGCATGCTCACTGTCAAACACAAAACACTACACACAGATGAACTGGAGCACAAAATCTGACTCTTCAGTTTTGGAAGAAAGCATTTTCCTACTGTAAAGTATATGCTTATGAAATATTTGTTCAAATTTATTTTACAGTACATTTATTTTTACTGCATACACACACACACACACACACACACACACACACACACACACACACACACACACACACACACACACACACACACACACACACACACACACACACACACACACAGTTTAGCATTAGTTATATTCGTAAGTGTCTATTTTTTAGTGTCCCGGAGGAGAACAGTGCTGTCCAGTGTACTGGCCTGCTGTTTATGTTTTTGCTGGTGAAGATTATCGAGGCCCGGTTTCTGTTACACAAGGGAAGCTTCTTAAGTGATGCCACATGGCCAGGGTCTGCTTCAACCAGCCAAGCTTCCTGTCATAACTTCAACAATCCTGTTCAAGTTGCATCTTTACACTTCACTGCAACCTCACTCGACGGCCACCTCACTTTGGCCTGTGGACTTTCTGACAAGATCTCTACAGCCACAACTGATGTCCTCACAACCATATTATTACTCATCTGCACCGGCTTAACCTTAACACACGTTTAAAAAGGGGAGTTTTTAATTCACACAGGGAAAATATGCTGTGATTTCCTCAGCTTTTTCTCCATCTTGTCATCAGACACATCACCAATCTCTCCGCACAGCGTAGGGTCCAACAGAGCCTGACAGTCTCTCTCTTGCTGTAACAGGGGTAGTGACATGTTCTGAAAGATGTGTTAGAAATGTCAACTCTGTATTTGTGCGCCGTGTGACATATTGTCGAGAATCGAATTCAAATAGGTTTCTCTAAGTGAGTGAAGGCTTGAGCTCTGAAAATCTGTTTCTCTGCCATGTGTGTTTTAAAGGAAACATTCACCAAAAAATGAAGTCTGTCATCATTATTTACCCACTCTCAAGTCATTCCAAACCTGTATGACTTTCGTTCTTCTGTAGAAGATATTTGGAGGAATGTTTCAACTGTTTTGTCCATACAATGAAAGTCAAAAGGGTACAAAAAAACACTGGGCTCCCACTGACATTCATTATTTGGACAACAAACAAACGAAAATTTTTATACAAAAACACTGAAACATTTTTCAAAATATCTTCTTGAATGAGTAATTAAATGATGAAATTTCCATTTTTAGGTGAAAATGAAATAAGCTAAAAAGTTTTAGCTTCCACCTTGATATTTATAAATTGAAAAGCAAATCGAAAACCTTCTTAAATATGACCCAAGTGCGAGATACAAGTCTGACTTAAAATTACAATTCTGGCCGCCCTAATCTGTCTCGGTGGTGCAAATAGAGAGAAACTGTACCTTGGATTCTTTGATCTTGACAGCAATGACCTGTTTCCTCTGGCGAATTATCTCCACCAATTCATCACACTCCTCCACCAGCTTGGCTTCATGCATGGCTGTGTTCACCTGCAGATAAGAGCAAAGAGTTGCATAAAGAAATACAATGGCACTTAATCAGTTCACTGGAATAATTAAGTTTCCCCAGCGTCTCTGCTTCAGTTTATGCAAAATGTCCTGTCTGGAGTGATGTGGACCATGTCATTACGGAAAGGAGACATTTCAGACATTCCTTCCTCAGATCATCCCTGTAAGTAATTACACAAGGTAGTGATATCCCATCAAAAATCCATCACAGTACTACCCAATCCATACACACAGATTATTATTCAAGATTGATCCACTTCATTTGTGTTTATCACACACGCACACACTTAAATAAACAGATAATAAAACAATTAATTCACACCATTCTTTATTACTGTCATGGCTTCGATCCCATTTAAAATGATAATTTTCACAGGACAGCCCATATGTGCAGTCAATAAATTCATCAAACATAGTAGAGATGAACCACTATGAACATTTTGGCCAATACCGATAACCGATAATTTCTTTATGTTTGAAAGCCGATAACCGATATATTGGCCGATAAATCTAAATCCAAATTTTTATGTAATTTCTGAGAGCCTGATTACAAAAACAAAAGTCTCACCATTAAAAGCCAAGTCCCAAACACAGAATTATAATGATGGTCTCATATTAATTGTATGTAGTCTATATGACAGACTTTCTGCACATGTTGAAATTATATAGGAAATAATCCATTATTTATCGGCTTTGATATATCAGACAAATTTTCTTATTAGGCCGATAACAATAACATTAAAAACTAACTGATATCGTCCGATACCGATATGGTGGCTGATATATTGTGCATCCCTAAAACATATGCATCATTATAGTCAGAAAAATGCTAACTTTAAGTCAAAATGCCCAATTTAACACCCATTCAGTCTATCCGCCAATGAAAGATTGGTATTTTGCACAAAGTTGAGCATTTATTATATTTTAGATGATTCGCTGTCATCGATCCCACAAAGCCTGGTACAATTCTATCGCTCAGCTGATCTAGAGAATAGAATAGAATAAAAAAAGCCAGAGGACACATATAGTTTGTCTGAAGCACAGCAACCTTCTCTCCCTATCCACCACTATCTCTGCGCGTTCTGGCTCAGTGGACGAGTGCAGTGATGGATGTCTCCTGCTGTTGATGTGTTCCTTATCAGACCTCTTAGCACATCGTCCTTCCACTGGGGATTAAATACATCCCCATAGCTTTTCTAGGGACTATAAAGGACTCTTCTGAGGTTGGTAGGGAAGTGATGTGTGACCCCACTTTACAGTGGCGCCCTCACCCTACTGGCCTGTAGTAAGTCAGCAAAGACCCTGAAGGCTGACTCGACTCGCACTTTGACAGACACATGCTGACACCTATAAAGCGTGGTGCTGCGCACATACACTTTGTTTACGCATTTAGACTGGCCTGGACTGGATTAATGTTTATTGGACACTCAGGAAAGACTGTATCATTGTGGATTGGGGTCTAGTATCCCCCCCCCCCCCCCCCCCCCCAAAAAAAAAAGAGTCTGCAATCCCTTACAAACACTTATGCTGAGTCTTAAAGGGAGTTTAACATGGATTTTATTTAAAAACCTAATATGTTGAAAATGTTGTTAAGTTGCAAAATGGTCCCGATGAAGCAAGCTAGGGTATTCAAAACTACATTAGACTACTACATAAAAGTAAATGCAATGTAAATGTAGTTTTGAATACCCTAGCTTGCGCCATTGGGACCATTTTACCAACTTAACATAGTGCCTTTGTGACATTGTGCAATGTAGGCCACATAATAAACTAGACTTGCATATCCTGAAGGAAAACCAGTGCTTGAAATGCTGAAAAAGTTTAGAAGTAATATGGTAGTTTGAAAAGTTATACATCTGAATCCAGACAAAGAAAGGGAAAGGTGGTGAGATGTAAAGTAAAACACAATATTGAGGGATAAATAAATGTGAGAAAGAAGACAAATAACAATTCAGTACACAGATATTATCATGATGTAATCTTTTTTGGATAAATTATAAATATGTATCAAGCAGTGTCAAAATGTAGATAAAAAATCCATTAAATCTCTACAATTATATATATATATATATATATATATATATATATATATATATATATATATATATATAATGTCAGTGTCAGGCGGAAACCTCGTGTCTCCATATTTCATCCTTTTTTTGTTTTTATAAATCATTAAAAGTAGTCTGTGGGTTTTGCAAATATTTAACCAATAAAAAGTATTAAAAAGAGCTTGTAACCCTATTGGATCCTCATACTGTCATACATACATATGAAAAAATAAATAATATAAAAAAAGTTTCAAAACTATATTGCAGGTATTTGCAGACTTAATCCAGAATATTGTAGCTATTTTAGCAATATCAATATCCTTGCTTTACAAAAAACAAAACAAAAAAAAAAAACTAAAAAAAAACTACTTTTAAACCAAGATACATTTACCTGAGAAGCAAAACTGAGTTATACAATAATAAAACAAGACAAAATTGTCTACTGAGTAAGAAAACCATTTTTGCAGTATTTAATTCCACAAGCACAGGCTGTGGGGAATTAATTTATTTTTGTGCACATTTAACCGTAAAAAGATTCAAGAATGCCTGCACATATTTACTTAAGTTATTTTTGGATTAAGCCCGGATGATAATGTGCACTGCATGTAATGACTGCCACAAGACTCATTATTGACGAAGCTCATCAATTCCTGACCTTTATCTCTTCATATTGCCACATCCTTAATCTGCTAATCCACAGGGCGGGAAAGACACTGGCCGCTATAAAAAGGTTGTTAATGAGCTCCAGCGGTTCAGTTTGGGTACATAAACAATCTAAAGTGCTGTTGAACAGATGCCACTGAGCAGAGGTCTGTTTTTTGTGGCAGCTCTGATTACTGTGTATCTTTCCCATATGCTGACAGATGGGGCAGGTCTGAGTGCTCTAAGTGCACGGCTGTACAAGGCGCTCCTATGGGGCCTGTCTCATCACCGGAGAGTCCAAGTGGCCCTGTTAAAAATGGATGAGGGAGAGGCATATGCATCACAGCATGGCGGCCCTCACCACATTGGTGCACACATGTACACTCGGTGGAACAGCAACAAAACAAAGTGTCCCTTTGCACCACAGGGCTAATAACCCACAATGGCCCAGAGAGAGCACCTGAAATGTCAAGCAAGGGACTGATGGAGTCCAGGCTTCAAATCACCAAAGCTAAAATGGAAATTCCCAATTGAAAGTGCAAAGTTCCCCAGACACCTTCAGTCCCCTGACAGCATCCCTCATGAGTTATTTATACAAGGACTCTCTTAGGACATTTCCTAAAACACTTTGTCTAATGGAATCCATAGAAAACTTTGCCATATATGCTATGTTTCATATAACGCGTACAAAGACGGCTGTAAGCATCACTGCAGATGTTCCTCTCATACAACACAAATGCCGAAGGGTCAATTTGATGTGTGTTTTCATCTGGATAACATAATTTGTAGAGAGTTTGCATCTGCAATACATTGCATTCATTCACTGTTTAATGCTGGTTTAACTATACTCAAGCAGATGTTTTTGTGTGAATCTGCTTTGAGATTTTCTGATGTTAGCAGATGTTACCCTTAAAATAGAAAGTGATGCATTCCAGATGATGCCCTTATTGACAGACATCTTTAGGGCCATACCCAGCTATATACTCTAGGGGAAAGTTACGGTATTCAAAGTAATGATGTGTGTTCAATACACATTGACTCAAGTCAAATTTTTATACAAGTTTAAACTAACAACTGAAAACTGCTTATGAGGCTGAATATGCTGCTTAACTTGAATGAACCACATCAAAAACCAGACAGCTTCCTGCGTCTCTCATATGGGCTGTCCTGTTAAAATGATTGACAGGCAGAAAGCATCTCTTCAAGAAAGCAAGTCTTTTGGTTGGCTAAATTGGGTAATTGGGGCTTTTTTTAAATTTTATTATTACATAAATAATTTATAGCACATTCACATTATATTATCAGCATATGTGGCAAAATGTTAATTACCATGGAAGATAATTCTGATTTGTATGCTTTTTGGGTCTCAGTTTGGCCACTGTAATGCACTTACAATTGAAACTCAACTATAGCAGCATTACAAGGGATTTAAAGAAATAAACAGAAATAAATGGAAATTTTCTTTCTTCTTACTTTCTTCTGTGGAACAAAAAAGAGGATATTTTGAAGAATGTTTCAAATGTCTTTGTACATTTAATGAAAGTCAATGGGATTAAAAAAAACCAACAACAGCAAAAATAAAAATGTACCTTACTGATCTCCATTGTAAGGACATAAAACAACATTGATTTCTCATAATAGTTTCTTTTGAGTTCCACTGAAAAAAATAAAAATAAATCAAAGGTTTGGAGCGACGGTGAGTAAATGATGACAGAATTTTTATTCTAATCAGAAATGTGAAACTTGTATTTTTTGTTAAAGCAGTTACATAAATCATTTAATAAAAATAATTTGAGAAGTAAAGGTGTTTAAATGGTCCGTTTTAAGGTATGGATAGAACTGAAATGAATAAACTATGTACTTTATCATGACTACAAGAGTAAAGAGCAAAATAGCATAATTTAACTGGCTGCTTGAGAAGTAAAACTCTAGATGTTGCATTTTGATGCACATTTTCTGTTCATGCCAGTTCATATATAAATTCAAAGGAAGAACGAAGTTCACAGCTGAGGAATTTGGGGTCAAACCTTCAGCATTTAATCTCCAAGACATTTAATTTGCAGTGTCCCTGAAATCTTCTTTAACATTATCACACCTCATTCAATCCTCAATAATTTACTGTGCCTTTCAAATAAATATGATACAGCAGGCCTGGCCTTCAAGAGACTTCTGAAGATTGACAAGCTGTTCAATGATTATTCTTACAACAGTCAGGCCTGAATAATGGATCTAGACTTTAATAATTACGTCGAAAAATCACACAGAATGCAGTTAAACCTTTTTTTGGATTGGTTTAACGGTTTTAAATCACCTTACATGTAGCTGGGGATTTACTGCAGAAAGCTGTTTTTAAATGCTTCAAACTGTACGCCCTTTTCCACACTAACTCACTCACCTGAGTTGTGATCTACATTGTTTGTGTGCTCAAAGCAGCCGGTGCTATGCACAGATTTTTTATGTGCGGTTCAGCTGAGGTCAGAGACGTGATACGCATGCAGTCCCCCTGGGGTTCAACAAGACGGATTCAGCTAATGAAGTAACAATGTCTTGTCACCTGCTTTCTTTTCTCAAACGGCAAGGACAACCATCCTGACAGAGTCATTAAAAAGGATGCTCACATTTGAATTTCCCTTGTGCCTGATGTCTTAGTGCTGATCTTGAGTCATATTTGGAGTAAGAACAACTTCCTCAGCCGATGTTCAAGGTGACATCAAGCAAAGGCCTAAATATATCCCTGGTGCCTTGTTTGTCTTGCATTTAATAAGCTTTGATTCAAAGATAAATACTAATTGACATTCAAAAGAACCGTTTATCATGTGTGCTGATGTGTATGCATAAATATGCCACATCACTACCAAACAGCAGCTACAAATATAGACTTTATGCACCAGAGAACAAGTGCGCAGCCTTTTTTTTGTGTTTGAACTTCCATTTTTGCTGTAGCTCTATATATTTCTATGACATCGCTGTCAAAGAGTAATTAGCTGGTGATGTGTATTTACTTATTGTAGAGTTAACGAAAGTTATCATGAGCATTGTAATGTTTGAGGCGGATGTCATAAGAAATGTCAGTAGACTGAGAAGATTTTAAAACGAGAGGTTGATTCAAAAATCCGTAAGATATTACCTTCATGCTGTGGAA